>NC_090805.1:22538352-22894185 GCF_036512215.1 Solanum lycopersicum
AAAGAGCCATGTTAGGCGGAAACGTTTGAGAATAGATAATGAAAAGTAGATGAATATGTTTGTTATGCATGGAGGTTGTTTCAAAATCCTTTGATTTATGTACGGCATGAACATCCACATGTTTTGTTTGGAACTCGAACAATGTTGCGCAAGCCACAACCGATGCGGGCAGGCCACGGCCGACCGTTGTGTGCAGGCACGTCTGACGACGGCCGACCGTTTGTGTTGTCCAAGGGCTATGATGGCATGCCACGCTCGACGACGGCTGACCGTTTGTGCTAGAAGAAAGACTCACATATTTTTAATTTGATATGTCATGGTCTACCTAATATATATATATTAGTTTAGCGTTTAAACTACATTGAACTAACGTAGAATAATTTCTTTTAGCATATAAACCCTTAGGCTTTCGAGCAAGAAAACTGTCATGATATAAACTTCAACTTCCATACATATTATTTTAGATATGACTTTTGAGCTCAGTCACATATATGATTCAGATAGATGAATAATATTTTCCTTATGAATATTAATGTGTGTGCATGTATGTATGTTTTTTTTGGGAGGAAGATAACACAAGCGCCCCAACTCTATGGGATCGTAGGTTTTTAGTATACAACTTTGTCAGAAAACTCCATTTGACCCTAAGAGATTCGATTAGTGGATCCACATAGAAATGATACGGTCTTATACATTGTCAAGGTATAGGAAGGCCTCTGAATTAGGTTAGTTGTTGGTCATCATGAGATCAAATGGTATATGTTAGTTATAACAAATCCCCCTCCCCCGAATTTTTATATCTTTGTACGATATTCTCTTAACTCTATTTGATTCACTTTAAGTATGTTGTTGATGCGCTCAAATTACACCTCCCTAAAGAAGTATAAGCAATCGTATCAAGTAAAGAACCCAACTATTAGGTTAGGATCGATCCCACGAGAAAAATATTTTACACTTACTTCAATGTACGATTACTTTTAGTTAGTCAAGTCCTTTCTAAAAACAATTAATTAGGGGGGGGGGAAGTCTTGTGTTATCTCTAAGTAAAACAATTAACAGGAGTAAATCTTTAATGTTTATCAAGTTGTGAGAGAAACTAGGGTGTAAGTGATCCACATAGGTGCATAACGTCGTATCCCTAGCTATAACAATTCTTCACTAGTGTTTTTCATGCAAAGTGATAAGTTAGGTATCTCAAAATCCTTGGTCCGGCATTTAGAGAATTTCACACCGTACCTTGGTCCGGCTATGTGTGTCTTAAGTTACTAACCCTTACATTTACTTCATATTAAGCATCATATTCGATGTATGACTTAGTTATTACTTCGCACCAATCGATACTAGCCTATTAGATAGTATCCCACTAAATCAATGTTGATAATTCTTTTATTATTTACTACCTCCTTGGTATGTAAAGTAGAAATAAGGCGAGTTCTAACGCGTGCACTTGTTAAAAAGAATTCTAAGCGAAATATCAATGCCTCCAATAACCTATTTGAGAATTGTTATTAAGTTAAATTTACTTTGTTAATTACCCATGGTTCCCACAACCCTAGTAGTGGATTTAGTTACCCATGCCTACAAGAACACAATTCATGGTGGATAAACAAATAATGAACTTACTTTGACAAATTCGAAGAAAATCCAGAAATTCAACTTGAAACAATACGAATTCACTTAAAAACCAAATCCAAAAATTGAATTAATGCTAAAGTTGCAAAAACCCGATCTCCAAAAGAAAAAGAATCATATAATATTATAAGTGGGAAGCTCCTAACTTAAAAGTTGAATTACCATTTTGTTCCTTATTTTATTCCAAAATTTAATTAAATATAAATATATAATTAATTTAATATTAAATAATCATATTTAAATACATGCATCTAGACACAATGGTTTAAATTCTAATTATTTACATACTAAATAATAATTATATTATATTATACTTAATTCTAAAAATAAGAAGGTGTAAATTCAAACTTTAAAAGACAAAAATATTTTATAGAAAATTGTTATCACCAAGTTCAAGAAAAGGGATCATGCTTTGTTTGTGGCAAGAGTAGGTATATTGCTCGATTTTACAAATTCTGAAAACGTTGTCCTAACCCTCAGGCAAACTTTATGAAGTACCTTTTGTGGCGGTGATTATCGACATAAACATGGATGAGAATGTTGATGGATGGTGGACTGATTCTGGTGCAAACTGTCATGTCTGTTATGATAAAGACTGATTTAAAAAAATACTAATTTTGAGGACTCAAAACCATCATGTTTGGTAATGCTCATACTAATAGGTACTTGGAAAGGGAGATGTCAAATTGTGTTTTACTTCTAGAAGGGTATTAACTTTAAAAGATGTACTTTATACTCCTTCCATGAGAAAAAAAGTTGATGTCTAGTTCTCTTCTGAATAAAACAGTTTTTAAACAAATTATTGAATCTGATCAATATGTAATTGTGAAGAAGGGGTTTTTTGTTGGAAAGCGATATGCATGTGATGGGATGTTTATGTTTAATGTTGAAATGAATAAAACTTCTACTTTTGTTTATATGCTTTCTTCTACCAATTTTTGGCATGCTCATCTGTGTCATATTAATGATCGTTATGTTAGAATCATGAATAGTGTAGGCTTAATCCCAATGATTATTTATTTTTTGAAAAAATGTGAGGGTTGTAGTAAAGCTAAAATCACTCAAAAGCCTCATTTTCAAGTTAAAATAAAAATTGATTTGTTATAATTAGTACATACTGATATTTATGAATTTGGTGAAATTCTAACTCGTCGAGATAATAGATATTTGATCACTTTCATTGCTGATTTTTCTGAGTTGACATATATTTACTTGATGAAAAATAAAAATGATGGTTTTGACAATTTTAAAACTTATCTCCATGAGGTTGAAAATAAGTTTGGTAAAAAAATAAAAACAATTAAAAGTGATAGAGTCCGTGAATATGAGTCGAATGAGTTTAATTGTTTTGTAAGATCATTGGAATTAATTCATGAAACTACTCCTCCTTACTCTCATTCATCTAATGGACTAGCGGAAAGGAAAAACATAACTTTAATTGAATTGACTTGTCATGCTTATTGAGTCACATGCACATTTAAATTTTTGGGGTGAAGCTATATCGACTGTTTGTTTTGTGTTAAATTATGTGCCTCATAAAAAGTCAAAACTTACACCTTTTGAATTGTGGAAAGGTTACAAGCAAGTTTGCGATATCTAAGAGTTTGTGGTTAATTATCCTTTGTTAGACTAATGGATCCCAAAATTACAAAGTTGGGTAAGAAAGTTACTACTAGCGTTTTTCTTGGTTATGCTTCAAATAGTACTACATGTAGTTTTTTTAATCTTGAAGATAATATTGTGATAGAATCTGGTGATGCTATTATTCATAAAAATAAATTTCCTTTTGATTCTAAAAGTAGTGGGGGTGAAAGAATTGAACAAAATATTTTGTCACTACCTAATTCTTTTACTTCTACTTTAAAAAATAAAGAAGTTAATGATTTCGAGTTAATAAGAAGTAAAAGAGCTAGAGTAGACAAAAAATTTTGGCCCTGAATTTTATGTGTTTTATGTTGGAGATGACCCTCTCACTTTTAAAGAAGCATTATCTTCACGTGATTCTAATTTTTTGAAAGAGGCTATAAATGATGAAATGAAATCACTAATTTCTAATAAAACTTGAAAACTAGTTGATTTACTACTAGGTTGTAAAACTATTGGTTACAAATGAGTTTAAGAAAAAAGTTTAAACCGGATTGATCTATTGCCAAATACAAGGCTAGACTAGTTGCAAAAAGTTTTAAACAACTAGAAGACCTAGAAGTTTTTTATCCTTTTTCTACGGTTACAAGAATTACATCCATAAGACTTTTAATTTCTATGAATGCAATTTTTGATTCGCAAATTCATCAAATGGATGTAAAAACTGTTTTTCTAAATGGAGACCTAAATGAAGAAATTTATATTGATCAACCCGAGTGTATTGCTGAAGCAGACCAAGAAAGCAAAGTATGTAAACTTACTAAATCTCAATATGGCTTGAAACCAAAGCAATGACATAAAAAATTTGATTTTTGCATGATTGAAATTGGTATTAAAACAAATGAGTGTGTAAGTGCATACATCATAAGTCTTTGCATAATTCACATGTGATTAGTTATCTATATGCTGATGCTTTGTTGATCTTTGTCTCCTACATGAGTGTTATTGATGAAACTAAAAATATTCTTAGAAGCCATTTTGATATAAAAAATCTTAGTGAGACAATTTTTATTGTTGGAATAAAAATAACAAAAACATGTTAGGGAATTTTCCTTGACCAGTCACATTATGTTGAGAAAATTTTAACAAAATATAATTTTTATGATTACAAGGATGTTTCCACTACTTTTGATTCAAGTGTTCACTTATTTTCTATTGAAAGTAAAAATGATGTAATAAATCAAAAGGATTATCCTACTATAATCAGAAGTTTGAGATATGTGAGAGATTGCACTAGGACTGATATTGCATATGCAGTAAGAGTACTTGACAGGTTTACAACCAATCCAGGTAATGAACATTGACATACTATAACAAGAGTTATGAGATATTTAAATGGAAAAAAAATTATGGTTTGTTCAATAAAAAATATCATGTAGTACTTGAAGGCTTTTGTGATGAAGATTGAAACCCTTTATCAGGTGATTCGTGTTCTACCACTGGTTATGTATTTATTTTAGGTGGTGGTTCTGTTTATTGGAGATCAAAAAAGTAAACTATAATCGCTAAATGTACCATGGAGGCTGAACTAATTGCTATAGCTTCAGCTCGTGAGCAAGCGAATTGGTTAAGAGATTCAATATTTCAAATACCATATTTTGAAAAAAACCAATTCCTCCTATTTTAATAGATTGTGATATCACCGCTGCAATTGGTAGAGTTCAAAACCGTTATTACAACAGTAAATTCAGACCTATAAGAAGGAAACACAGTAATGTAAGATCGTATTTGACAAATGGTACTATTAATATTGTTTATGTCAAATCTTATGATAATCTTGCAGATCCTCTTACTAAAGCCTTAACTAATGAAAAGGTTTGGAGCACATCAAGAGGGATGAGATTGAAGCCTATAAATCCTTGATTCATATATGGGGAAATCCAACATGCGGACTAGAGATCCTATAATTAGGTTTAAAGGGAAAAACTAATCATATGATGACTTGTTGTGAAACATGCACTGTTTTTTTAATTCCCTTCCTATGATGTAAGTGGATTGTTTCTTGTTGTTTGTGAAGGTTGAGTTGGTAAAACTATTAATGAATATTTGTATCCCGTATGGGTGGAGTGTTAAGCTTACAGGAGCACTCTCGACAAATATGTGATGTTTGGAAGTAGGTCACTTCCTATGAGAATTGACTTATTCTCAAATGCACTCATGAAATCGGGATAACACATGGCCATACTGTGTTGTCTTGAAAGATAATGTCAACACCTTGATTATTACATGTGAGTAGTGATATTTTATTTCCCTTAAGAAGTCATAGTTCAAGTCTAAGACCACTACGACTCTGGAGTTAAAGTTACTATTTCTCTAAGTGGAGGTTAAATCAGAGCACACATTCATTATGAATGATAGTCTTCCTTCAGCTGATATAATCTCTTTTCTAATAATTAAAAAGAGTGGGGGATTGTTCTAGAACTTTAATATTATTATTCTTTGAGAAAATGCACAATCACCCCTCTCAACCTATGCCTGAAATTTCAGACACACACTTATATTATTCTAAGGTCCTATTACCTCCCTGAACTTATTTTATAAGTAATTTTCTACCCTTTTTCGTCCTACGTGACACTAGTTTTAAAAAAAAGTCAACCATCGTTGGACCCACAAGATAGTGCCACGTAGGTCGAAAGGGGTAAAAAATTTTAATAAAATAAGTTCAGAGGGATAATAGGACCTTAGTATAGCATAAGTGTGTCTCTGAGATTTCAAATATAGGTTGAGGAGGTACTTGGGCATTATCCCTTATTCTTTTAATATTACTATAATTTTCTATATGTCATTTTTTACTCTACCTAACTTAACATTATTTTGATGTCTTAAATCATACTTATAGCAGAAACATTGTAGTAAACTTTGGAATTAGGCAACATGTTAATATGCTCGTTGAGGAGCATTTGTTGCCCTCACCATTACTTCTCCAAATTATTCTTTAATTATTCTTTGTAACCTATGTAACTCCTATTGTAACCTATGTAACTCCTAAAATCATTATCTTCATTATTACTATAGCACTAATTTTCCTATTCATTACTCAGAAGACTTCTTGTAGTATAAATACTAATGGTATTGATTTAGTTTAAAACACAAAACATACTAGAGAAAATATAGAGTGAAAGAGTTAGTCAAAAAGAGAGTTCTTATTAGTTGAAGGGATGTGTTCTTTTTTGTGGAGCTTTGGACTCAACTCTTTTCCAGAGTTGTTGAGCTTTATTTTATGAAGGCTGATGTATCCTAGAAGGGATAAGTCAAAGAGTACTAATGCTGGACCGGTGAAAAACATTTGTTGCAGTGGGCTTGAATCTACTTAAAGAGAGCGAGATATCCGCGCCTCAGCCTTTAAGAGATTTATTTTCTTCATTTTATCTTCAATTGTCATATTGTATTTTTTATTATCTTGTAGGTGTTTCACTAACAATAATGAAGGAAAAAGGAACTGTTTTTCTTTCTGCATTTAATCCTCTAAATATGGTTATCGTCGCAATTCTGGGCTCATTCATTTTATTTGAGGAGCTAATCTTAGGAAGGTATACTATTATTATTAAATTTGGTGTCGAATCAAACTAACTCTTATAATACATGGTTGAGTACATAATAGGATGTCTAATGTTGTGCCGGTTTAATGTAGAGTATTTGGGAGGGGCAATAATTGTTATTGAACTATATCCTCAGAAATATCCAAACACATCTTATCTCAATCTCACCCCCACAGGTTCATAACCCACACCTCACATGTCTACACCCACACCTAGAGCCGTCAATATGGGCTAAGCCTGTTGGGTCGGTCTGGGCTAGCCCGGAATTTAATAGGCCCGAGCTACGATTTTTGGAGTTCATTTGAGAAAAAGGCTTTTTATCCCGGCCTAAATAAGCCTGTTGAGTTTTGGGGCTTGAGAAATATCGGTAGGGCCGGCCCGTGGTTCAATAAAAATTAATTAAAAAATATAGTATTAAAATTTAAAATTAAAAAGTGAACAAAATTAAAATAATTAGGTTAATATTTCTATTTAGATATTTATACTTTTACTTTAAAAAAAATTAACAAAATATTACAAAGATAATTTTATTTGTGGATTTGATTAAGAAGTAGTAACATTAACATCATGTAATATTGTTTTGTCAATATTTATGATATTATTTTTAATTTATAATTTAATTTAATAATTGGATTAATTATGTGAATGGATTCCTTTTTAAAAATAATTACTTATTTTAAATATAGTCTTTAAAATTACCATTTATAGCAACTTCTTTAATTTTTCCATTTTCTCTGTCTCGATCTTTCTTTCTCCTTTTTTGTGCCTCTCTCTCTCTCTTTTTATTTCTTTGTTTCTTTCTTTCTATTTAGTACTTTCTTTCTTACTTTTTTGTTGTTTTTTTTCCTTCTACTATTGCTCATTTTCTCTCTTTTCGTAAAATAGTCAATGAGTCTGGATTGTATAAAACTTGTATTAATAGTTAATTAGACAAGTAATATAATCGTAAGAAATGAAGAGGCACAAAAAACTGCAAAATGAATTAAAATTTAATTAAAATGTATTATAAACATATTAAAGTTGAATTATTATAATAGTAGTATAATCGTAACAAATGAAAAGACATAAAAAAACTGAAAAATAAATTAAATTTGAATAAAAATGGTAGTACAAACATGTTAAACTTGAATTATTAGAAGATAATTAAATATGAATGCATAATGTAGAAAACAAAAGAGCATTCATTGATTTGCAAACTGAATAAAACTTGTATAAATAATGAATTAAACAAGTAACCAAGCGTAACAAATCAATCGACAAATTACAAAATGAATTGAAAATACAAAAGTGTATTACACAAGTATTAAAATTGAGGTAGAAGAGAGAATTAAACATGAATAAAAGAAATGTAACAAATAAAATATTAGACAGTGATTTATAAAGTGAATTAAACTTGTATCAATAATGAATTAAATAAGTATCCAATAGGAACAAATAAATAAATAAAAACCTGCAAAATGAATTAAATTTGTATTAAACGGCATTAAATTATTGAATAAGAAGAAAGAACTAAGAATGGATGGAAACATAACTATGAATGACAAGACAATGATTTGTTGAGTGAATTAAACTTGTATCAATAATGAATAAACAAGTATCCAATAGTAACAACTAAATAAAAAAAATTGTGAAATAATTAGATTTGAATTAAAATTGTATTACACAGTATTTAAAATTGAATTAGGAAAGAAAATTAAGAATTAATGGAAAACATAAATAACAATGATCAATAAACTTATAAGTTATATCAGTAATGAATTAAACCAGTATCCAATAGTAACAAATCAATCATAAAACTTCAAAATGCAATAAAATTGTATTATCTAATTCAACTTTAATACAGCTAAAAGACAATTTTCATACTATATTTAATTCATTTCAATCTAATATTTCTCTTAAAATTAATTATAAACTCAACGAAACCCTCTTAAAATTGAGATATAAACTCCAAACAACATTTTCAATTATTTGTAGGAACTACATATTCAAACTTATCAAAAATTCGTAAAATTCAAATAATGAATCCAAAATTTGAAGATTTATAATGACTATCAATGGTAAACTCTTTGAACTGTAATTTTAAAGATTTAAATTTTTCTGCTTTAAAACGTGATTTTATACAAAATTGCGATCTTTTTGTACCTCTTTTCATCTTGTTTTTGAATAAAAATAGTGACATAAACAAAAATTGATTTGCGAAATATAGTTATTTAGATGAAAAATTTAAAGAAAAGAAAAAGAATTATAAAAAAGGAGGAGGAAGATAAATAACACCAAAGAAAGAAATAAAAAGTAGAAGAGTAAAATAAACAAAAAGAAAGAGATGAAGAAGCATAATTGAAAAAAGAAATAAAAAAAGAGTCGAAGAAGCAGAAGAATAAAAAGAATAAGAGGAATAAGGGTTGATAAAGAAGCGAAGACCGTACAATTTTCTTAATTAAAAAAATTTACAGTTAATTAGAAAAATTACATTGACATAAATGATAAATATTTTTATAACACAACATATTTATGTGATTTACCCATAATAATTCTAAATATAATATAACTTTAAAATAAAGTGAGCTGGACCGGCAAGCGTGTAGCCCACGTACTTGTGAGGTAGGCAGGTTGTTGTATGGCCTACACCAAAAATGGGCTAGCCCGGCCTGACCCGTAAAATATTGAAGCCTATATGGATTAGCCCAGATGGAGTAGGCTAGCCCATATTGACAACTCTACACACAATGATGAAGAGTGGAAGGAACTGCTCTTGCCATACAAACCTACAGTCTTCCCAACAACAGGTTGTAGTTAGATGATACATCCATCACTTGAAATAGAATGGGGAATTCGGCAGGCCCTACTTGCAATGTGAGATAGATTTCTCCGATGACATTTCTTTGCGCTCCGTCAAAAGCTTTGACTTTCAAACGACTTTCCCTTATTTCTCCCATATTAAAACCTAAATCCCTCAGAGTGGTGAAAGGACAAATGTTACATCAAGAACCACCATAAATTAAGACTCAAATCACAATCTTATCACAACATTTGACTGCAATGTGAAGCGTTTTGTTGTGACCAGCCCCTTCTGCAAGCAACTCATCATCATGAAGAGAGATCTTATTAGATTCCATTATTCTTCCCATCAATGCAACTAAGGATTCACGTGTGATCTCTTTTGGAACGATTAATCCATTTAACACCTCCATCAAACCATTCCTATGAGATTTATAATCATAATCAAAGACCAAATAGATATGTGGGCTGGCGTCTTCTTCAACTGTTCTTCGACCGAATAGTCTTTAGACTGCATCTTCTTCCAAAACTCTACGGCTTCATCATCGGTAACATTTTTTTTGGGATTTTGTTCTTTTTTGATAAATTTTTGATTTAGATCTTCTGGGGCATAACATTCCCCGACCAAGTCATTCCTTGAGCCACAACATTCTTGATAATATTGCCATTATGCATGTTTGATAAACCCAAGGGACTGCTTTGGTGTCATACTCAATCTTTCTAGAAATTAAGGTAGTAACTACAACTCTCTGGAGATACGTTTGGACAGTCAGAGGTTCTCTTAGTTGAACAGTGATAACAAGTTGTGCGATAAATGTCATGGCGTCTTCTCTAACCACATATGTAAAGCTAGGACCCTCGTATTCTTCTTCTTGAGTAACCATGTTGACTTCCCGATTTTCATGGTTTGGCAAGGGATTGTTATTCACTTTTGGAGGTGCTTGAGTGCATTTTATTACTCCTCTCTTGATCAAAGACTCGACCTGGTTCTTCAAACCATAACAATATTCTATGTCGTGGCTTTTAACTCCCGAGTGCTAAGCTCATCTCTTGTTTACATTAAAACTACGAGGTATTGGATTAAGAAGTTTCCCTTCAACTAGTTGCATCACTCCCGTTGTCCTCAACCTTTCAAACAATTGGGCATAAGGTTCGACAATGGGTGTGTAAGCACGAGTATTTCTAGCTTCGGGATTTGGACACGGTCTTGGTGCATATGCTGGTCTATTTTGGTGGATTGGTTCTTGGACAAACACATATGGTCTTAAAGGATTTTGCTATGCTAGTTATTACGGTGGATTATAGTGTGGTTGGGTATTATATATTGTTGTTAGGCGTAGGAAGTATGTGCAACGATCTGGGGATAGTCCTCCTTGTTGGTAGGTGAAAGCTGAAACATCCTCCCTTTTCTTATTGATGCCGCTAATAGCGCAAGATTATATGGATCTACTTGCGGCCTGCAATGAGACCATAAATTGAATCTTCTAAGATTTAACACACTCTTCTATAAAGTCCCCCATCTTGACCAATACTGTAAACTTCTAGCCTATCATTGACATCATCTAGTAGAAGTAGACACCTTATTGAGCTCGAATAAAGTACTTCGAGCGATCACTCTCATCTAGTGGCGGTTGCACCCTTGTGGCATCAGTTCTCCAACGTCGTGCATATTACTGGAAATTCTCAAATGGCTTCTTCTATATATTAGCCAATGAGAATCTGTCAACAGTAATTTTAGTATTGAATCTGAAATGAGTCATGAAGTCCTCGTCCATTTCCTGCCAGTCACGCGAGGGTCTTGGCGGGTATAATAGGATAATGTTTCTCCAAACAAACTCTGGATGAACAAGTTCATCGTGAGCTTCTTATTTCTTTCCAGACCAACTAACTTGTTACAATATGCCCTTAAATGCGCATGAGGATCACCTTTTCCATCAAAAATGTCAAACTTTGGTGGTTTGTACCCTACCAGCATGTCAATATATCGGTGGATGCAGAAGTCATCATAATCCAGACTCTGCGTTCCTTTAGTAACTTATAAGCTTTTTAATGCCTTTTTTACACCCTGAAGTTGGGCATTTATTGACACATCTTCTTTTAGCGGGGCATCTTTCTCCATTACTACATATTGAACAATATTAACAATTGCTGGAATTGTGAAGGTAGGAGCTCCCGTGACATATACAGGTGGAACATATGGCTCAAAGGGAGCGACGACATGTGCCCCAAATATATATTGCATTGTAGGTTTGGTAAGGTCACAATTAGAAAGGTCAGGAACGGTCCTGACCGCAATTGGTAGAGCTGGTGGAACTCAACCATGAACATGAGTATGTTGAATTGGTTCCGGCTGATTAGCTAAGTTGGCATAAGGCAAGTCAGCCATTGGGAAGTAGATAGGTGTCTTGGAAGTACGTAAAGTGCTCGCCGATAGTTTGTCCATGTCTCGCACTTGATATAATTCTTCCCTCACGATCTCGAGTTCTTGTTCCATGTGAGACATTTTTCCTCATTTTGGATGTCATTTACTCTTCGAGAACTTGTGGGGTTCTCACTAGGTACTATTATATTTGTGGCAGAGTTGTCCTCGTCTTTGTCTGTCATTTTTCCTTTTGATCGAAGGTTGTATCGTGAGTCAGCCAGTTTGAAAGTCGACATAAATCAACGTTCTTTGGGGGATAATTATTAAAAGAAAACACAAAAAACAAAAGAAGGAAACTATGTTAGTTTGGAAAATATTGAATGATGTAACAAACAAGAAAATGTAACACATATATATGCCAATTTGGAGACATTAAAAATGTGTCCTAACATAGAGACTCTTTTTGCCTGAGGTACGCCTACGTCGCAATCAGTTTGATAATAAATTAACCATTTAAAATCATTTTAGATTTTGAAGCAAACATAACTTCATTGATTTAGGTAGTCTTGGATGTTACATTGAGATAGGAAATCAAAAAACCTAAGAAATGAAAGTACGGGGGCCATAAGGCATACAAGAGGAATAAGAAACATGGTACATTGAAGAGCTTATGAAAAATTGAAGGAAAAATACCCAAGTACCCCCTCAACCTATGCCCGAAATCCCAGAGACACACTTATACTATACTAAAGTCCTATTACCCCCCTGAACTTATTTTAAATTTAATTTTCTACCCCTTTTTATCCTACGTGACACTAGTTTGAAATAAAAAAGTCAACCATCTTTGGGCCCACAAGATAGTGCCACGTAAGCTAAAAAGGGGTAAAAAAATTATTAATAAAATAAGTTCAGAGGGGTAATAGGACCTTAGTATAGTATAAGTGTGTCTCTGAGATTTCGGGCATAGGTTGAGGGGGTACTTGGGCATTATCCCAAAATTAAAAGAAGAAAGTTGATCTATGGCCTGGTCAGGGCATCTTTGCCGGCATTGTCCCCATCATAATATGGACTTGAATGGTAATTTGGGGACTCGTCGCGGCCGCATGTGGATGATAGGTCTATAAAATCTTCATTTATTGGGTCATAGCTTTTAGGACCCGCCTCAGAAACCTACATGTGATCTTACCACAATTCTTCTTCTGGGTCATCTTCGGGATCCTCCTCTGGAGACTCTTCAAAGCCTTCTTCCAGGTTTTCTTCAAGGTCCTCTTGTTGGTCTTCTTCTGGGTCCTCTTCAGGATCCTCTTCAAGATCCTCCTCAAGGTCTTCATCCGGGTCCACTTCAGGATCCTCTTATGGATCTTCTTCTTGGATCAAATAATTGCCGGATCCAGGGACTATTTGGTTGAGCATGGGTGTCGTGAACGCCATGTGAGGTAGCACTGATTCTCTAATCCAATCAATTTGTTGTCTTTCTACAAACCTCCAACGTCCTTGAGTGCTAGGATGAGCCATATAACTTATAGTATTTTGACAAACATAATATTCTGGCGTACACAAGCTTTCTTAGCCTATTTCAAAATCGATTGTATATTCCCACTCAGTTTGTAGATTTCTTATTCGATCCATCAAGACTAAAGTGAATGCATTTTCACTAAATCCCATCATTGTCCACAGAAAAAATGTTTTGGATAACTCCAAATTGCCGCATGACCCGGAGAGGTAGGTGCATATGGTTGAATGCCCCTAAGCCCAATCAACTCGATAAAGAAAAGGTGTCGAGTCATTGCGTACACCAATCCTATTAACCAAGAGAATTACCATTAGATGGCGTCTCCCGTGAGGTTGTTTAAAAATGTGTGCCATTCTTCCCTTCCTGATGGCGCATCCTCCCAATTTTGAGATGATCGTCGTGGCTTTTGATCTTATTCAGAGCACCTATGTAGTAATCCATTTGGGGACTACGTTGATAGAAATGTTCCCTTGCTCAAATCTGCAACAATATACTACATCCTCCAAAGAAATTGTGTCACCTGATGCAGGCTATCATTGAATGCAAGACTTTGGCGAGGATCATAAGAACCAAAGTAAATTTGTGTGGATCGTTGAAGATGCTTATAACCATTAGCAAAATATGTTGATGTCGAAAGAAATGGACCTTATCGGTAACACCATAACTCCCAAAAATGCCATAAAGAATACTATTGGCCTCATATGCTCCCATACTCTGCGAGTAAAATCAAATTCACGTTGATATTCATAGTAATCTTCTGAACGCCCAAAGCTTTGAATGAGATAGTCTAACTTCACGTGTCCGCTGTCCACATATCTTAATGACCAAAATATGTGCAAATACATGAGTCTCAGAAAATCACTTGTACAAATAGATGATGGAATCATCGGTAGCCTCCCTCTAATCGGCAGTTCGGTAAGGGTACTGAATTCGTTTATTGTGGGGGTGATCTCAAAATCAAGGTTTTGTAAAGTTACGGTACTCAGTTTCCAAAACCCCATCAGCTGAGTGACAAAGACCTTATCAAATTGTGTCTCCACAAGTGACAATAATGCTCCTAAGTGACCTTGAATCTTAATGTCATGTATCTTTTGGATATCTTTCCACCAATCCTGTAGAATGTGGGGTGCTAAAACGACCGTTAGGATATCCGCTAAGTCTTGGTTAAGGTTTATCTGAAAAGAGGGTAAAGGGTGGAGTGAGTTTATTTCCTCCAAATCCATTAAGTGTTTAAGTTTGGATAATTTATATCAATTTTACATAAAGTATATGTCTTCAAGTTTTAAAGAAGAAACTCTTTGACATTTGGGTGCAACGACAATACCGTATATTTTCTTAACGAAGGCTATTCAACATGACCTATGCTAAGAGTAAGATTATTTTCCTAAATGATTGGGAGTGCGACTGAGTAATTGCGAGAAGGTGCACTATCTTAATTGCACCAACTCTGAAATAAGGAATCCAAAGAGAATTTCGGAGGAATGCGGGAACACCCCTCGCGTGTACAGTGTGTGTGTGTATGGACAAGATTCGATAGATGTGCAAATGACAATATAGGGAATCAGTAACAAGTACCGTTTTAAAACAAATAAGGAACACAAGCTTGAATTCCACTTGTGACCTTTTAGTCAAAACAGTATAGTAAGAGAAAAATAAGCACGTAATGATAAAATTTATTCCTAAAATAAGTTTTTACAAAGTTAAAGCCTAGGTAAGATCCCCAGTAGAGTTGCCAAGTTGTCACACCCTTATTTTCGAACAGGCCGAAAATAATTCACAACATAATATGGCTGACACTCTAATTTTTGTAAAAAATTATTGTTTTATTTTTAGAGTTGCCCCTAAATTTTAAGGAAAACATTAGGAAAATCATTGTTTATGTCAATGTAAACTCTATTTTCATTTGGAAAATCAGCGAGATTTTGAGTAAGGGTTTTGGTTACTCTAGAGGAAGGTGTTAAGCACCCCTCAGAGCCTATCCGAAGAAGTCATTAAACTCAATTTAGGAAAATATGATTAGGAATACTTGTTTATTATTTGCTTTAAAAACCAATGATAAGTTAATTAGTTAGTTTAAGAAAAGAGTAAAGTACAAGGTACGACATATGTATGTCTTATAAAATAGATTTAATAGTAGTATGTTTAATACACGGTAATAAATAAATAAATATACTAAGAATGTATAAAAAAAATTATATGCTTTAAAAAAATAGAGATGTCTTATATAAATGTATCAAAAATAAATGTTGAGTTTAAAGGATATGAAAATTTGTCATGCTATTTATATATAGACTCAAGACATAAAGGAAAATAAAACAAATAAGATAATAGTCGGATGTAAATATATAGTAAAATGATGTGTCTATCAGACTGTATGAATTTAAATATTATAAAAATAAAATATGTATCATCTGTAAAAGTGTATAAAAATGATAAGTTATGTAAAAATAATATAAAATTCATACCTTTATGTGAACGACACATATATGTATGTACTTTGTATTTTAAACTCATTGACATATTTAAAATCTTGAAAAAAAATAGCATGTTAAATAGATTAAAATATTCTAGTGATATGTGATTTGTGAAATAAAGATAGTAATTATAGTAAATATAATTTCTTCATAAAGTGGTGATGTCAAAAGAATATAAAGTAGGTCTAACTATTGAGAATTATCTAACTCATTACATATTTTTATAAATTCTAAAAGTAGGTATTTTTGTCTTCAAGGTAGTGATTTTTTAATTCATGAATTGCTATACCTTGAATCCCCTAAACGTGATGTAAATCTGCACCATTTAGAGCTAAATATCTGTAATTTTTGAGCTAAAAAACTGCATCTTTAATTTTAAAAATCTGCATTTTTTGTGCTCAAATCAAGTACATTTTGAGCTCAAAACGTTATACCTTTGGTGCTCAAAATGTTGCACATTTTGAGCTCAAAACACTGAATTTTTGGATTTGATATACCACTTTTAAACTCTCAAAAAAAATATATTTAACCTTGAAATCTGCACTGTGAACCACCAAAATATGTGCTTTTGAGGCTCAAAATATCAAACTTTAAGTTGCTAAAACTTGAACTTTACATACTTGTTTGTAATAAGAAAAATCTGAAAATAATATTATTCCCAAATAAGAAATGTTTTTTTTAAAAAAAATTCATGTTCACATGACGGAAAAAGATGCATCAATTAACAAGTGAAACTTTGGAAAATGTAAAACTAAATTAAATAACTAAAATGAACTATATATTTAGAGGGATGTGGTGGTGAACAACTATACTTCATCATTACACTTAGTTAAGCCGAACAAAATAAAGAAAGCATATACGCAAGTGTGAAATATGAACGTGTAAAATGTTAGTCAAAAGACAACAATACATATGTATATATAAAATACGTGAAACTTTTAACGAGAAGGGATTGTTGGACGCTATTGACGCGATAAAGGCTGCTAGACACGGGTAGATAATGTATCGAGGAGCACAAATCTGATTTGGAACAGATGAATGGAGTCGTATCATAACTCCAAATGTGCTCCCGATTGTACATGTATAAAAGAATAATAATAAAAAAAGAATTAGCAAACAAGTTGTTATGCGGAATTTGATATAATACGAGAAAATATAAACGCGAAAAACAAGACAACAGATTTACGCGGTTCACCAATAAATTGGCTACGTCCACGGGAAGAGGGGGAGCAGTTTTATTATGGAGAGGCAAGAACAGAATTACAGAATAGGGTTTGTCATAGCGTCTATATATAGTGCTAAACTACGCCCTAACAAGCTTGGGCCCAAAATACAGAATTGACAGATAATTAAGGACTCAATACAACAACATTGTAACGGGTCCGATTCAAGGCATTCAACAAATCTTCCTTGACTTGAATTCTCCAAACAGATTCTTCAGACGCACTATGATAGTGGCAGACCTCCCCCTCTTCCTCAGAATTGCCCCGCAGGGCAATTAACAGCTTCTGATGTTGAGCAAGTACAAACAGTGTTGAAACTTGCTCTGTGGAACCGGCTTTGTGAACATATCAGCGTGATTATCAGCAGTTCCTACTTTTTCACCTTGATTCTCTTCTCACTTCTCAGAAAATGATACCTGTTGACACCCAATTTTGACCGACCTTTAACCATTTTTAGGATTATATTCGACTAAATACGTATTTTAAAATTTACTTAAAGTTTCGAAGTTTTAGTCGATTTTTCTCAAAAATTATATATTTTAGTATCATTTTCTTTATAAAATTATTGTAAATATTATTTCAAATGTTTTAAAATTTAGATGATTTTCAATTATACAAATATTTTAATGTATGTAGTATTTTAATAAAATTATTTAAATTCTAGCCTATTCTATTCTAAAATCTTCCAATTCTAGCCACTTGAATTAGAGTTTTATTACAATCATAGCCTCTCTTTCATTTCAATTATAGTCATTCTAATTGCAATTTTAGCCATTCTATATCTTTGTCAATCTAATTGCAAAACATCATCTTTTAATCTCATCCATCTATTTTATTAATCGAATCCTAACCCAGATCTATCTAATCTAACGGTTGAGATCATTTTTTTAACTCTCTTTTAACACCAAAAGTCCCAAAACCTAAAACTTTTTTTTTTCTCCCTCAACTCTTCCTGACAGCCTTCAACCGCCCCTCTCTCTCCCTCTCGTCTTCCTCCTCTCCCTCTCTCCAACCGTCTCTCTCTCCCTCCATTCTTTCCGGTGGAAATCGCCACCTCCAAGTGGTGGCAGCCTCCTCTCTCTCCTCGCCCTTCTCCTTCCCTTCCCCTTCTTTCTCTCCATTTTTTTTGTAGGCGAGAGCAGAGGACGACTCTGAGCAGACCACCGGCAGCAGCAGTCACCGGCGAGAACAGCCTGCGCAGCAGCAGCGCCTGGAGAGGCGCACGATAGTAGCAGCAGCGGCCAGCAGACGACGACGACCAGCAGCTTGGTGAGGCCATGGCAAGCAGCAGCTTCAATCGACGAGCAACAGCATCCGGCGACCCCTCTTTCCTTCTCTCCTCTTCAGCGACCAGCAGCCCTGCAAAGCCAGCTTTGAATTCGATCTGCAGCTCCAGCGACACCAGCGCCACCAGCAACAGCCAGCAGTCGCCGGCGAGAACTCCTGCGCCAGCCAGCAGCCCCGGCGGCCGTCTGTCTCTCCTCTCTTCTCTATTTCCTTCTCTCCTCTTCTCAGGCGAGCAACGACCCCCTCAGCAACAGCAACCAGCAGCCAACGCCGCCATCCTCCAGTGGAACTCCGGCCAATAGTCTTTGGTAACGTGTATTAGCCCATTACTTTAGCCGCAAAAACAGATCAGTCCTGGTAATATTTCCCTATTTCGCTTCCTTTATCATTTTTATTCCTTGTCTACTTGTGTGATCTCACATATTTTTTTATTATTATTTTTAACTTTGTTGTTCATGTTCTAGAAATTCTGCTTGGTTATGATTCGTTATGAATTGAATTGAGTTCTAATATGATTAGATTGCTTATAATGATCTTTCAATGATAAATACTCATTTCAATCTAAATCAGCTCCAAATTTGTTTGGTTCTTCCTATTAATTCAGTATATGTTTCACTAATTTTCGTTTTCTTGAAGATTTCCGCATTCCTTGCAATATGTTATTTTCTTAAAATAATACTAAATTAGAGTCATTTCATGCATTTAACTTGGCTTTAAAAATATTTCATACCAAAACTTTGTAATTTTCTTAAAAAGTCATTATTCAATCTTCCTTTAAAATTTTGGATTGATTTTGACATTGTTTATTTGAAAATAAATTACAAGTACTATCTCCTAACCTATCGTTAGTGGGAAACTCAAAGGAACTATGAGGTCTAGTTCCAAATTTTTTAAACCGACGCATCCTCGGAAGTATCACCTACCCATGAATTTCAAAAAGAATTATGTGCATTTATATGTAAATGTTTATGTGCCTACGTGTGAACTAAATCTTTTAAATCATTTTTTAAAACATAACTATTTTTTTTATATATACCGACCTCAAATCAAAATTGTTTCTATGGTGGAGGAGCGCGATCAATAATATCGTGGCATCATCCCTATAAAGAAACAAACATTTTTTTAAATAAAAATTCATATTCAAAACATGCTCAATTTTCAAAACCTTACTTTCTCACATATTAGTTGTTTAATATTTATAAATTTTGTTTATAACTTAGTCTCATGCTTAAAATAAATAAAACTTGATTGTTTATTTATTGTCATTACCTAGCCTTACATGCTTAAATTAATAGTATTAATTGTTTTATATTTGTTATCACTTAGTAAGATTAAATAAATTAATAAATTAAACGACCTTGATTGCTACTTGTACCCCACATAGATTGCATGAGATACGGCCGGGACCCACACTTGTGGACCTCGAGGGATGCCTAACACCTTCCCCTCGAGGTAATTTGAACCCTTACCCTAATCTCTGGCCCGTTGACCTTAGTTAGACTTAGTTAGGTTAGATAGGCGCCCTAACGCGCCTTAATTTGTTAGGTGGCGACTCCAAAACTCAAAAATCCCAAAAGAGTTGTTAGGTCGTGCACAAAACCCGTTTTCCGCAAAAATGGGGCGCGACAGAATGGCGACTCCGCTGGGGATATTAGGTTCTTACCATTACGTGTTTCATGCTTATTTATGTGGGGTTTACTTTATATTGTTTATTTCATTATTTGCTAGGTGTTTATCATATTTAGTTATTCTTTTATTGCCTTATTAATTGTATTCTTTTTATGTTACACCCATTTTCCCTCTTCTTATTTGTTTATTACCATGTTTCATTCTCCCATTTTCCTTATTTGTTTACTACATTTAATCCCTTATCCTCTTGCCTTATTTGCGTGATTTTTATTTTTACACCTTTATATGTTTAAATTCCTTTTATTTATTTATGCTATTTATTTATTATTTTATAAAATGCTTATATGTTATCACTTTCCAATTTAAATGCTAAATATTTATTGCTTTGATAACTGACATTCCGCTCATATTTCCCCAAATTGGGACCCTCTCCTTTTTTCATTTTTCGTGATGTTGTGCCTTTGCACCTCTCACAACTACTCCAATTCTATTCAAATACCCATTATAGAGAGTCGGCATATGCGTGGACGTAACGGATAATTTTACTACCGCGAAACCACGAGCCTCTCGCATAGAATCCCTTTCAAGTCTGTGTCAAGACAACTCTTAGAAGTCCTTGTTAGGTCATACATGTTGCATAAACCCTAGGTGGTTTGACCCTTGGCGTCAATCCATATAATTAGTAGCCACCCTATTGTCTAAAGGGCCCCAACACCCATTAGACAAATTGCATATTTATGTGTCAATTTGATCATCATATTTTAAATCAAGTCATTATGTCAAAATGGAGGTAAAATCTTTCTTCGACTCTAAACTTCAAATTGGCAAAGTATAACTTGATTCAATTATGTGACCTTATTCTATTAACTATTACAATTGTCTCACTTTGAGTTTATTGTGTCATTCATTTGATATTATAATTTTGGCTCACTATATAATAACTCGGTTTTATTTTTGATTTACTTCTTTGACTAAAGGTTGTCTTGTATTTGGATAATTGGCTCGACTAAGATTCTGCAATATGACAAATATGTTCAACCTTCGAAAAAATCACTCATCTTCTCGTCCAACACAAAGTACCTTTTGGACCATCTCTCCTCATCCTATTCCTACTCACACCCTCTCTCAACAAAGGTCTCCAACACGCCTCAATTTTGATGCTTCACAATATGAGGGAATAGGTGACAAAGTAGAGAAGTCTAAGCTAGATGCACTGCAGCGAAAATGCATGACTTGGAGAAAAAGGTGAATGGAGAATTAATCACAATACCTACTCATGACCTAAGGAATAAAAATTTATGTCTACACCCAGGAGTTGAATTGCCGTTGGGATTTAAAATTCCAAAATTCAACATGTTCGACGGACGTGGGGATCCAATGGCACATCTCAAAGATTTTTGCAGCAGGCTAGTTGGCTTAGAAAACAATGAACCTCTCCTAATGAGGTTATTTATTCAAAGCTTATCAGGAATAGCCTTCACTTGGTACGTCAAACAAGACTTTGGCAAATGGCTCGCATGGGAAGACATGGCTCGAGACTTTGTGGAACAATACAAGTTTAATAACAAGGTTGACCCTACAATGTTAAATTTGCTCAAATTGAAGAAATTAAGCCATGAATCTTTTGAGGAATATGTCATACGATGGAGAATGGAAGCCTCCAAGATACGCCACTTACCACATGAGGAGGAGTTGGTCCAAACTCTCATCAGATCACTTGAGGGTATATACTACAAAACCCTATTCTTTGCTGGTATTCAAAGTTTCGATAGTCTAATTCGAATTGGAAAAGAGTTAGAATATGGCATTCAGTCTGGAAGAATTGTTGATACACAAGTTCCTTTTCAAGTCCTGAAAGACTCATTAGATGAAAGGAATGAAGATGCATCAACCTATATACCTCCGAAACAAAGAAATCAGAATATTGAGCAAATTCATGCTATTCTTGAGCCTTCCAACCCTCAGGTATCTCAACATAAGGTGAGGAAACCTCGTGTCTTCACTCCCTTAACGAAAACTTTGACCGACATTTTCCAGAGATTATGGGATAAAGGACATCTAAGACCAATAAATGGATGGATTCCCAAGCACTCTACTTCAAACTTTGATCTATCCAAAAATTGTGCCTATCATTCAAACATTCAAGGTCATGACACCGAAGAATGTGCAGCATTGAGAAATAAGATTCAGAATATGATTGAAAAAGGAAAAATTATAGTGCAACAAGGACGACAAAACAACAATTGCAATCCTTCTATGGCGAATACATTCATCGTTCAAGGAGACCCTACGAAGATGTACATTAGGCACTTGACAAGGAAGCGTAAATTACATCACAGAAATTGATATGGACAAGACTTTTATGAATAAAGTTGGCTTTATTGTTCTCATACCTTATGCCCAAAGCCTTCTTCATTCCTTTCATTTTTCCTTGTAATTCTGAACTACGTTTGACCTGATTTCCTTTTGGATACGTAGGCAACCCTTGATGTGTCCGGTCTCTATCAAATAATTTTTTTAATTTATTTCCCATGGTCATTCAAAACACTTCTTTACAAATTCAAATCTAGACTAATTGACAATCCATGAACATAATTGACACTTGAATTCGAAGTCGAGCCTTAATGTCCAAATACAAGACAATCATTTTTTTTTTGTAACTTACAATTTTTCTTTGAGTGAAGCAGGATCAAAATTCCCCCCACTAATAAACTGGGGCAGAATTTTTGAGGAAACCTCAAAAATTTTCACAGAGATATTTAACAAAGTGAGTATATATCTTATACTCTAAACTGGGGCAGAAATTTTTGAGAAATCCTCAAAAATTTCATCACAACGGAGCACAGGTATGACCATCTCTCGCCTTTTGAATTTACGATTTTTTCTCTGGATGCATGAATAACTTATATGAGCGTACTGTCATATTTAGGAGCTACAATGTAAGTCATACTATCCTCAGACTATTTTTAAGAGGCTATTATCAACTTTCTTCTACGACTGACTGAATATATATTTAAGCTCTCCCGTCTTATTATAATACGATACTTAGGCTCTTCCGCCTTACAATAGGACGTTTAGGCTCGTCCGCCTTACAATATGATGTTTAGGCTCGTCCGCCTTACAATATGACGTTTAGGCTCGTCCGCCTTACAATACGATATTTAGGCTCGTCCGCCTTACAATACGATATTTAGGGTCGTCTGCCTTACAATACGACATTTAGGCTCGTCTTCCTTACCATACGACATTTAGACTCTTCCGCCTTACAATAGGATATTTAGGCTCATCTACCTTACAATACGATGTTTAGGCTCATCTGCCTTACAATACGATGTTTAGGCTCGTTTGCCTTACAATAGGATGTTCAGGCTCTTCCGCCTTACAATAGGATATTTAGGCTCATCTACCTTACAATAGGATATTTAGGCTCGTCTGCCTTACAATACGATATTTAAGCTCGTCTGCCTTACAATACGACATTCAGGTTCTTTCGCCTTACAACAGGATGTTTAGGCTCTTCCACCTTACAATAGGATATTTAGGCTCGTCCGCCTTACAATACGACATTTAGGCTCGTCTGCCTTACAATACGACATTTAGGCTCTTCCGCCTTACAATAGGATATTTAGGCTCATCCGCCTTACAATACGATGTTTAGGCTCATCTGCCTTACAATACGATGTTTAGGCTCGTCTGCCTTACAATACGGCATTTAGGCTCTTCCGCCTTACAATAGGATGTTTAGGCTTTTCCGCCTTAAAATATGATGTTTAGGCTCGTCCGCATTTAAAAGACGTTTAGACTCTCCTTGCAACCAGATATTTTGCTTATATTATTATATGTTTATACTATGAAATATTTTGGAGTTTGACGTTATTCTTCAGAGATGAGTTTCAATCCTTAAGAAGTCAAAGACTATCAAGGCTTGCACTACGTACTCAAACAGATACGCTCCTTATCACCTCTTGTTATTTATTTAGAACTCACATTTCATCATTATTGTTCATACTTTATCTATTTTATAAGCTAACATTTTATCTAGAATTTGCAGATATAATCGATCGCCCTTGATCACAATTATCATGCTATCCTCTATCACAACAAAGACTCTATCAATTCTTCAAACCCCGAGCTTCGCTCAAAGGCTGATAGCCTCACTCTATCACGCTCTTCCTGTATCTGTCACGCTCTTCTAGCCTCTCAATCTCTCTCACTACTCTAATTTTATCCATTCAAGCCGATATCGTGCCTTCCGAACACCTTAGCGCTCTTTCAACTTTTAAGAGCTTCATTTGCTCATGAATCTAGAACTACACACGACCTGATTCTCGTATAACCAGAGATATGTAGGCGACTTAAAATCAAAGTCTCGGTCGTACCCTTTTTCAACTCTATATCGTTTCAATTGATCCAACTGACATCTCTCGTCGGTCGGACAAAATCGGCTACTAAGTCAACGTTGGTTGCCTGACAATTCATTCTTCATTCTCAATCAACCAAGGGGCAGCTGTTGACACCCAATTTTGACCGACCTTTAACCATTTTTAGGATTATATTCGACTAAATACGTATTTTAAAATTTACTTAAAGTTTTGAAGTTTTAGTCGATTTTTCTCAAAAATTATATATTTTAGTATCATTTTCTTTATAAAATTATTGTAAATATTATTTCAAATGTTTTAAAATTTAGATGATTTTCAATTATACAAATATTTTAATGTATGTAGTATTTTAATAAAATTATTTAAATTCTAGCCTATTCTATTCTAAAATCTTCCAATTCTAGCCACTTAAATTAGAGTTTTATTATAATCATAGCCTCTCTTTCATTTCAATTATAGTCATTCTAATTGCAATTTTAGCCATTCTATATCTTTGTCAATCTAATTGCAAAACATCATCTTTTAATCTCATCCATCTATTTTATTAATCGAATTCTAACCCAGATCTATCTAATCTAACGGTTGAGATCATTTTTTTTAACTCTCTTTTAACACCAAAAGTCCCAAAACCTAAAACTTTTTTTTTCTCCCTCAACTCTTCTTGACAGCCTCCAACCGCCCCTCTCTCTCCCTCTCGTCTTCCTCCTCTCCCTCTCTCCAGCCGTCTCTCTCTCCCTCCATTCTTTCCGGTGGAAATCGCCACCTCCAAGTGGTGGCAGCCTCCTCTCTCTCCTCGCCCTTCTCCTTCCCTTCCCCTTCTTTCTCTCCATTTTTTTTGTAGGCGAGAGCAGAGGACGACTCTGAGCAGACCACCGGCAGCAGCAGTCACCGGCGAGAACAGCCTGCGCAGCAGCAGCGCCTGGAGAGGCGCACGATAGTAGCAGCAGCGGCCAGCAGACGACGACGACCAGCAGCTTGGTGAGGCCATGGCAAGCAGCAGCTTTAATCGACGAGCAACAGCATCCGGCGACCCCTCTTTCCTTCTCTCCTCTTCAGCGACCAGCAGCCCTGCAAAGCTAGCTTTGAATTCGATCTGCAGCTCCAGCGACACCAGCGCCACCAGCAACAGCCAGCAGTCGCCGGCGAGAACTCCTGCGCCAGCCAGCAGCCCCGGCGGCCGTCTGTCTCTCCTCTCTTCTCTATTTCCTTCTCTCCTCTTCTCAGGCGAGCAACGACCCCCTCAGCAACAGCAACCAGCAGCCAACGCCGCCATCCTCCAGTGGAACTCCGGCCAATAGTCTTTGGTAACGTGTATTAGCCCATTACTTTAGCCGCAAAAACAGATCAGTCCTGGTAATATTTCCCTATTTCGCTTCCTTTATCATTTTTATTCCTTGTCTACTTGTGTGATCTCACATATTTTTTTTATTATTATTTTTAACTTTGTTGTTCATGTTCTAGAAATTCTGCTTGGTTATGATTCGTTATGAATTGAATTGAGTTCTAATATGATTAGATTGCTTATAATGATCTTTCAATGATAAATACTCATTTCAATCTAAATCAGCTCCAAATTTGTTTGGTTCTTCCTATTAATTCAGTATATGTTTCACTAATTGTAGTTGTTGAATATCTTGGATATAGAGTAGATTATTCATTAAGTCTCTGTGTAATTGATTGTGCACCTTAGCAATTTTAGAGTAAGTAGTACATTTATTCTGATTTAATAATTGATTTCTTGATTCCGGAACTAATTATGATGAGATTATGTGATTTTTTAAAAAATATGTGAAAGGGATTAACTCTAATTCTGAGATTTTTACGTGTTTCCATCATGGTAAGTATAAATCCCTAATCTGCATGACAATATGCCTTTCCTTATATCATTTTACATTGCATAAATTGGTCTTCTTAATTGTTTACTTGCTTATCTTAAATAAATCAAAATAGATTCGTACTAGCTTTATTTTGGTAAAATTATGGATGATTTATGTTAATGTATTTTTTTGTAATATTTTTATCTAAAGAAAATTAATCCCTCCTCCCATTGATATTTGGATTGATTAATTCTTACTGGTTTGTTTATGACAACCTTATTATTTCCTTGTCATATTTAGTCGCTCATATTTTGGTAAAATAAATTAAATCTGATTTTAAATTTTTTTTTTATTTTAAGGAAAATATTTTTATTCCAAATTTTTATTCTTACTTGTTTATATTTGGTAATGAAATATTTTTAAAATTATTCTGATTTGTCTCTCTTTTAAAATAAGGAAAAGGGAATATTAATTGATTCCTTAAAAATATTTCTTTTCCTTATTTGTTTCCCCCTCTTTGGTATATAAATAAGACCCCTTTTACTCATCAACTCATCAACTCAACAACTCAGATACTCATTCACTCTCAATCAAAAAATTCTCTCATCACTCTCCCTTCTCTCATTGCTCTCTTGCTACTTTAACAATACATTGAGAATCCGATAATTATTAAAGTGTTCTTCTTCGCTATTTTGCTACTTTGTTCGAGTAAAAGGTGAATCAATTTGTTTTGCTTAACCGTTATTTGATTACTTTGACAGGTTTCAAACTTGAAGTTCGAGTTGAAGATTAACTGAAGAAGGATTTATTTATTTGTTTGAATATATATATATATCTATATATTTTTATTTTTTCGCTATTTTATTTATTCGAATGTTGTAACAATTGTAATCCTAAAGATCATATAATAAATTTATTTGTGGGTCGTCTAGGGGAGGGGGATTTATATGTTTATTAGTTCATTCTAATTTTTAGAAATCATGCCTATAGGTTTGTCTTTAACCACCTAGATTTAATATTTGTAGGTGTTATAATCTAATCAATTTTTAATTTGCTTGACGCTTTCGTTAATAAATCTTAAAAATAATAACTAGATTCCATTAATTTTTTTTAAATATAAAAATCAAGTCCTAATAATATAATAGGTTGTTAGATGTTAAAATATGTAATAAATTTTCAGTCGTCTTATAACGTAGAAACTATGCCTAAGTATTAATTTGTTCATATCATTTACAAAAGTATGAATATGTGTTACTCCTTCTTTTGAACACCTAGGAATCATGTCTATAGGTTTATAAATAATTTTTAATAGAACTTGTTTGTGCATATTTGTGCCCTCCCCCTAAAATTAGTTAATATTATTTCATGTGTAATCCCATTCGTTTTCTTGAAGATTTCCGCATTCCTTGCAATATGTTATTTTCTTAAAATAATACTAAATTAGAGTCATTTCATGCATTTAACTTGGCTTTAAAAATATTTCATACCAAAACTTTGTAATTTTCTTAAAAAGTCATTATTCAATCTTCCTTTAAAATTTTGGATTGATTTTGACATTGTTTATTTGAAAATAAATTACAAGTACTATCTCCTAACCTATCGTTAGTGGGAAAGTCAAAGGAACTATGAGGTCTAGTTCCAAATTTTTTAAACCGACGCATCCTCGGAAGTACCACCTACCCATGAATTTCAAAAAGAATTATGTGCATTTATATGTAAATGTTTATGTGCCTACGTGTGAACTAAATCTTTTAAATCATTTTTTAAAACATAACTATTTTTTTTATATATACCGACCTCAAATCAAAATTGTTTCTATGGTGGAGGAGCGCGATCAATAATATCGTGGCATCATCCCTATAAAGAAACAAACATTTTTTTAAATAAAAATTCATATTCAAAACTTGCTCAATTTTCAAAACCTTACTTTCTCACATATTAATTGTTTAATATTTATAAATTTTGTTTATAACTTAGTCTCATGCTTAAAATAAATAAAACTTGATTGTTTATTTATTGTCATTACCTAGCCTTGCATGCTTAAATTAATAGTATTAATTGTTTTATATTTGTTATCACTTAGTAAGATTAAATAAATTAATAAATTAAACGACCTTGATTGCTACTTGTACCCCACATAGATTGCATGAGATACGGCCGGGACCCACACTTGTGGACCTCGAGGGATGCCTAACACCTTCCCCTCGAGGTAATTTGAACCCTTACCCTAATCTCTGGCCCGTTGACCTTAGTTAGACTTAGTTAGGTTAGATAGGCGCCCTAACGCGCCTTAATTTGTTAGGTGGCGACTCCAAAACTCAAAAATCCCAAAAGAGTTGTTAGGTCGTGCACAAAACCCGTTTTCCGCGAAAATGGGGTGCGACAATACCTCACGTCAATATGCTTGGTTCTCTCATGATGGACTTGATCCTTGTCTAGACAAATTGCGCTCAAACTGTCACAATACACCGTAGCCTGATCATGATGTAGACCAAGATCACTAACCAGCCCTTTCAGCCAAATCCCTTCTTTTGCAGCCTCTGTCAAGGCCATGTACTCCGCTTCCGTAGTAGACAAAGTCACTGTAGGTTGCAAAGTTTCCTTCCAACTGACGACAGATCCTCCAAGGGTAAACACATAGCCAGTCATTGATCTTCTTGTGTCAACATCTCCAGCATAGTCAGAATCAGAATAGCCAGTAACTAAGCACTGGGTATCACCTCCATAAATGAGACCAACGTCAGATGTACCTCTAAGGTACCGGAAAATTCTCTTCACAAACTGCCAATGTTCTCTTCCTGGTTGTCCCATGAATCTGCTCACTACACTGACTGCATGTGCTAAATCTGGCCTTGTACAGACTATAGCATACATCAAAATTCCTACGGCACTGGCATAAGGGGCTCGTGACATATACTCCTTCTCTTCTTCTGACTGTGGAGAGAACATGGCAGTGAGATGGATATTGGCAGCACTGGGGGTATCAATAGGCTTAGATGAAGACATGCCAAACCTCGCCAAGACCTTCTGAATGTAGCTTCTCTGTGACAAGAAAAGTTTCCTTCTCTCTCTGTCTCTAATGATCTCCATCCCTAGAATCTTCCGAGCGGCTCCCAGATCCTTCATCTCAAACTCAGCACTAAGTAAACCCTTCAGCTTCTGAAGGTCATACTTCTTCTTTGCAGCTATCAGCATATCATCTACATAAAGCACCAGATAGATGAATGAATCATCCTTGAGCCTATTGTAGTAGACACAACAATCATATGAGCTCCGAGTATAGCCCAACTTCACCATATAGCTGCCAAACCTTTTGTACCACTGCCTTGGAGACTGCTTAAGTCCATATAGAGACTTTTTCAACTTGCAGACGTGATTTTCCTTCCCTGGAACTTGGAAACCATCCGGCTGAGTCATGTATATCTCTTCCTCCAACTCTCCATGTAGAAACGCTGTCTTCACATCAAGTTGTTCAAGCTCCAGATTCTGATGTGTAACTATCGCTAGTAATACTCGGATGGAAGTATGTCTGACCACTGGTAAGAAGATCTCATTGTAGTCCACTCCCTCTCTTTGGTTGAAACCTCTAGCAACAACCCTGGCTTTATACTTGACTCCTTCTGCTGGTGATATCCCTTCCTTCTTCTTGAAAACCCATTTGCAAGTAATAATCTTTCTCCCCAAAGGCTGTATGACCAGATCCCATGTCTGATTCTTGTGTAGGGACTCCATCTCATCTCCCATAGCAGCAAACTATTTTTCAGAATCAGGACTTAAAATGGCTTCTTTGTAAGTAGACGGCTCAGATGTATCTACCTCTTCATCAACATGCAGTGCATAACCCACCATGTCCTCAAAACCATACCTCGTAGGTGGCCGAACTCCAACCCTCCTTGGCTGATCTTGAGCTATACTCCAATGGATATCTGATGGCATAGATTCTGGGATATCAGTTTCTGTCTGTGGCTCTTGATCCTCCTCTTCAGGTTCTTTCAAATCGCTCTCGTTCTGAATGACTTGAAACTCCACATGTTTATCAAGACTCCCAATTTCTGACGTAGTTGTAGGCTTCACAATGGTTCTAAGCAGAGAACTTTCATCAAAGACAACGTTCCTGCTCATAATAACCTTCTTTTCTGTTGGAGACCAGATTCTGAAACCTTTCACTCCATCTCCGTAGCCCACAAATACTCCCTTTTTAGATCTTGGTTCTAACTTACCTTCACTGATGTGATAGTAAGCCGTACAACCAAAAGCTTTCAGATTTGAATAATCAACAGCTTTTCCTGACCACATCTCCATAGGTGTCTTGCACTGTATGCCTGTGTGTGGTCCGCGGTTAATCAAGTAGCAAGCTGTACTAACCGCTTCTGCCCAGAATCTTCTATCTAGCCCAGCATTAGAGAGCATGCACTTTTCTCTCTCCAAAAGTGTTTGATTCATCCGCTCAGCTACACCGTTCTGCTGTGGTGTATTTCTGACTGTATGATGTCGAGCAATCCCTTCATCCTTACAGAATTGATCAAACTCAGACCAGCAGAATTCCAGCCCATTATCAGTTCGCAACCTCTTGATCTTCTTCCCTATTTGATTTTCCATCAAAATTTTCCACTCCTTGAACTTCTGGAAAGCTTCACTTTTATGCTTCATCATGTACACCCAAGTCATCCTTGAGTAGTCATCAATAATGGACACAAAAAATCTGCAGCCTCCCAAAGACTCAACACGGCATGGACCCCAACAATCAGAATGGATATAATCAAGTGTGCCTTTTGTTATGTGAATGGCCTTTGGAAACTTGTTGCGATGTAGTTTTCCAAAGACACAATGTTCACAAAACTCTAGGCTCTTAACCTTATGACCAGCAAGAAGATCCTCCTTTGACAGAATTTGCATCCTTCTTTCACCCATATGACAAAGTCTCATGTGCCATAACTTAGTCATATCCTCTTGGTGAACTTCTGACGATGCAAATGGGCTGAACCTGTAACCGTGGAACCTTGTAGAAAATACAAAGTACCACGCATGACACCTTTCAGAATCAGATTTGAACCCTTCCAAACCCGCAAGACTCCATCTTTTCCCGACCAGCTGAATCCCTTGTTGTCAAAAAGACTGAGAGATATCAGATTTTTCGTCATCAATGGAACGTGCCTGACCTCGTTCAATATGCAGAAGCTACCGTCATGTGTCCTTATCTTAATCGAGCCTGTCCCAACCACCTTGCAGACAGAACTATTGGCCATCGAGATGTTGCCTCCGTCTACCTGCTCATAAGTGGTGAACCACTCTCTCCTAGGATAGATGTGATAGGATGCCCCAGAATCGAGAACCCACACATCTGAATGATGAGTGTGCTCATCCGCAACTAGGGCAATGTCTTCTTCAGAATTGGTGTCTTCTTCAGCAACAGCAGCAGAAACTGATTGTTTTTCCGATTGCTTCTTCTTCTTCGGACAATCAGATTTCCAATGTCCCTTCTCCTTGCAGTAATTACAAACATCATCCGGCTTTGCACCCTTAGACATCGGCTTCTTTTTCTTTCCGCTGTTTTTCCTTCCCTTTCCGCTACTGGTGAGCAGACCGGAAGGCTGTATGTCCGTACTTGTGCCGTTAGCCTTATGTCGTAATTCCTTGCTATGAAGGGCCGATCTGACTTCTTCCAGCGACACAGTATCTTTCCCAACAATGAACGATTGAACAAAATTCTCAAACAACATTGGGAGAGATACTAACAGAATCAGGGCAGCATCTTCATCCTCGATCTTCACATCGATATTACGCAATTCTAATAACAAAGTATTCAATTGCTCTAAATGTTCCCTGAGTTGTGTACCTTCAGCCATTCGTAAACCGAATAGACGTCATTTCAGAAGCAGCTTGTTGGTTAGAGATTTTGTCATGTACAAACTCTCCAGCTTCAACCATAGACCAGCAGCAGTCTCTTCATCCGAGACCTCCGTGATGAAGTCATCCGCGAGACACAGCATGATTGTCGAGTGAGCCTTTTCCTCCAGAATCGCCATCTCAGAAGTAACGACAGCGTTCTTGTCTTTCGACAACGGTGCCCAGAAGCCTTGCTGTTTCAACAAAGGCCGCATCTTGATCTGCCATAAACTGAAACTGTTCCTCCCTGTGAATTTGACGATTTTCACGTTCAAAGCAGACATCTCGAATTCTCCAAGAACACCGATAAACCGAGAGACTCTGATACCAATTTGTTATGAGGAATTTGATATAATACGAGAAAATATAAACGCGAAAAATAAGACAACAGATTTATGTGGTTCACCAATAAATTGGCTACGTCCACGGAAAGAGGGGGAGCAATTTTATTATGGAGAGGCAAGAACAGAATTACAGAATAGGGTTTGTCATAGCGTCTATATATAGTGCTAAACTACGCCCTAACAGGCTTGGGCCCAAAATACAGAATTGACAGATAATTAAGGGCCCAATACAACAACATTGTAACGGGTCCTATTCAAGGCATTCAACACAAGTATTAGCACATACGGTTTCGTAAAGAAAATGATAAATGAAGGATACCATATATTATCCTACCAGGTATTAGACAAAGCTAAAGTAAACTTAAAGCTATCTAATCATACGAAAAAAATCCAATTGTGTACCAACTGAAATGTGCAACAACCACCATGGAACTTAGAGATACACAGGACCATTAAAAAAGTTATCTTTGAACTTGTTAATTGATATAGAAACAAGGGAAATTCAAAGTCAGCTGGTATGCAGATTTTTGTTAAGATCGAGTCCACACACACACTTAATGACTGAAGAACAGAAGAACTTTCAAGAGAAAGAGATGAGAGATCTAGAGAGAGAAAGAGAGAAACCAATTATTCGTGGTAACACCCCGTAAGTAAACTTCCAAGGCGATGGGGTATATATATTAATTATTTAAAGTATTTTTGGTTACAGAGAATAAATAGTACAGTCTAAAATTTTTGGTTGAACCGCGTAAACATTAATATATGACAGTACATCAAATATTATTCAGGCTCCACAACCTAACAATTTTTTGAGGTGTCTTGTTTATTTTCGGATACAGAAAGAGGGAAAATTCAAAGTCAGCTGGTAGGCAGATTTTCAAGCAAGTAATTGACACCTTAGAATCCAAAAATAATCAAACAACCAAAAAAATGTGTATTATATAATCAAGGTAGGTTTTGTCTAATCTTTTATGACAATGATGTCTTCCTACCAGCATTTGGCATTAAAAAAAAACACACATACTCAAAACGTGACTGCCATGAATAGATAACCTGATTCATATTAATTATTCTATATGCTTAAATTTGACAATCGCGGAAGTTGTAGTAAAAGAGCAAAGTGTAAGTTCAACGAGTTAATCACCGCAACAGGAACAAAACAAAAACTGAGAAGTGGTAAGAGCATTTAAATACGGCGAATTATGACATGACTAACAATGCTATTAAGCAAGGGCACAAATATTCAATAGAAATTATGAAACAAGTCAAAAAAATTTGATTATACTAGAGTAGTAGTTGAATTGATTAATTCATGCGAGCCTTGACAATGTCTAGTAAACATTCATTACAAGCCGAACCCCAGGTTATACTTAAAGAGACAAAAAAGAGAAGACATAATTTTACATATTAAAACATCAATGATGGAAATAAAACAGACAGGAGAGGACTTTGTGTTGGTCTCTTTACAGAGAACTTTAACAGAAGACAAAAGTTATGCTAACAGGACTTCAAAATATCAAATATGATTAACCACCACCCTAATAAGTTCAAAACATAACCAAAAATAAGCATAAGTATTTACCTACTATAAACTTGCATCCACGGATTAGTTAAATCGGCAAAAGGTGTTGGGTTTTAACAAGTGTGAATGGAAAAAGAAAAGAGAGGATATGAAAAGTGAGAGAACTAATTTGGAGGGAAAATTAAAAGTGCAAATGAAAAGTCATTTGCAAAGTGCAAATGAAAAGTCATTTCTCCCATATCGACAAAAGAAATAGAAATTATTGTCCTTATAGAAGGAAACACTTCCATTACTTCTTAAAGAGCTAAGAAGAAAATGCCCCCTCGCGCCGTCGTCGCTCGGCTCAGGCTTTGATTGATAATTTTTTTGGACAAAATTTATTTAATCATATTTTGTTAAATCAAATAAATCCTGTTAATATTATCTCTTATAAATTTGCGGGTAACGGTAATATTCCGAAAAGTTGTTACTTTCCAAAAAGTAGTTATTTTCCTAGCAGACACATTTTTTCAAAAAGTTGTTATTTTTTCCAAAAGACACAACTTTCTGGAATAAACGGGTCTGAATATATTTCTCTGAACACATACGTTTCTTGCTGAAAATTGCTATAAAAGGAACTCAATTTTCGATTTTTCAAATACTGAATTTTTTTTCTTTTTCTGCATTTATTTTTCTTTCAAATAAAATCAAAGTGTCGATCGACTGAGTCTGTGTGACTTGTTGTTGTTCTTATGTTTGTTGAAGTTAAAGAAGTTTGAGGTACCGCTATTTCTTTAACAGGTTTAATCTGTTTTATCTTAGGAGAAATTAATCCATAACTTTGGGTACAATGAGGGGATTAAATTTCTTAAGAACACACAGTAATTTCTGTGGACTCGGATCAATTTTTGTATATTATATTTTTTCTGCTTCATCTTATTTCTGTTTCTGTTATTAACCTTATAAATACACGTTATTGTAAGAATAACAAAAGGTGCAGCAGTTCCATATCTCAAGTTCACATATGTATTGTTATGTCGTTGGTTGAGTTTTAACAAAACTACGGAAAGTAGTGCGAAAAGAGTTATTCTTAAAAAAAAGAAAAAGAAGTAAGGGCTTGTTTATTGAATTATGAGAATGCATTTTAAGCTGATGTACGCTTTATGAACATATTAGAACAATTTCTTTTTTTTTTTTGGTTATTATTGATAAAGATAAGAAAAGAAAACACTTGAAGGAGACGAACGAATGTTTAAACGCGATTTTTAGCGATAACTCTCGTTTATAAGGAATTACTTTAAGGGGGAGAAGAGTCCTACAACGATTTCAATGGAGAACTAAACATAACATCAACATTTATCAAGAGTTGAGTATGTTACAAGGAAACTACCATCCATAAAAGGTCGACATAAGAGATGAAATTAATATTATACTATAAATGGACCTGCAGTCATACTTAAAGAAAAGGTAATTTCTAACAAAAACTGGTTATGTTTAAAGAAGTAAAAAAGGTTTAGAAACGATACTCTTCAAATTTTAATCGAAATCGAACTCTTGAAACAACAAGATAATGTAGGAAATTTTTAAGATGTAACACATCGGCCTAAACTTAAATGACACTTTACAACAGAGAACAAACAAAATCAGGCTAATGTCTAATGAAATCGTGTTGCAGAACTTGAAAGCAACAATATGACATGTGTTATGCTTTTCTAAGCGGAAATTAACTCGAGTTTACATTAATGATATGAGTAGCTGAAACATTTCTGTTTTCCATTTCTAATAAATAAAAATTGATACAGACTTAGTAGACAATAACATAAAATTAGAGACTTAAAGGAGTATGAAACCACAATGATTTTTATCTCCACCAGAAACACAAATTATAAATAAACTAATAATTTTTTTTTAAATTGTTGTCAATCTGTGTTTGATAAAAAAGAATTACTTATTTTAATAAATTTTGTAGAAACACGAAATTTCCAAAGTTTAATAAACCAGTAAGAACAGAACAACATAAAATAATTCATAAAACTAAAATCTCTAAACATACCAGAATCTGGAAAATTTAGAAGGGAAAACAATAAAGCCCACTGAATACAAAATATCACCTTAAGTAAATCATTCCACTCTAGTATCCGAGATTTAATTTCAAATATGTCCTCCCAGGATAAAATAATTTCAATCACCAATGTATTGATACCCAAAACTTTGGTGTCATCGAGCCACTCAATGACAATAAAGTACATGAAGAAACTTTGTACAGAAGGGGAACAAGAAATCACAAATATTCATAAGGAAAAAGTCTAAAGATTAAGTTGTATTTATAGCAAGAGGAACTGGTTCCGAAAGATTTTAATCCTTTCAAAATCCACACGACCATTTATGAAAGTTTGCAATCTTTCAAAAGCTCATGTGTGAATCTGAAATTCGCAACCTTCTAAAATAGTAATTTCCAACGGCTTGAAATTCAAAATAAAACAGCAAAAAATTTAAATAAAACGGGTTGTGCGGACCCAAGTGGGTCGAAATGTTTATGTTAATCAACTAAAACTATGAAACATTTCGGTTAATCTCAACTAAATAATTGAAAATGTTTCAGTTGTAAACTTATTAATTGAAAACGTTTTGGACATTTAATTTAATTTAATTTAATTAAATAAATAAATAATTCAAATAAACTTTGTCCAAGAAATAGTCTCTCGATAATTTTCCAATGCCAAAGCCGAGTAAAACGAGCAATGACGACGTGAGGGGATCCCTCTTTCAAACCTTTTCAACAATAATTAGGAGTGTTTTTATATATGAACTATTCTATTTTTCTTTCCACCACCAATAACGGAAAAATGCCTTTTCACCAAATCATAAGAGGACTTTCAAGTTTCCATCTCTTCAAATTCTCAACTTTCTAAGTTCCTCTCTTTTCATCTTCCCTCCATTTCCCATTAACTCTTCCAATATGCCCAACAAAAGAGGCATACATCAGGAAGAATTGTAATGGAAGGATGATTCCTCTGCTCAAAATATTGAGAAGCGGTAGTGGCACAAATCTTCTCCCTAGAAGGAAACCACGTAATAAAAGTAGAGATGATTGTCTTGAAGTTGGATATGATGCTCGGAAGAAAGAACCCTTTTCTGAGAACCAAAAGACTAAATAGATCATAAAAAGATTAGAATAGAAACTTATATACATGATATAATCATATGTTTTTTTTATCACCATCATATATAAAAATATCACTTGAAAGAGGGAGAAAAACTAAAAAAATAAGATAAAGACACAAGCTCTGTGTTTACTACGTTTTCCATATTTTTCATGTTTGGTTAACTTCAATGTTTTGGAAGATATTTTTCAAATAATCTTATTTTCTCAAAATTAAGGAAAATAACTTACCTTCAAAAACAATATGAAAAACATTTTTCAAAACTCATTATCAACTAACATTTTAACTTTGGTTATCGTTGCAACCATCTACAAGCAGAGACTTTAGTAACAAAATTTTCAAATTATTATCGAGAATCGGTAATTAAGATTTTACATTCTGTGTATTGTGTTACATATTAGGGTGCCTAGGTCGGATCATAGGTCGGGTGTTGGGGTTTTATTCCATTTTGTGTTATGGGTTCAAAATCAAGTCTTAGATCGAAAATAGTGTCCTTAAATGAGAGTCGGGGTCAAGTCCTAGATCACGTTCCAGGGTCGGCTACCAAATTGATCATAGAATTGAAATCTGGTTTGGAGATGGGGTCAGGTCCTCAATAATTAATCAAATTATTTTTTGGGTTAGAAACTATTTTTTTAAAAGTTATATTGTACTGTGTAGTTAGAAAAAAATTCTAGAAAATGTTTTCATTCGCTCTATTAGTTTCTAAGTTACATTATTTGATGCTCATTAAAAATAAATAATTTTTAATATACTGAAGTGTGATTTACTACCAGTGATGAGGTGAATTAAAATTGCAAATTTTTAAAATAATCTTTTTTTAATTACTACATGTTCACAATTTTTGTAGTCTTTACATAATTTTCTTATCATTTTATTCGAAGTTTTACAAGTTTGTAAGTCCTCACATATTTGTTAAATTTAAAGAACTTTAATAATTTTCTACATTTCATTCAACAATGTTGATCTAATGATTCTCTTTGCTCATGGATGGTTGCAACACGAACCCAACAACTCAATAACCCTTAGTAAAATCTTAGTTACTGATTCTTGATACTAGTTTGGAATCCAGCTCATGATTTTCAATTTGAGACCCAACTCACAACCTCAATTTAAGACCCAACACTTGAGTCTAAATGTTCTCGGGGTTGATTCTTTATTTAGGTGTCAAATCCTAGGTAAGAATTCGAGGTCAAGTTCTAGGTTTGGTGTTTGGGTGGTGATGTGAGCCGGGTGTTAGAATCAGTTTTGGGTGTAGAGTCGAGGTCAGGTGAAAAGTTGGTTTTTGGGTTCATACACATGCTCAAATTGCAAACTAAGGTGGAGACTAAAAAAGTCTGTTTGGTCCTAGTAGGGTCAAGACCAATAAAATAAAAATTCATGTGCCAATTTACTTGGCTAGGAATTAAACTTTGAGAGCGAACTAAAATTTGTGGAAAAAATTTGTAGTTGTTTTCATTGTGCTTGCAACCAAAGTTTTACCACCTATAAAAGGATGGTGATTCTTTATTGTTGAAGTCATCCTAAACTCATAGTAAAATATATTAGAAGAATAGAGAATCAGTAGAGCGATTCTCTAAGATGTATTTGGGATCTCTCCCATTTCTTTAATTATATACAGTCAGTTGTTTTCTAGTGGGCATAGGCTCATTCAAATCTAAACAACGTTAAATATTGTTGTTCTTCCTAGTTTTTTTTTTACATTTATGCTAACAGGTGTTTTTCCCTTATTCGAGTGTTGAGGTAAGAATTGGGTGCTAGTTCGATATCAGGTCCTGAAACGAGTGTTGGAGTTAGGTCCTATTTTTGAATTTCAGGTCCCGATTAAGGGGTGAGGTTCAAATTCCAATTTTGAAGTCGGTCCTTGGATAAAATTCAAGAATCTCAGTTTGGTCCTTCTTTGGAAGTCTAGTCTCACATCAGGTGTCGAGGTCAGGGTCGGGTCCTATTTGGAATTTATTCTTAGTTTAGATTCCAAGTCTCTAGTTGAAGTATCAATGTTAAATAAAAAATCATGTGTAGGGGTGGGTCCCAATTTAGAAGTCAGGTCTCTATTCACGAAGAGTAGAGTTTGGATCTTGAATAAGTTTTGGGGTCAGGTGTCGGGTTAAGGTTTTGATTTAAAAGTTAGAATTTATATTGGGTTTCAGGGTAGGGTCCTGGTCATTATTCAATATTCTTGTCCCATTTAAGATGTTGTGTCCCAAGTTAACTTTCAAGGTTGGAAACTAGTTCAGGCGTTCGGTAGGGTCATGATTAAAAAATCATGTCCCAATTTAATAGTTGGGGTTGGATATCTAATCAGTCGTCAAGGTCTAATGTGTGTAATATTATTATTTGAAATACCATTTGGGTGTCGAGGTCGTATTCAAGTTTTAAAATTGGTTCCTGAGTCGGGTGTCAGTGCGTGCTTCCAATTTGCAGGTAGGGTTTCTAGTGAGAGCCAGTATTGAGTCCAAATTCAAAAGGTTTGTCCTGGTTAGGAGTTAGTGTCAACTCCCTATTGGAAAGTTGGGTGCTAGGTCTAGAGTCAAGAGTCGAGGTTGTGTCTCATATCAACTAATGGGGTTTGGTCATACTTCAAAAGTTAGGTCCATAGAACTCAAGTCTAAATTTTTACATATCCCAATTAAGATGTGGGTTGTAGATTGGGTGTTGCTTCACGTGTTAGGGTGTCTAGGTAGCGTGTTAATGTTTTATCCCATTTTGTGTGTTGGGGGTTAATATCATGTCTTAGTTTGAATATTAGATCCTTAAATGAGTCTAGGGGTCAGGTCCATGGTCGAGTGTTAGGGTTGGACATCAAATCAATCATAGCATTGTGTTCTAGTTTGAAGTTGGGGCAGGTCATGAATCAATAATTTAAAAAGGCATCACATCATAGCATTGTATTCTAAAAGGTATATTCTACTGTATAGCCGAAAAAAATCTAGAAAATGTTTTTCTTTCACTCCATTAGTTTCTAAGTGACATTATTTGATGCTCATAAAAAATTATAATTTTTAATATAATGAAGTGTGGATTAGAATTGCAAATTTTTTTAAATAATAAAAGATCATCCATAAAAAACCAACCTAACATATGAAATTTGTTCTTCTTTAGACATTAGTTATCAACTGTAACGACCCAGTAGGCCGTTTTGAAAACTAAAATTATTTTGATCCTTTCCGTAAATTTTAAATGAGAATCTTGGACTCTATTTAAATATGATTATTAAGTTGGAGGGTATTTATACTATTAATTTTTGTTAGTTGATAGTTAATGAGTCAAGTCTATAATTTGTGTAATATACCCTTAATTCTTACCCATATATTAAAATAAATAAAAGAAACTTATTACTATTATAGTAAGAAAGGGAGAATAACAATAGGCGAGAAAACATAGAAATGGATTAACAAAGAGAGGCGGCAACACTTTCAGGTAAATGAATTCTTAATCAAACACCCAACCCGTGTTCATATTTATTAATTTCATTAAGCAGTCTTTGTTAAATTATTATAATAACTGATGTTGGATGACAAATTCAAAAGCACAAGTTTCACTAGGGGAGCGTTTTATTTGATAGTTAAAAGACATTATGTTTTATTATTATTTTATTGTATTTTGGTACTTGAAGCATCAAGGGCATATATATGTTATCTGATTGGTGGGAGTTAATGGTTTTCTAAGTTTGATGGGTTAAATAATTAAGCTTAGCCTTTTACTTTTATCTTATGATTGTTTCTACTGGTTTCAACAACCATTAGGCTTCAATCCTTGATAAGTAACTAATTCCTTTATTCATCACAATTTGATTCAAGTTTAGATATAGCGAAATAGGTAATTAAATATTAGGTGTATCGAATTATTTAAATTTCATTAGAGTGATGCTAATTGGAGAAATTAAGACTTATTTTTAGGTCTGAACTTAAGGAAATTGATTATAAATTAGGTGAATTTTTGTGTCTAGACTGGACATAAAATAATATGAGTATTTATGGACTCAGTAACTTACAAATTATAGATATATACTTGATAGATTGGAAAGGTTCGGACGCATTGAGGAAATGAAAAATATTGGAGAAGTAACTTGTTTGACTTCGGTTCTTCCCTGGAGGTATGTTATGGTTTATCCTTTTTGATAGATAGAATCTTAAAAGTGATTTGTATGCATTGAATAATATTGTAAAGTTCTCTACGTACTTGATTATGATTGTGTAGCTAGGTTGAGTGGTTTGTGATTGGTCTGAAATCCTTAAGACCGTGATACTTATAATGTGAAACCCTGTCTGTAGAATTGATGCCTTGAATAATGAAGGTTTGATGAAATATTGTTAATGAATTTAAAATTGGTGATACTAATGATAAATTAATGGTATAATTGGATCAGAGTGTCACGTTCTCACACAATATTATTAGATAAAAGTGTCACGTTATGACACAATAAAATTATATCGGAGTATCACATTCCGACGCGGTATTATTGGATTAGAGTGTCACATTTTGATACGGAATAACTGGATCGAACTGTCACGTTCTGACAGAGTATAATTTGATTGAAGTGTCACGTTCAGACACAATAACATTAAAGGAAAAATATATAAATTAACTTAATGTACTCAATCTCAAAGAAACCATTTCCCAAATGAGTGTGGTGTGGAGGAATGAGTCTCCATATGTGTGTTTGATATTGTGATTGGTTGCTTACTTACTTTAGTGTTGTTGTAATTGGTTCTTGTTGTTTGCTTATTGTAACCTGCTAAGTGTCATAGTTTATTTTATACTATTCTTCATTGTATATTAGTTTGTATTTTAGGTTGGCAGATGATGCCTACTCAATACAAGTGCCCTGTACTGAGTCGTACTTGTTTTTTTCTTTGTTTTCCTTTTATGGATTCAAGCGAGTGTATCAGCGAGTTTGACTAGCCCTCAGCTCTAGACAGTCTCATCATATCAGGTTCATGGGTGAGCTATGTTGGTTTTAGCAAGTGCGAATGGGAAAAGAAAAGAGAGCATATGAAAAGTGAGGGAACTACTTTGGAGGGAAAATGAAAAGTCATTTGCAAAGTGCAAATGAAAAATCATTTCTCCCATATCGGAAAAAGAAAGGGAAATTGTTGTCCTTATAGAAGGAAACACTTCCATTACTTCTTAAAAGATCTAAGAAGATGATGCCCCCTCGCGCTGTCGTCGTCGTCGCTCGCTCGGCCTCGGATTTGGATTTTGATTTGGCAAATGATGTGATTGATTGATAAATTTTTTGGATAAAATTTATTTAATCAGTTTTTGTTAAATCAAATAAATAACTGTTAAAATTATCTCTTATAAATTTGCGGGTAACGGTAACATTCTGAAAAGTTGTTACTCTTTCCGAAAAGTCTTTACTTTCCGAAAAGTCGTTACTTTCCATAAATTCGTTATTTTCCTAACAGACACAATTTTTTAAAAAGTTGTTATTTTTTGCAAAAGACACAACTTTCTGGATAAAATGGGTCTGGACAGATTTCAGTGAAAAGACACGTTCCTTGCTGAAAATGGCTATAAAAGGAAGTCAATTTTTGATTTTTTAAAACACTGAAAAAAATTTCCTTCTCTGCATTTATTTTTCTATCAAATAAAATCAAAGTGTCGATCGACTGAGTCCGCGTGACTTGTTGTTGTTCTTATGTTTGTTGAAGTTAAAGAAGTTTGAGGTACCGCTATTTCTATAACAGGTTTAATCCATTTTATCTTGGGAGAAACTAATCCATAACCTTGGGTACAGTGAGGGGATTAAATTTCTTAAGGACACACAGTAGTTTCTGTGGACTCGGATTAATTATTGTATGTTATGTATTTTCTGCTTCATCTTATTTCTGTTTCTGTTCATTGGTTAACCTTATAAATACAGGTTACTATAAGAATAACAATCTTAAGAAATTTAACAGTTTCTGTATTTGAGGTTTTTGGAGATTATAAAACCTTTATGGTTTTCTACTCTGATTAAATTTTTAAAATTCATTCGATTAACGATTAAAAGAACATAAAAACTTTATCGTTAAATCAAAAATAGTTTGCGTAAAGATTTGTTCTTTACTGTTAGTATTTTAAATACTTAACTTATCTGCCATTTGTGAAAGAAAAAAAAAGACTAATTCAAGTCAAACAAATGTTGGAACAGTAAGTGCTGCAACAACAACTGTTGCACATAATCGTTCAAATGTTGCCTTAGCGCCGGCTGAGAAACCTGCAAAGTTTTCTGGAGTCGGCTTTAAGAGATGGCAGCAAAAGATGCTCTTCTATCTCACTATGTTGAGTCTGCAGAAGTTCATTAATGAGAATATTCCTGTTATGTCAGATGAAACTCCGGCTGATGAACGATTCTTGGTAACAAAAGCATGGACACACTCAGATTTTTTGTGTAAAAATTATATTTTGAGTGGTCTGCAAGATGATCTGTACAATGTGTAAAGCAATGCAAAAACCTCAAAAGAACTATGGGATGTTTTAGAAAAGAAGTACAAAACAGAAGATGCCGAAATGAAAAAATTCATTGTGGCAAAATTTCTGGACTATAAAATGATAGACAGTAAGACCGTTGTCACCCAAGTTCAAGAATTGATGGTCATAATCCATGATCTCCTTGCTGAAGGTATAAATTTATTTAATGTCTATGTTAGAAATATTAAGTTTTCCCTTAATACTCACATAATCTTTAATGTAGGATTGATTGTGAATGATGCTTTTCAAGTTGCTGCAATTATTGAAAAGTTACCTCCATTGTGGAAGGACTTTAAAAACTACTTGAAACACAAATGCAAGGAGATGACTGTTGAAGATCTCATAGTAAGGTTGAGAATCGAAAAGGATAATAAGGCTACAGAAAAGAGGTCACGTGGTAATTCAGTAATATCTGGAGTAAATGTTGTTTAAGAAGATCCCACAAAATTCAAGAAAAGAAAGAAAACATCTGGTCCAAAAAGCAATTCTCCTAAGAAGAAGTTCAATGGAAACTGCTTTAATTGTGGTAAACATGGTCATAGGGCTAATGAATTTTGGGGTCCTAAGAAGGACAAGAAAAAGAAGGATCAAGCAAACTTGGCTGAATCCAAAGGAGAAATGAACGATCTCTGTGCAATGCTTTCAGAATAACTTGGTTGGAAATCCAAGAGAATGGTGGATAGATTCTAGTGCCTCATGCCATTTTTGTGCCAAAAAAGAATTATTTTCATCATATACTCCATCATTTACAGATAAAAAATTGTTTATGGCAAACTCTGCTGTTGCAAAAGTTGAAGGAACTGGCAAAGTCCTATTAAAGATGACATCAGGCAAGGTGGTGACTTTGAATAGGGTCTCATATGTTTCAGAATTGAGAAAGAACATAGTTTCAATTCCAGTTCTGACCAAGAATGGATTTAAATGTGTATTTGTTTCTGATAAAGTAGTAGTAAGCAAAAATGATATGTATGTAGGAAAAGGCTACCTTAGTGATGGCCTTTTCAAACTCAATGTAATTGTAATTGATATGAATAAAGATTTTGCTTCTTCTTACTTGCTTGAGTCTAAATGTTTATGGCATGAACGTTTGGGACACGCTAATAACAAAACCTTGCGAAAACTGATTAACTTAAATATTTTGCCAAAATTTGAGTGCAATGAATCAAAAGGTCAAATTTGTGTGGAATCTAAGTATCCTAAGCATTCTTATAAATCTGTTGAAAGAAATTCAAATCCTTAAGAATTGATTCCACTGATATTTGTGACATGAAGTCAACACCATCACGTGGTGGGAAAAAGTATTTCATAACTTTTATTGACGATTGCACTAGATATTGTTATGTCTATTTGCTAAGTAGTAAGGATGAAGCAATAGATGCATTTAGGAAATATAAAACTGAAGTTGAAAATCAGTTAGATAAAAAGATCAAAATGATCAGAAGTGATAGAGGTGGAGAATATGAATCTCCATTTGCAGAAATATGTTTAGAAAATGGAATAATCCATCAAACTATTGCTCCCTACAATCCTCAGTCTAATGGAATTGCAGAAAGAAAAACCGAACTTTAAAAGAAATGATGAATGCATTACTTCTAAGTTCAGGTTTACCACAGAACTTGTGGGGGGAAGTTATCCTTACAGCAAATCAGACACTTAACAGAGCGCCTCACTCAAAGACAAATGTAATTCAATATGAGAAATGGAGAGATAGAAAACCGAATTTGAAATATTTCAAAGTGTGGGAGTGTCTAACCAAAGTCCAAGTTCCTATACCTAATAGGGTAAAAATAGGACCTAAGACTGTGGATTGTGTATTCATTGGATATGCCACAAACAGTAAGGCATGTCGATTTTTGGTTCATAAGTCCGAACATTCGGATATTCATGATAATGTGGTAATGGAATCAGATAGTGCTGAATTTTTTTAACATATCTATCGGTATAAAACTAGACTTGAGTCATCTAGTGGTAGACATAAAAAACCCAGAGAAGAACAAAAAGAAAATGAACAAAATGAAGAAAGTCCAAGACGCAGTAAACGTCAAAACACATCTACTTCATTTGGATAAGATTTTGTAACATTTCTTCTTGAAAGTAAGCCTCAAACATTCAAGGAAGCAATGTTGTCTAGCGACTCAAACTCTTTGAAGGAGGCTGTTAATAGTGAAATTGAATCAATCTTAAGCAATCATACTTGGGAGTTGGTTGATCTTCCTCCAGGGAACAAACCCTTGGGTTCAAAATGGATCTCTAAAAGGAAGATGAAAAACGATGGAACTATTGATAAATATAAAGCAAGACTTGTTGTCAAATGTTTTAGACAAAAAGAAGGTCTTGATTATTTTGACACATACTCGCTAGTGACTAGGATTACATCAATTCGGATGTTAATTGCACTAGCTGCAGTATACGGTCTTGAAATTCATCAAATGGATATGAAAACAGCCTTCTTAAATGGAGAGCTTGAAGAGGAAATTTACGTAGAACAGCCTAAAGGGTTTTGTAGTTCCTGGTAAAGAAAAGAAGTGTGAAAACTTATTAAGTCACTTTATGGGCTAAAACAAGCACCAAAACAATGGGATGCAAAGTTTGATCAAACCATGTTGTTAAATGGATTTAAGATCAATGAATGTGATAAATGAGTTTACATTAAAGATACTCCAAATCAGGAAGTTATTTTATGCATATATGTACATGATATGCTTACAATGAGCAAAGACATTGCTAATATAAAAGCTACAAAGCGTATGCTTGCTAGTAAGTTTGATATGAAAGATTTAGGAGTTGCTGATGTGAAATTAGGAATTAAAATTCTTAAAGCTCCTAATGGTCTAGCATTGTCTCAAACTCATTACATTCAAAAGATACTTGAAAAATTCAAATTTTTGAATTTTAAAAGGGCAAAGACTCCAATTGATGTAAATCTTCATCTTGCAAAGAACAAAGGTGAAAGTCAGTCTCAATTGGACTATGCTAGCGTATTGGGAAGCTTAATGTATGTCATGAGTTGTACACGGCCATACATAGCTTGCGCTATCAGTAAACTGAGTCGATACACAAGTGATCCTAATCATAATCATTGGTTGGCAATGAAGAGAGTTTTGGGATACTTAGATGACGCTCAAAACTATGCTTTACATTACAACAAATATCCAGCCGTTCTTGAAGGATATAGTGATGCAAATTTGATTACTGGGTCAACTGAAATAAAATCCACAAGTGGATACGTTTTTACTATTGGTAGAGGAGCAATATGTTGGAAATCATCCAAACAAACATGTATAGCTCTCTCTACAATGGAGTCTGAATTCATTGCTTTAGACAAGGCATGTGAAGAAGTTGAATGGCTATTTCTTAGAAGATATTCCATTTTGGCCCAAACCAAAGGCCCCTATATGCATACATTGTGATAGTCAAGCTGCAATAGGAAGGGCTGGAAGCATTATGTATAAAGGCAAGTCTCGTCATATAAGATGAAGACATAACTCTGTGAGACAACTACTCTCTAGTGGAATTATCACAATTGACTATGTGAATTCAAAAGATAATGTGTCGGATCCACTTACAAAAGGCCTAAATAGAGAGGGAGTTGAGAAATCATCGACGCGAATGGGACTATGGACGAGAACAAGTCATCGTGGCGGTAACTCTACCTAGAAGACTGGAGATCCCAAGATCTAGGTTCAAGGAGATAAAAAAAAGTCATTGATGACGGTTCAACATTGTCAAAGGAAAAGAAAAATTATTATTATTTTATGGTCCATTCTCATGATGAGACAATGTTTAGTAACCAGGATAAAGACATAAGGACTTTTTAATGGTTTCTAAGTTTGATACAGTGAATATCAAATGATGTATCTATGGGATAACACATTTAGAAATCACCTATGTAAGTGTGAAGTGTAAGCTGCTTCAAGTAGAATTCGGTAAGGCCTGTTCTTTAAGCACTTGATGTGTTCATGGATGAAATGAACAAAATAATGAGAACTAAGAACAGCTCAAAGGTTGATTGTGTGACATATATTGTCTAGGTATACGCCAAAGCTCGACGGTTCAAAGATATCAAATCTACCGATTGACCAAGTATATCCGATATATGTTCACTATGGAAAGTTTAAAGGGAAACCTACTTATCCAGATACGATTAACCTTTACCTACAAGACACACAAGTTTTTTCATGCATATGTTTTAACAATAGCCTTCCCCATTCATGTGGGGGATTGTTGGGTTTTAGCAAGTGTAAATGGGAAAAGAAAAGAGAATATGAAAAGTGAGGGAACTACTTTTGAGGGAAAATGAACAGTCATTTGCAAAGTGCAAATGAAAAGTCATTTCTCCCATATCAGAAAAAGAAGGAAACACTTCCATTACTTCTGAAAAGAGCTAAGAAGAAGATGCCCCTCGCGCCGTCGTCGTCATCACTCGCTCGGCCTCGGATTTGGATTTGGATTTGGCAAATGATGTGATTGATTGATAAACTTTTGGATAAAATTTATTTAATCAGTTTTTGTTAAATCAAATAAATCCTGTTAAAATTATCTCTTATAAATTTGCGGGTAACGGTAACATTCCGAAAATTTGTTACTTTCAAAAAGTCGTTATTTTTCCGAAAAGTTGTTACTTTCCAAAAAGTCATTATTTTTCTAACATATACAATTTTTTAAAAGTTGTTATTTTTTCCAAAAGACAAAACTTTCTGGATAAAATGGGTCTGAACAGATTTCACTGAACAGACACGTTCCTTGCTGAAAATGGCTATAAAAGGAAGTCAATTTTCAATTTTTTAAAACACTAAAAAAAGTTTCCTTCTCTGCATTTATTTTTCTCTCAAATAAAATCAAAGTGTCGATCAACTGAGTCCATGTGACTTGTTGTTGTTCTTAAGTTCGTGAAGTTAAAGAATTTTGAGGTACCGCTATTTCTTTAACAGGTTTAATCTGTTTTATCTTGGGAAAAATTAATCCATAACCTTAGGTACATGAGGGGATTAAATTTCTTAAGGACACACAGTAGTTTTTGTGGACTCGGATTAATTCTTGTATTTTATGTATTTTCTGCTTCATCTTATTTCTGTTTCTGTTCATTGGTTAACCTTATAAATACAGGTTACTATAAGAATAACAAGCTATTCATTCGAGCTTGAGTTGGATTCTCTCGGTCATAACCTGTTGTCCTTAGTTTTCGGACATAAATTACTTTTATTTCACTTGTTTTGGTGTCTTTGATACTCTTAGACTTAGTATTTGGAGATTAGATATCCTTGATGTAATGACTTTCAGGTTTTGTGAATGACATATAATAGACTATAATGGATTTTGTTTCATGCACTAATAAGATTTAAGCTTCTACATTATGGTTAATAATTGGTAAGTTGAGTTATTAATATATGTTGAGTTGAATTCATTGGTTTTCCTACATAGGAGGTTAACTATGGGTGTCACTCACGATTAGGTTTGGATTATGATAAACATGGTATCAGAGCTATAAGTTGGTGATCTAATAACACAAAGACAGGTGTAGTAGAGTCTTGCGGAACAGTACAGGGACACTTTTACTTTTTCTTGAGAGACTCTAAGACTTTAGAAAAATCTTTCTCTCTTTATTTCTTTGGTGCTACTACTTTAATCCAATTGATATCTAGGTGATACAAATAGGTATCTAATGTTCTTCACTGGATTTTCACTTATGGTTAGTTCCAAAGTATAAGAAAGCAACACCAGAAAGGAAAAAATGTGTCCTTAAAAATGGAATATTTTCTCGATGGACTATGGGGCCTGTAATAAGTAGTGAGCAACATGATTTATTTTTATTAAGTTCATAGAGTGAACCCTCGTCTTAATAGGTCTTGATTCTGAATATTTTTATGCTTTCGCTCTTAATTGTTTTGAGCTTCTTCATTAAATGAATATAGTGGAGATGCTTAGTGTTGAGTTTGTGACATACTAGTTTTGGCGATATGCAAAATGTGGTGATAATCTCATGTTGAGTATCGATTAGTAAAGACACTACCTATGAATTAAGAAAACATATTTCTAGCTTCTCCATGAAGAATGATATACCTAGACTTTGAGGGAGAAGAGGAGAGATGAGTTAATGAATAAGAAGAGGTTTATGTTGCATCAATTGAGGTCAAAATCTCTAGTACGATCCATAGTTTGAGTGTATATCAGAGAGGGTCATCAATACTTACCTGGTTAGAGTTATGAAGTGTATTACTTTTAATTTCAACTTTATCTAAGAGGTGAAGCAAATTTCTTAGGCAAGATAACTAACCTATTCGATATTATTTTGCAGTGTTCAACGGGTAGAAATGTGTGTGCTATTTGAGTACGATCTTCTCGATAAGTATGATGTATTCTAGTGAAGAATTTAACGAGCTTTCACGGTATGATACTAGTGCTACATAGAAACGAATACATCGATTGTCATGTGTGAATACTAACTACTTAAGGAGTTATTAGTGGTATGACATGTTTTGATAGTAAGATTCGGTGTTTCTTTCACATTTGAGAAACTAACTAATTTATTACTACGTGCGCTTTGGTGGATGTTTGGTACAATATTAATATATTTAGGTTGTGAAATTTATCTTGAGTGTTCGAATAAGGACTGGTGATTTTATCTTAAGTTTCAAAGTATAGATTGATACTAGAATGACAAACTTGTAGCAAAAGAAATTCCTAGTAAGTATACTTAGGTGAACTAAATTAAAGATTTTAGTAATAAAGTGCATACAAAATTAGGTTTATTCCTTTAATTTGATTAGTATACCTGAGTTTAATAAGATGTCGGGTCGAGAAAAAGGTACACTTTGTGGTTATGACAAGGCCTAACAGAGCATGATGGTAAAAAGAGTTCGCATAGGATGGTGATTGGGATGAAACTATGTAGTAAGATTTGTTGGTTAAATGAATTTTGTAGGGTAATAAAGACATGTGAGTATCTAAGGTTGCTGATTTTATACTATTTAGGGAGCAATATTGATGTATGACATGTTTTAAGAGATGTTGGAGCAACGCTCAAATAAAATTTAAAGGAGCTAGAGTCATAATTAAAATAATATAAAATTTGTGGGATTTATAGACTTCAGAATTAAGTGAGAGTGGGAATATTTTCTTTGATTGTAAGGACTAAAAATGTATTTCCGAGTGGGGTGATAAGTGTTGTCGTAGAGATGGAGAGGTGATCAATGATAAACTAAGATACATGATTTCATAAAATTCATCAAAGTATAATTAACGTTGATATATAAAACAATTGAGTTGGACAATTGGATTTACAATATAAATTTTTTTCATCATAAATCTGCATTCCTTGTGATATATTTTTTAAGGTATGAATTTGTAAGGTAATAAATATCGAGCATTTGAAAGGATTTACGCGTGATTGGAGTCATTAAGTTTGTTATTTTTGAGTGTTAAAGGATCTAAGGATTGGGTTACCTAAGAGGTTTGATTTAGAGTGCGAAGTAAATCATCTCGGGTTGTTGGTAAAAGGATGAGATTGGTAACCGAGCAAGTGAAACAAGAGTCTAATATATTGAAGGGTCTAGATATTTAGAATTTTGCACCATGGGAAGAATTTGACAGAAGTTAAGGAATAAGTCCTCTCGTATAAACCATTGGGGTGTAGTCAAAGGTTATATTAATTTTTTCCTATGAATTTAGATATGATTGTGAGATGTGAACTGGTTTGGTACAAATTTACTAGGGATTTATCATCGACTTTTATAAAGATTGAGTGGTGGGTTAGGTGACATAGAGTGACGTTATGAGAAATTTAAAATTTTACGTGGGGTTAGATTTCACAAATTAAGATAGATGACTTAAGAATGATGAAGGTGAGATATAATTCTAAAAGGTTATTAAGAATTTAGAATTGGATTAATTCTACTCTATTGATGGGACTACATAAAAGGTTATGGTCAGTTACATGGATATTTGATGGTGAATAGAGGTGATGAGCTTATACCATACATAATAATTTGAGTGATAAAAACTTTTCCAATGTGTTGGCATGAGGTATATGATGGTTTAGAAGTGTAGCTCCAGCATGGTATGTGAAAGTGGTGTGAAAATTGACTTTGGGTGTGATTCAATAGTTTTATCTCGATGGAAGGGCACTAGAAAATTTGAAATTAATACTATTATCCCTATTTGAGACTCGTATTGGTCATGAAATGCTTAAAAAGAAAGAGAGATTACCATAGTTTAAACATGCATTTGATAAGAATATTTGACAGTAATGATGATTGGGAGTAAGGTAGATGATCAGTGAGGTTATGATGTTTTATTTGTATTAAGAGTGTTGACTTCTATGGGTGTGGGGTGCGATAAACTAAGTATGTGTGCAATTATTATATGGACCAAATTGATGGTTGTGGGTAGCTAGAATATCAAGGGAAAAAAGTCTAATGAATGGAACTGTTTGATATGGGAACTATAGAAGGAGTACCTAGAGTAATTCGAACTTGGTTATGTACATTCTTATGTGACCAACTATTAAATTCTGGGCATGGTAGAGTATGATTCACTTTCTACATTTGTCTGTTTTCGCTTCTATGGGTGAGTCTTAGTAGTGGATTAGTTGTACCGTCTTTGTGATTGTCCTCCTGGTAGAGTTTCATCCTTGGTTATACTTGCTCATTTAAGTTATGGAGGATTTGGTGTTGTGTGGGATAGTTGAAGTATACTAGTGATTCTACACGTACAACTTTTCTTATGATAATTTACCAGAGAGCTACCATGAAAATCTATAGTTGCTCGATAGACTAAAGATTTATCTCATCATTGGTATCATGTTTTGGCTATGTGTGATTAAATGTCTAAATCATTGGGTCTAATTTTGTCATTCTTAAGATTTGTCTGTAAAAACTACTAATCTTGCATTTTGGCAATATTGTTAGAGGTTTTGTACGCTTGAGTGTATCACTCATGGTGGTTACTTGATCATTAACATTTTTTGATCAGATGAGTTTGATTCTCCTTGATGATTACTTGATGTCTAAAGATAAAATTTTATAACTTGAGCTTGTGGAAAGTTTATCTTGTGGGAATAAAATATTGATAAGATCTATGATTGTTTGTGCATTATGTATGTATCGTGGTTGTTTTAAGTTCACTTAATTCAACATTTTATCATGGTTATGTTAGAAAAGATTCCACCTAATTATCGTGTCAAGGTCCTTGAGAACATATACATATGTGTGTACGATTAGCTTTGATGATTATTGAGAATACATTTTGTTGTTAGTTGAGTTTACATACAACAATAGCTACCACTTGAGTATTGATATGACCCTATTTAAGGCATAGTATGAGAGGAGATGTATCTCTCCCATTGGTTAGTTTGATGAATTTGAGGTAAGACCTTTGGAGAATGAGCATGATATGAACAAAGGATATTCACACATTTTTCTTAATTCTTATACCTTTCTAACCCTCGCTTTCTTTTGATCGTTCAAGGTCGAATGCTGAGCAAATTGATATCTAATGTAACGGCCTAGTAGACCATTTTGAGTATTAAGACTATATTGACCCTTTCTATAAATTTTAAATGAGAACCTTGTACAATTTGTATAAATACGATTATTAAGTCGGTGGGTATTTATATTATGATTAATTTTTATAAGTTGATATTTAATGGGTAAAGACTATACTTTGTATAATCTACCCTTAGTACTGACCCATTTATTAAAATAAATAAAAGAAACTTATTATTATACTACGAAAGGGAGAATCACATTTGGCGGAAAACATACATGTGGGTTAACGAAGAAAGGCGACAAGTCTCTCAGGTAAAAGAATCCTTAGTCAAACACCTAAACTGTGTTCATATTTATTGATTCTATTAAGGATTCCTTGATAAATTATTATAATAATTGATGTTGGATGAGCAATTGAAAAGCACAGGTTTCACTAGGGTAGTGTTTTACTTGAGCTAACAGACTTCAGGTTTTATTATTATTTTATTGTATTTTGGTACTTGAAGGAGTTGATGCTTTTCTAAGTTTGATGGGTTAAATAATAAAGCTTAGTCTGTTACTTTTATCTTATCCTATGATTGTTTCTAACGGTTTTGACAACCAGTAGGCTTCAATCCTTAATAAGTAATTAATTCCTTTATTTATCACAACTTGATTCAAGTTTAGACATATTGAAATAGGTAATTAAATATTAGGTGTATTGAATTATTTAAATTTCATTTAAGTGTTGCTAACTGCAAGAATTAAGGCTTATCCTTATGTTTGAACTTTAGGAAATTGATTCTAAATTAGGTGAATTGTTGGGTCTAGGCTGGATATAAATAATATGAGTGTTTATATACTTAATTTATTGGAAAGGTTCGGATGAATTGTGGAAAGAAAAAATACTGGAGAAGTAACTGGCTTGACTTTGTTCTTCAGTGGAGGTAGGTTATGATTTATTCTATTTGATAGGAGTTTTAATAGTGATTGATATGCATTGAATGGTATTGTAAAGTTCTCTGTGTACTTGATTGTGTGATTGTGTGGCTTGGTTATACGGTTTGTGATTGGACTGAAAACCTAAGACTGACAAATTTATAATCTGAAACCCTCTCTATCGAAGTGATGCCTTGAATAAAGAAGGATGCCGCGCCCCATTTTTTGCAAAAAACGGGTTTTATCACATGACCTAACAACTCTTCTGGGATTTTGAGTTTTGAAGAGTCGCCACTTAACGAGTTAAGGCGCGTTAGGAAAACTATCTAACCTAACTAAGTCTACCTAAGGTCAACGAACCAGAGAAATGGGTAAGGGTTCAAATTACCTCGATGGAAAGGTGTTAGGCATCCCTCAAGTTCTACATATGTGGGTCCAGACCATATCTCATGCAACTTATGTGGGGGTTACAAGTAGCAAATAAGGTCACTTCATTATTTATTTAATTTTACACATGCTAGCTAGGTGATGATATAATATTAAACAATTAAAAATATTTTATTATGTTGTTAACTTAGACATGCAAGGGTAGGTAATACCAATATTAAACAATTAAGATCATTTTTATTTAATTTAACATACGAGACTATATGATATAACAACTTGACCAAGCATCTCATATTATTATTGTAATTGTATATTTACGCATGCAAGTTTAAGGGATAATAATACAATATATGTACTAAGCAATTATTAGAGAGACAAGCGAGAGGATAGAAAATAGATAATAAATAAGCAAGCAAATTTATTATTTTAATTTTTAAACTACCCCAGATAATTATAATTATCAAACAAGTAAAGGGGTAAAAGGGAAGGGAGACTCAAAATATACTTTTTGGGTCAACGATTGACTTTTCTTTTATTTTTTCGATAAGCTGACGTATATGGACAGACAAAATCAAAGTTTGTCTTTTCAAGCATTAGTCGATATCATCATCTCTATAGGCCCAACTATCCCTACCCTACCACTACATGCATTTCGTACATAAAAAGGTGTCTAATTGTCCCAACTTAATGTCCAAGAAGCATTGGACTCTTAATAGAGTGAGTTTAGACAAAATAAAATATAAGGCCCTCCTAGAAACCAAGTCAAACAAATAAGACAATATTTTAGTATGATAAGTTTCAACTTGGCCTCTAAATTTTAATTAGACATACTTGAAAATAACACATAATTGTGAAAAGGGCTTCACACTAAGTGTGTGAACATACAAACAGACAAAGTTACATATGATATTAAAAAATTAATTATGAGAGGGCAAATATTATGACTTGGGTGCATATTTTAGTATACAACTGATTTTAGAGTGAGTAGCAACTAGTAAGATAATAGATTTTGTTTTGATTTCTAAGTCTAGCAAAGAAGTGACCACACGTGTGTGTGTATATATATATATATATATATATATATATATATATATATATATATATATAAATTTAAATGTTAATGCAGAAAATTATTTAGAACAACTTTTATCAATTTAAAGAAATTTTTTCTTTTAAAAAAAACAACAATAAATTTTTATTAGTGCAGCAAATTATTTTAGATAAGCGACAAACTTATTATTAATGCAGAAAATTATTTTTTAAGACAGTGATCGATTTATATATCGATTATTAATGTTGAAAAAATATATTTAAGCAGAAAAATAATTACAGCAACAATTAGAAATCATATTATGATTAATGCAGAAATATTTCTTAGACAGTCATTTTATTAGATGCAGAAAATATTTATTTTGGAGTGGTGGCAGATTTTGTTATTGATGAAGTAGATTGTTAAGAGGTAGCCGATTTATTACATGCAACAAATCAATAGGGATTATTTATTTAAAGTGACAGGAAATATGCACAACGAATTTTAATTCAGTTATCGATATGCTAAAGATTTACAATCCTATTAACATGATTTCTAAGTGATTTAAAAGTCAACACATTTAAATAACATTTATACGCATGATTTTTAACTCCAAAATGACATATAAATGCATGAATTCTATAGGCATAATTTATTCAATTAACTTTGTACAAAATGCACACAAATTATTTGTTTAACCTTTCAGCAAATTAGTCATAACCCATTTATATAATATGCCAATTTGAATAAAATTAACTTCAAACACTATTGGCAGAGATTAACTAAATGATTAAGCAAAAATGATTTATTTTATTCGATTTTATTTTAATGGTTAGATCTAAAGTTACTTTATCAAATAAAAATTTATCAAACAAATTACGAACATATAGGCATGCTTTTCTAACACAAATAAGTTTGCAAATAAAGAGATGATTAACACATAATTCCCCCTCCCCTTAGGCGATCCCCAAAATTTATTTCATATATATTAGAGTTAGAGAGTTACACATTCTTACAAAACAAATAAGGAACAAATGAACAAAATATATAACAAAATAAACAATAGCTCCATCAGAAATTATCTTCTAAGCGACTCTTCAATATCTTTAACTCTAAGTTCGAAAACTGTTAGAAGGGATAATGTGACACATATATAATGAAAAGTAATCGTAGCATAATATATTCATACTAACCGATAAATAACAGAAAAAAGGTAAAGAACAATCATATATGTATTATCAGACGCAGAGAGAGAGAGAGAGGGTAATGAAACTAACTTGGATGCTTCCTATTTTGTTTCGTTTCCAACTCATAAACAATGATGATTATGCAACAACGAAATTTAAAACAGTAAAGAAGTCTAACCAACTATGCAGAAATTTTATTGGCAATGAAGAATTTGAGTAAGGTTTTCAATCCACGTCAACAACACAACAAAAAAGGATGATCCAAATCCTAACTAGAGTTCTTATTTTTTTTCAAGAATAGAGAACAATGTCTAAAGTATAGTATGACCAAGATGGAAGATGAGAGTTGAGAGTAATGAGAGAACTTGTGTTAAATCTCTCTCTTTCTCTCTCTCTCTCTCTCTCTCTCTCTCTCTCTCTCTCTATATATATATATATATATATATATATATATATATATAAATGAGGATCATAGAGGAGGTAATGTGGCACCTCTCTATGACCTTTATTCATTTTTTTTATTTGACCTTTTTTTCTTATTTTTTTCAAATATTTTTTTCTTATAAACTTATACCTCTCTAATTATATAAATTCTATTCTTAACTTAGTATTAATAATATTCATAACCCTCAAACCTTTCATATATATAACCTCTTAAACCTTTCATATTCATAACTTCTAATTATTTAATGTGAAAGGTTACATTAACACTATAAAATCACACTAAAATTGTGTGTTATTTTGTAGTCATCTTTGGGTAGAGAATTAGTGGAAAAAATGTTACAATATTTGTTAGCTTTGAGGTGCTTTATTTTTTCAAATATTATTTCATATATTACTTTTAATTAGCAAGCAAGACTAATATGTCATCATATTTTTATTTCTTCTAGATAAATTATTTTGTGTTGTTATCTTTGAAATTTATTTTATGACTAATAATGTATTCATTATTATTTTTCTTGACCTTGTACATAGGATGAAATGATAACATCAAGCAATGACGATTAATGGATTTTTAGTTATATATATTTTCTGTTTATCAAAAATGATTATGTAGGAGAATTTATGATTAAATGTAATTTTTTCTTATTTTTTATGAGATATAATATTTTATTTTGTTAACTTTGAGATTCATTTTAGGACTAATAATTTATTTGTTATTATTTTTCTTTGACTCTTGTATATAGGATGAAATGAAAATATCCAGAGATGGAGATTAATGGATTATTCTTTTTTTTAGGTCCTTAAGAAGTAATGTTTCTATTATATTATTTCCTTTCGAATTATTTATGTTTTGTTAAAAATGATTATATGTGTTTAAATGTAATTTTCTCCTTATTCTTTATCTTTTTCTTTTGGTAGATAAATTTTTAACTTATTTAATCAGATTTGCCGATTATAGGAGGTATATCTATAATGAAAATGGTTAGACATTCTTGCACAATTTGAGTTTATAAGGAAAAATAATTTAATATGTCTAATATAATTACAACTCTTTCTTTGTCGAATCATACATTTAATATTATTTGTTTATGTTCATGAAGATAGAAATCCTGAGCTTTTTAAGAAAAATATCTAATTTATCCTCCTTAGACCTCTATATGATTCTTAGAAAATTTAACTATATTATAATGATAACACTCTTCAAAAATAATTATTTGTTTATGCAAATTTATCTCTCAGTTTTTTATTAATAATATTTTATTGTGTTTGTGGCTTATAATATTTTAAAATATAGAATAGAAGCAGAAAATGAGTAAATGAATATCTATATGCTACTTAAAAAAATACGTACATATACTTTCATAGTCCGGTGAAACAATTTTTATTAATAAAAATGATAGAACATAAGAATGTAAAGTTAAATTTATAATTTTTAAAATAAACATGGTTTTATTAAAAATAAATTATTTATTAATATGTGAAATTGCAATTCTTAAATTTTCATTCTTATTGTTTTTCATAGAAGATTTCAAGTTGTTTATGAATAAGTCTTTATATTTTCATATTTTTATTTTTCGGGAGTTCTGATGTTATTTTAAAATTACGATTAATTTATAATTTTAAAAATTTAGTTGGTTTTCTACCTTTCTGTTTACTTATAATAAAATAGTTGTCTCAATAACTCTAATTTGTTTGTCTTTTTATTTTCTATAACTTATGTTTTTTATTAGTGTAATAATGTACAAATATTACTCTTATTATGTTACAAAAGTTCAAAGTCATATTATCAATCCTCTTAATTACTGTGACTTTTTATTCTTGGAAATTTATTATATTAAATATAATATTTATTAAAATGTGAAATATACTTTTTAATATTTTGTTTTTAAGCCAAACAAAATTAAAAGAAATAAGAATTTTTTATGTGTCATTTTCTTGAATCTTTATTTCGTAGTTAATTCTCTCTTTTGTTCTACATTTTTTCCCAATATAAGTTTGTCCCCAAAAAAATTGGATATCTAAATCTAATAATAATAATAATAATAATAATAATGATAATGATACTAATGATAATAATAATAATAATTATTATTATTATTATTATGAAATTTAACTAATTAAGATTTTTAAACTTTTCTTTATTTAAAATTTAATTATTAAAAAGTTATTAATACAAATATTAAATTAATCTAATATTGTATAATAAAAATAATAAAAACATGTGATGATTGGGTCATGACGAGGACAAGTAATAACAATTGTGGATAATGATTTATAATAGTGTTCGCTAAATATATAGTCATGAATACTAACTATTAATAGCAATCCGAGTTATACATTGTCGAAAAATTATACTAAGAATATAATTTAAAACATTACAAAATAAGCATAAAAGAATGATTAGATTTCAAGTTTACATAAATATATATAAATTATACTAAGAAAATCTCAAAATAAAAAAGAAAAAAATAATCACAAGTTTACATTTAAGTAGTTCTAATGTTACCCAATTCTTATTACCTTCCCTTTTCTCTATAAAATTTATTTTTAATATTTAACTTTTTGAAGTTCACATATATTGATTCCTTAATAAATTCATATTTAATCTAAATATTTTTCATAGCTTCTCTTCTATAAAATTATGTGATTAATCAAAAATTATTTTTATTAAAGTAATTATTGATATTAATATGTAATTTTATTTTAATCCTTTTCATAACCGCGCGAAGCGCGGATAAATACACTAGTGAGTGAATAATAATGAAGGGAGGGGATCCTATTTATAATGCAAAGAGGGGGAACACAATAAGATAAAGAAATATATTTCTAGGGATCAATTAGTATACTATTTTCCTTATTTTAAAGGAGAAGCAAATAAGAAAATTTTAAAATATTTTTATTTCCAAATATAGATATGTAAGATTAAAATAGGGAGAGTAATATTATTTTTTCCTTAAATAGAGAAGAGCCAAACCAATATTATTCTATCATATATAAGAAAGTAAGAAATCAGTCAATTTTGAAGTAAGGAAAGGAGGATCAATCAATAATATTCCTTATTTCAAAGGAGCCAAAATCATTTTTATCTTATCCAAACAAAATTTTTAATAAAAACGATGAAGTAACAATCAATACACATAAATAAGGAGATATATTTACGGAACGACAGTATCACAACTTAAATCAAGTTTCGGATACAATTCCACATATTTTAGTTTTTTTTTTTACAATATAAAAACAAATAACAAATTAAACAGATCCTAAATACATCAACAACTTAATTAAGAGGAGACAAGTCACAAGTCATGAAATTCCATTTTAACATTCTTGAATCCGAGTCACCAAAAAAATTTAGCCGAGGGAACAATTTTATCATTCCAAATTATCAACTTTAAATCTAGAACCAACTATATCGATATCATAAAACCATAACACAGTAATGTCTAGAGAGAAGCAAGTAACATAGATATATTATAGGGTTGGCAAGGGGACGAGGAAGGGACTGGGGGACGGGACGAAGGGGGACGGGACGAGGGATGGGGAGAGGGGATTTGACACGGGACTGGGATTGGGGGGGGACAAAAATAGGACCCATTCCGTACCACTATATATACGAAATGGGATGGGATTTGGGGGGTCGGGACAGGATGGCATGGGACGGGGGATTCTTTTTTTAAAATATTTATATATTTTTATTGAAATGATACATCTTTAGCTAATAAAGTTTAAATTTAATTTTTGATTTTCAAATATCAAAATAAATTTTCAAATTTAAAGTTTCAATTTTCAAATTTTAAGATTCATGTTTCAAGTTTCAACTTTAAAGTTTTAAATTTCAAATTTGAGAAGTTTAAATTTGTAATTTAAATATATTAAAGTAATATAAATTGTAAACTTTAAATTAAGTATTTTAAAATTAGTTTAGTACTTTAGTATATATATTTAATTGTATATATTAAAATTAAAATGCAAAACAATAATTGTATAAAAAAAAACTTGAACAAAAGTTAAAACCTTCAAATTTATTCAATAGAACTTAGAAGTTACAACTTACAATTAACAAATATTAGTGGAGTAACTAATCTACGTAGCCACCTTCTAGGAAGGGTTCTGTTTCAATAAGTTCTCATATGTAAAACTAATATTTGTTATAGATATTAGATGAGTAACTAATTTTATGCAGCCACCTTCTAGGAAGGGTTCTGTTTCAATTAGTTCTCGAATGTTATCTAAAAATATCTGTTTTCTCCTTTAAAATTTAATTCTAATTGTCGCATCATATCGATGGTGATATCCTCCGATGTTGGACAACTTGTTAGAAATTCCTGTGCCTCTAATTCATCATCACTGCATTCAATTTGTGTTTTGATCCAACTTGCTTATTTTTTACTTAACTTTGGCAAATTGTAATTCCTTCTTTCGGTATTGCACCAGTCTCTAAATAAAACTGTTGTTTCCAAACTGTCTTCTGCCAATGAATGTCTATGATCACCAATTTGAAACCTTGCCGCACTGAAAGCAGCCTTCGATGCAACTGATGAAGCTTGAATAGCTAGAACATCACGAACCATTTTGCTCAAAGTTGGAAATGCATCACTTCACCTAGTCCACCATCCTAATAAATCTTCATTGCCATCTTTGATTTTCAATGTTTCTAAAGATTGATTAAGATATTCTTCAAAATCATCACGGTTAGTAGAATTAAGACCAAGAAAACCTCGAATATAACATGAAATTGGAATTGACGAATCAATCTCAACATTAGAAGTTTGACCAACTTCTCCTTGAAAATTTTCAGTAGTTTTATGTTTTTCATACAAAACTTTTGCTTCTACTTTTATGCTAGACTTACATGCTTGACAATTTGGAATTTCTTCCTGTAAAATTTTTCTAATGTTTCATAAAAAGTGTCGATAAGGCCTTGCACACCTTGTAATTTATAAGCAGGATGAAATAAAGTAGATAAGAAAAAAATATTTTTAAAATTTTTCAATCATACCTTCAATTGCAACTCTAAATTTATCTTTTTTTTTTTAATATTTACAAAATTAAATTGAAAGAGCACAAATATTTATTAATACGGATGAAATAGTAGGATAATAAATTCCCGAAAATATGGTAGTAGCATTATAAAAAAGTCTTAAAATTGTAATAGTTCTTTAGTTTCTTCCCAATCTTCATCACAAATTCTATCTAATGGGTCAGCATTAAAAACCATTTGTATGGGTCTTCTATATTTATAAGCAACCGAAAGCATTTCGTAAAGAGAATTCCACCTTGTTTTAATATATTTTGGAATTTTTCTAGGTGACAATTCACATAGTGAATAACGCTCATTAAATTCCCTAATTCTAGCAGCATTGTTTGTATGAAAAATCCAGGTAACAACATATATTCAACTTTTACGCTACCACAATCAAATAATGAAATACCATCTTGTACAACTCAATTTAATATATGTGCAACACATCTAACATGAAAAACTTTATTGTCAATTGGACATAAAGTTTAATGTCTGTCGCATTATCTAATGCGACAGACATTATTTTATATATAATCATGTAATAATCTAAAACACTTAAAATATTTGAAGCTAAATATGCACCAGTTTTTTTCTCTATACATAGTTTATAACTTATAATTCTTTTTTGCAAATTCCAATTATGAACAATCCAATGTGCAGTAATAGTTAAATAATCATTTCCATTAACTCTACGACCCATGTCCGAAGTTATAGACACTCTACTATCTAATATGCTTAATATGCTAAATAGACAACAAATAAATTGACAATGTTTACCTTGATATTCGAAAACATCAGATATAACAGTATTTCTTGAAAAGCCTCTATAATCCGGATTATAAGTTTGTTGAATATATTAAACAAAACTGGGATTTGAAGGAAAACTGTAAGGCAAACCACAAACAGAAACCATTTTAGCTAAATTTTCCCGATCTAATTCCTTATTATATTTACGTTGTGTTATTGGACCAGCGGGGTTAAAAGGATCTAGTGTTCCTTGAACCATGTTAGAAGCCCCTATCGATGCATTACCGGTAATATCTAATTCATTAATTGAAATGCTCTTTTTTCTATTGGCTAATGCTTTAGCTTCTTTATATTGAATCGACACACAAGATAACAAATGTCTATTTAATCCACCCGTTCCACCTTGACCCCCACCTTGTTTATGTTTAAAAGGTTGCTTACACTTATTACAAATAGCAACACTATTTTCTTTATCAAAAGTCATAAATTGCAACACAATAGAAGTTTTAGGTCGTTGATACTTCACCTTCTCCCTTGTGGGAGGTATAAGGGGTGGATGTCCAAAATTTTTCTCCGGTAAATAGATAGTCTCATTTGGAACTTCTGTCACCGGACTAGTAGGTGTTTCATCTAACTCCTCTTCTCCCAAATCAGCTTCTACTTCTTCACCTGAATTTTCATCAACATTAGGATTAATATTACCATAACGTCGTTCTAAGCTTTCGTGATCGAGTTGAACATTTGAATCAATATTATAAGGAGTATCATCAACATAAGTAGAATCATTTATGTTAAATCCAACTCTACTCGTTGATTTAGATGAAAAACCACACTTTTACTACTCTTTTTTTCTTTACCATTTTTTTTTACCAAAAGTAAATAATTTAAAAAGGTTACTTTCTTCATTATCTTGTGCTTTCTCTTTTCCCTTACCGCTATTTTTTTTGCAGGAACTCATAATTAATTATATATATATATATATATAAAAGTGTAATATAAACATAATAATAACACAAAAGAAAAGAGGAATAATAAAATATAAATATTATGAAACGAATGTACCAAACGTCTGCATTAATAGCAGACGTTAAACCGATTGTTGAACCTTGTGATTTGTTGTAACTTGTAATTTGTAACTCCAAGTCTCCAACCAATACTTGATAACAAATATGAGATAATATAATTATATTTATTGATATAATATGAAAATTTTTAATTGAAAATTGAAATATATGGATTCTAATAATATGAGAATTAAAATTTAATAGAAATTAAGATTGACACTTGAGAGTTGATAGGATATAGAAAATAGATGAGAGAAATGAGAATAGATAATTTTGTAAGAAATAGTAGAGGATAGGTGTATTTATAGTATTAAAAATGAGTTAAAGTGTAGTTATAATAACTTGAGGGTTTAAAATAAAGTTTTAAAAGTAGGGGATGGTAGGGGGTCTTTAGGAACACAAAAAGGGGCATAAATCCGTTGGGGCCCCCCCACTAGCCATTGCCCCAATGGATCTAAACAAACAGTTTTTAAATTTAAAAAAAAATAAAAAAAGGGGTGGAGGGGATCCCGCGAACCGGCCGGTTCAACCGGGCCGGGTCGACCAGGAAGCAGGGCTGAACCGGCCCCTGACCAGTCCCCTCATCCCCACCCCTTAAACCCTAGGGGATGGGCCGGGTTCGGGACGGGTCGGGTCGGGCCATCTCGGTCCCCTGCTATCCCTAGATATATATATTGACATTCCAAGTCAGAATGAATAATATTTTGAAAACACACAATATCAGAAAATTCGTGGAGTAAGATTAAGATAAGATAGTAACTAAAATTGAGATTGAACTACGCCTAGCCAATTTGCAAAATAAAAGATGAACAAAGCCAGAAAAAATGAGGTATAATTTAAAAGAAATGTACCCGAAGGATCTTGTTCAAAATCCGTCTTTTAATCCCCTTGAAACTTTTGAAAACATCGCTGGAGTTTGCTTATTTCTTGCCGGTTTTCCTGCTCATCTCTACCGGAGCTGTTGTCGCTAGTGGCTGCTGTCCGGTGGGGTGCTGTTGCACCTGGAAAGAGACAAGAAAAGGAAGAAGGAAGAGGAGAGAGGGGAGATCATAGAGGCAGAAAAGAGAAGGAGGAAGCGATAGAGGAGGGAGGCTCTGCCAGCTACTGATTGCCAAGGCCTCGCCTGGCTTTTGGCTATTCTTGGTCGCCTGAAAACTCTCTAGTGGAGCTGCTCGCTGCTAGAAAGAGAGAAGGCAGGAACGAGAGAGGGATGTTCTGCTTGAGAGAGGGCAACGACGCTTAGGGAGAGGGGAGAAGAAAAGGAGGGAGCCTGGCGGAAGAGAGGAGCCGGAGAAGATGGAAGTCACAAGTGGAATTGGGAGAGAGAGTGAGAGAGAGGCGGCTGATTTGAGGGAGGGAGAAGAATGAGAAATAGGGATTAGGGTTGTTTTAGGTTAGAATATGTAGATTAAATTTGGACCATTTATTTAATAAGAGATAAAGGGCTGGAATTCGATCTAGGATTTATTTTTAAAGATGGATGGATGAGATTAAAAGTTAAAAATATTGAATGGGATATGAAATTACCAAAATTGTAATATAAATTGGCTAGAATTGAAATGAAAGGGTGGTTATAATTGAAATAAGATTTGAATTGGAGTGGTTAGAATTAAAAGAAATTAGAATAGAATAGACTAGAATTTAAATAATTTTGAGGAAAATTAAGAAATTTGCTACAAAGTTTATAAAATTTTTATATTACTAAAACCACATAATTTTTATATTTTTAATAACAATTATTTCAAAATTTATTAATGATTTTAAAAATAATTTAATAATATTTACAACAAATCTATAAAGGAGTCATACTAAAATATATAATTTTTATGAAAAATTGACTAAAATTCAAAAATTTAAATAAAATTTAAAAACGTATGTAATCAAATATCATTCCTAAAAGTGGTTAAAGGTCTGTTAAAATTGGGTGTCAACAAAGCATTTATGAAATATTGTTAATGAACTGAAAAGTCGTGATAATAAATAATTCAATTAATGGTATAATTGGATCGAAGTGTCACGTTCCGATACAATATAGTTTGATCGGAGTGTCACGTTACGACACAATATAATATGATCGGAGTGTCACATTCCTACACGGTATTATTGTATCAGAGTGTCACGTTCCGACGAGGTATAATTGGATCAGAGTGTCACGTTTTGACATAATATAATTGGATCGGAGTGCAACGTTCTTGACATGGTAACCTTAAAGAAAAAGATATTGAATTAACTTAATGTACTTTATCTTAAATTATCCATTTCCTAAATGAGCGTGGTGTTAAGGAATGAGTCCCATATATGTGTTTGATATTGTGATTGACTATGTACTTACTATACTATTGTTGTCACTAGTTCATGTTGTTTGTTGCTTTCCACTTGCTAAGTATGATAGTTGATTTTATACTATTATTCATTGTATATTAGTTTCTATTTTTGGTTGGCCGATTATTGATATACCGTGGTTTCACGGTATAATTAATACTTTTTCCTTAAGTTTAGTGTGTCCAAACACCTTTTGTGTGCTAATTTTTATATAAGTTTATCTTTGTTTTGCAGGAAATCTGTCCAAAGCTGAATGCGGAGATTTTTAGCGAAGAAATGACGAAGAGACCACCTACGGCGCTTATGACGGTCCGTCATGCTTGTGACGGTCCGTAGGTGGCAGCGTAGTGAAGCTGCTGAAGGAAGATGGGGAAGTCTGACCAAGTGTGGGGTTACGAAGCTTGTGACGGTCCTTCATGGCTATGACGCTCCGTCCTGCAGGTTCGTCATGAAGTTCAGAGAAGCAATCCCAGTACCAAGGTTCCAAGAGTTGAAGTGTTTTGAAACGAAGACCCTCGACGGACCTTTTGCCTATGATGGTCCGTCATACTTGCTGTCGAGGGTGGTGAAGACAGAAGCAAAAGAAATTGCACAAGTATGGGACGACAGAGTCCATGACGGTCCGTCGTGACGACGACGATCCGTCGCGAGGTCCGTCAACCCAGCCGCGTTTTGGCCGATTTCCAGCAAAAGGAGTCCTTGTTTAATTAGTTTTTTTTATTTTCTATAAATAGTTTGAAAAACCTCGTTTTTGAGGTTAGACGCCTGATAGTTAGATTCTTATATTGTTAGACTCTATTAGATTAGACATCATATTCTTAGACTTTGTGTATTAGTGTTGGATTTTGAGATTCTTGCCAGGGATTTTTGGAGATTAATCAAGCAAACTTTTAGATTTTACTCTTTCTCATTGAAGTAAGTACATGAATTCTTATCTACTATATTTGAATATTGTGGTTATGGCTATGAGTAACTAAACTTCATCACTAGGGTTGTGGGAACCATAGGCAAATAATGAGATAAACCCTAACTAAAATAACAATTTCAGAATAGTGTCTTGCATGTATGAATAATTCTTTTGCTTAGATGTCTTTTTAACGGATGGCCAACGTTAGAACTCGCCTTAATGCTACTTGCCGGACCAAGGAAATAGATAATAGGAAAAGAATTATTTACATAGATTTAGTTTATACTATCTAATAGGCTAGTATTGATTGGTACGAGGTAATAACTTAGTCAAATATCGAAGACGATGCTTAATATGAGGTAAGGATAATGGTTAGGATAGCAACACACGTAGCCGGACCAAGGTGCGGAGTGAGATTTTCTAAGAAAGAATTGTTATAGTTAGAAATGTCAAGTTATGAACCTGTGGGGAACACATAAACCCTAGTTACTTTGATTACTTGATTAAAATCTAACTGTCAAAGCTGTTAAGTGCCTCTTTCAAGTTCGTTATTTATTTTCACTCATTTAGAAATAGAAACCCCCCTTTTTATGTTTTTACTTTCCAAGGAAGTCATTGACCAAACAATAGTAATAACAGGTTGAAGTTAAGTCTAGACTATTTTCCTCGTGGGTAAGATCCCAACCTCACTAGTTGGGTTATTTACTTGACACGACCGCTTTACTTCTTATTTGAGAAGTAAGTTTGAGCGTATCCGTTGCCGGGGACTATAACTTTAAGATTAACTTGAACTTATTACTAAAGTTTAGTTGATATTTTCTTGATTTTACTTTGATTTATTGTTATTATTTTTTTTAGAACTATCCTTCTTGTATGCCAAATACACGGAGAGGAAGAGAACCTTTGTTACCCTACGATCACGAGTTAGAGCATACACTGCGCAACATGAATCGAAACTTGAGAATAAATGACGATGATCCGAACCAGAACATCCCAGCTCCGGTTGATGTTCATGGTCAGATGTTACCCGATGCCCCGGGTGAACATCAACAGAGGGGACAAAATCCTGCTCCACGACCCCAAGCATACTACAGAGGCTATGATAACATAGCAGACTCGGATGGGCCACTGGTTTTGCCTCCTCTACCCACAGGCCACACTTTTGTGGTAACTAGTAGCCTGATGCAAATGCTCACTGCCAGAAGTTTGTTTTTAGGGCTACCCTCTGAGGATCCACATGCCCATATAGCTTAGGTAAGGGCATTGTGTAAAAGTTGTGTAGGGAGGCCTGATTTGGATATAGATTTAATAGGGCTCAGAGTGTTTCCTCTCTCAATGACGGGAGAGGCCGCTATATGGTTCACTGAGCTCCTATACAACTCAATCTTCACTTTGAACTAATTAAGAGATGTTTTCTTAGCACGCTACTACCCGGTCTCCAAGAAACTAAACCACAAAGACGGAGTGAACAACTTTGTGGCACTACCAGGAGAGTCAGTTAGTAGTTCTTGGGATAGATTCACCTCATTCTTGAGAAGGATGATAACAACAAAGCGGTGTTGGACACTATAGCAGGTGGATCTTATGGAGAATACCCTTATGCTGAGATTGCTGAAAAATTAGAAAAAATCTCTCGGAATAACAATGCTTGGAGTACTAGGATGTCTGATACAGGGAGAAACACCTTCGCAGTGCAGTCCATTCACAGCCCAGCCACAGATGAGATTCGGGAAGAAATGGCTCAGATGAGAACTAAGCTTGGGTTGGTACTAAAACATGTCACTGGGGTGCAGAAAAGATAAATGCAGTCAACTACTTGGCTAAACCACCACCCCCTAATGATGAATGCTATTATGTGGAGGACACTTATGCAGTAAATGAGCAGATGGGGGGTTTCCGACCAAGCGCCCAAGGCTCAAATCAGGATAATTGGCGCCAAGGTCAAGGGAACCAAGGTCGTAACTATGGTAACTACAACCGTGAGGGTCATTATGCCCAAGATGGAAACTACAACCGCGACAACAACTTTAACAGGGGTAACTATTCTAATAGAAACGACAGGAATGGGCCCTATGTCCCTCCTCGAAACCGTGAAGTTACTCTTAGGGATGGTTGAGATAGTATGGCACGAGTTGAGGATATGTTGCACAAAATGATGAGGAGGTTCGATGCTAGTGATGAGCACATTAAAGAGTTAATGGGTGATTTAGCTAGTATTGGGCAAAAAATTGATACGCATGCAATTTCGATTAAACAGATCGAATTGCAAGTGGCCCAATTATCTGCGACAGTGAACAGTCGGCAACCAGGCACTCTTCCTAGCAACACTGTCCAAAATCCAAAGAATAATGTGCATTGTATGGAAATCACTACTCGGGGTGGTAAGCAAACCATTGACCCCCCTATGCCATCTACTGAGGAAAATGTGAGAAAGGATAATGATAATGTGGTAAAGGGTAGTGGTGAAGCAGAGGAAATTAATGTAAAAGATGCAGAAGTACCTATCAAGGTAATTCCCATGCCTAGGCCACCACCACCCTTCCCTCAGAGATTAGTGAAAAAGACTGAGGATGGTAAATATCGGTGTTTCATAACAATGTTGAAGCAGCTTGCTATCAATGTCCCTTTAGTAGAAGCTCTAGAACAAATGCCCGGTCATGCCAAATTTATGAAAGATCTGGTCACCAAGAAAAGATTGGTCACTTTCGAGGATGATGATAGACTGCAACATTGTAGTGCTATTGCTACAAGATCCCTCATACAAAAGAAAGAAGATCGTGGTGCGTTCACTATCCCTTGTATAGTTGGGTCATTACATTTTGCGAAAGCATTATGTGATCTGGGGGCAAACATAAATCTTATGCCCCTCTCGATTAACAAGAAATTGGGTTTGGGGGATCCAAAACCCACTGCGATGTGGCTACTGATGGCTGATCGGACAGTGAAACGACCTATAGGGACACTCCATGATGTGCTAGTAAAAGTGGAGTGATTCATATTTCCGGCTGATTTTGTTATTCTTGATTGTGAGGTCGATTTTGAAGTGCCTATTATTCTTGGGAGGCCATTCCTTGCTACAGGTAGAGCATTGGTTGATATGGAGAAGGGACAGATGGCATTTTGGTTGAATAATGAAGAAGCGACCTTTAACATTTTTAGGACCATGAGACAGAGTGGTGAGCTCCAATCAGTATCTGCCATATCCCATAAAGAAAAGATGAAGAAGGAGACTGAACAGAAAAATGCAAAACAAGAGTTTATGGTTGGAGATTTGGTGCTTGTAGACCGTTCTGGGTCGCCTTGTCTTCCGGGCAAGATCAAGTCCAAATGGATTGGCCCTTACTTGATTACCCAAGTATTTCCCTCATGGAGCAGTTGAGTTAAAAGCCAAGGAGGGAGTGCGGTTTAAGAGGAATAGAGATATAATAAAACTCTATTTTGGGCATAAAGCATCGGGGAATGAAGTGATAAAGGCATACCATCTTGATGAAGTCTGAGTACTCAAGGTTCCCAGTCGTGCTGCGACATTAAATCAGGCGCTTGTTGGGAGGCAACCCAATACTTATAGTCTTTTTAGTAATGGTAGCAGTTTTCTACTAATGGGTTGTTAAATTTGCAGGCACATCACCAGGAAATTCTGCACAAAATTACTCTGCACCAATCACTGACGGATACATCGACGGGCCGTTGCGCCTACGACAGACTGTCGTATGCCTCCGTCGTACCAATTACGTCTTTCTGTTATTTTCAAACTAGGGCACACACGAAGGAACCAACGATGGGTCGTCACAACGGCGACGGACCAACGTCGGGGTATCATCGTGTGATTAATGAGTCGTACTCGACCCGACCTGGCTGGAGTCATTTTCAAAATTAGACCGTTTAAACTCCCCAACCCCTCATTTAACCACATTACTTCATTATTTCTCCCATTACTCTTTCTTTCTGAACTTCTACAATCAATTCCTCTATCAACCACCGATCATTTCCCCTACAATTCTCCAAAGCCCTAAAAGTGTTAATCTACTAGTCGGAGCTGCTGTTGTGCGTGTCTGCCTGGCCACCGAGTACTTGTGTATTTGTTTTTCTCCATTTCTAAGGTATCTGTCTCTAATTTCTACTCATTTATCTTGCATTTTGGTTTATTAGTTAGTATTAGCTTAGTTCTTCGTCGTATGTTGTTTCCTTTATATGATTCTGTCTATCCTAGGTTCAAAATGTTCGAAATTGCCAAGTTGACAACCCTAGACATAGGTGCTCTTGCATTGCTAGTTTCCTAGGTAGTTGGAATAGACAAATGTAGGTCCAAAACACTACAAGTTTGATGTGGGTTCATCACGGATGCATAGGGTACCCCAGTTCTGTCACTGTTATTTAGAACGAGACCCCGATGACAGACCGTCGTACCCACGACGGACTGTCGTAGGGTCTATTCCAAAAGCCCTAGCACCCTGTCCCAATGGACACGTGTGACGGACCGTCGTCTTCACGACAGTCTGTCCTGCACAACCGTTCTGGTTGTCAGAGACCCTGTTTCTAAGGGTCTTTCATTTTATCCCATGTGTTTCCCCACGGACACATGTGACAGACCGTCGTCTTCACGACGGTCCATCCTGCACAACCGTTCTGGTTGTTAGAGACCTTTTTTCTAATGGTCTCTCACCCTTTTGAGGTGTCCTTCAAAGGACACATGTGACGGAACGTCATACCCACGACAATCCGTCCTGCACGACCGTCATGACGGTCAGAGACCCCTCTGCTAAGGGTCTCTATATTTTTTTAAGTGTCCTACAACGGACACTTACGACGGACTATCGTACCTGTGACGGTCCGTCCTGCACGTACCGTCATGCTAGTTAGAGACTCTCTTTCAAGGTTCTCTATTTATACATAGTCCAAGTAAAACATGAAGGACCTCATGACGGTCCGTCATAGTCACGACGAGCCGTCACCAGGCCCGTCGTGTGTCACTGTTTCTATAGCAATGACATACTATTTTCAATGTTTTATTTTGTATGGTTTTAGTTGTCTTTTTTGCCACTTCTCGTACTAATACTGATCCTTTACAGGTACTATCTACTATGGCACCCAAGCAAGACCGAATCTATGCACGCGGGCGATCAAAGTTTGTCGCCCCGTCTGCCCGCATGGTCATCGGCTCTGATGATGAGTGTGACCCTGAGTATGTTCCACAAGGCACTTCCACACCTTCCCGTGCTGCACGTGCTCCCAGAGCCACACCCAAAAAGGTGGCGTCCGGCGTAGTCACTACCTCCCAGTCTGATGAGGAGCGCACACTGACCGGCACACCCTCTGGGTCAGCCACAAATGAAGAATGAGTGTCTGGCTCCTTAGAAGTATCGTGGTCCGAGGAAGCCTCCGGCTCTGCTGAGGTTCCCGCACTCGCCACTGCTGCAGTGTCGGCCTCGTCTGAAGAGGCTGACAGTTCAGATTCAACCTCATGCTCACCAGCTCAGGCCCCCACCCCAGCCACTGACCAGCCCAACCGGTGGTGTGTCGACGGGGAATTCCAAGTCTAATCCGACGCCAAGTTCCTTACTGATAAAGGAGTGATGACTCGAACACTCACCTTGGAGAATCGGGTCCTTATAGGGAGTCTCCCGACGATGCCTGAGATCCAGTGTCTCTTCACCAGGCATCATTTGGAGTGGACAACACGTCCGTTGGGACGTTACAGTGAAGAAATGGTCTGAGAGTTCTACGCATCCTACGTAGCGACTCTCCGATCACAGATAGATAGGTGGGCTGCCCCCGCTAAAGAGCCCCCCCTGGAGCAGGTCCGAGTACGGGGCGTACAGGTTGACATTTCACTGCCTGCCATCCGCCAGTTTCTATACGGCGAGGGTGTTGATGCTACTCGGACCCCTCTCAGTGCCTACTTTGACTACCGCTGACAGATAGTTAAAGATGGCCAGTTCCTGCGCGAGCCATCACTGAGAGAGACCACCAAGCGGTGCATGGACCTGCACTTGTCAGTAGATGGAGAGGGTGCTGATTGGGTGACTGAGGCGAAGGGGGCCATCAAGAAGTCCAACCTCACTTTCACGGCGAAGTTCTTGTGGCTGCTGGTCCGTCACTGTCTTTCCCCCTCAGCTGCAGATAATATCGTTACCTGGGATCGAGAAGTGTTGATGGAGGCAATGATAGCCGGGTTCAAGGTGGACATCGCATGTCTTCTACAGGCAGTCATGCACGAGAGGGCCTTCAAGGTCACTACTACCTACCCTTTCCCGTGCATGATCTTTGCTCTCTGCAGGTCCGCACGTGTGCCCATATGGCACGTAGATCAGCTTAAGACCCCGCAGGGCACTGTTGACGTCGGCCTCATCAGAGACGAGGCCAATGAGTTGGCTCCACGTAGAGGTCCCCCGTCAAGAGCTGCCCCCACTTGCTGATGATCTTGCTGATACGGTAGCCCAGGACCGCACGGCTACACAGGCGGCGTCCAGTGACACTATCCCGGTCGAGTTTATCCCGGGTAGTAGCACTGCCCCGAGCTCCTCTCGCACAACCTCTCTACCGGCACTAGTCCCGCTTGCTAGGGTCCAAAAACTAGAGGCGCAAATGACCACACTTCTGCATCATATCCAGCCGTGGATGCAAAAGTCTATTACTGAGTCAGAAGAGCGCCTAGAGAGGAAAATGGTCCAGTTTACAGAGCGGAAGATCGCTGAGGTTAACCAGCGCTTGGACGCCTTTGAGTTGAGGGTGCTAGCCCGACCAGCCCCTCCGGTGGATGTGTCGACTCTTCAGGATGCAGTCGACAGTCTTCGTGCAGACATTGACAAGATCTTAGAGGCTAGGGTGCTGGAGTCTAAGGCCCCTTTTGTCGAGCCTGCTGAGGACACAGTGTTGGCGGCCGTTTTTGCTACTTCAGAAATTCCACCACCTCCCCCTCGAGAGAGTTCCAAGAGGCGTAGGGGTCGAGAAGAGGACGAGGCGCGAGCGTGGATGAAGGAGCGCCGAGAGATAGAGGCTGCGAGGAGAGCCTCACTTGCTGAGGAGGAGACGCACCAAATGAGAGCATCAGAGTTAGCGGCTGGGGCGTTATAGTAGGAGGCACTACTGATGGTGCAGTTGTTTCTGAGGACACGATTGAGGGTGTCCAGATTGCAGAGGACGTGGGTTCCGGGGAACCAGACCCACCATCTTGCTGATCGATGGCGCTTTGCACCACAGGTTTGCTTCACCTACCACTTTAGTATTTAGATTTTTATGCTTTGGTTACAATTGCATGTTTTTTTTGTTGGGGGTGGGGTAAATGGAAACTTAGCATTAGGGTGAAGTCTGAGTAGCCCAACTCACTATCCTCTTTCAGGGTTTCCTTGCATGTGTTCTTTTTCCCCAAAAGACTGCTTATTTTTTTTGTTGAACCGGCATGTTTATATCTTTTGTTCATAGTTTAATTCTGAAGCATGATGGCTAAAATGATATCCTGATAAACTAGAAAATGATGCCGGACTAGGCATAGTAACTGATAATTGTGTGGCTCTAAGCATGACATAGAGTTACACCATTGCATTACCCTAAGTGTTAAATTCGAACTAGGTGTCTGATAATCTGGTATAGTGATGAGATGTCAAGTGAGTGTGAGGAAAATTCGAATAAGTCCAATATTGGTACTGAGCTAGAACTTGCCTAGTTAGTCCTACTAAAAGTAAGCTGTAATAGACAATTAGGAAAGGATCATAGGCCCTTATTCAATATAGCCCATTTCTAGCCTAAATAAAAGAAACCAAATGAAATTTATCCTTCTTTGAACCAAGTAATCTGAGCTTAAATTAGACCTTTCTTTTTCACCCCAACTGATCTTTTTTGGGAACGATGTGTTGGCCCTGGTCCCTCCTTGGACATGTGCACCTCAGCTTATGCCAAAAGCATAAGTTGAGGGTGGCTAATGAAGTAAACAACCTTCATTATGGCCCTGACCCAATTTTGGATATTGTGTACCTTGACTCATGGCAAAGCCATGAGTTGAGGGTGGCTATTATGAGGAACGCTCCGAAAAATGGGGTTGAAAGAACAAAGAGAGAGAAACTACAAAAGTAAAGTGACTCATGAATTAGTTGAAATAAAAGTGAAGAAAAAAATATATACAAGAAATACAAGCAAGAAAAGAAGAGAGTCACTTAAACAAATGAAGAAAGAAGAGAAAATAGCAAGGTGAAAGAATATGAGAAACTGGGCAAGATAAAATGATAGAAAGTGGAAGGTTTAGCCGATAGGTCAAGGAGGGAAAAATGTCACTAAATTATACCTTAATATACCCTACCTGACCCTAAGCCAATGTTACAAACCAAGAAAGTCCTATCGTGATCCTAAGGGTTGTATAGCGAACTTAAGGCAGTGAAAATAAGGGCAAGCTTATGGCAATAGGTATGAATGAGTGTGACTTTGTTTTGAGAGCGAGTGTTGAAAAGTAATCCTTATACTCAAATTGAAATCATTGTGTGAAAAATGAGGATTTCATTTTGAAGTGAGGACACCAGTTGCAATACCGAAAATGTTAGCACCTTAGTGAGAAATTGAAGAGGATAGGTGTTAATGTATGGCGAGTATGTGTCATGTTCTGATCCCACATAGTTTATGCCTAAGAGTGATAGCATGCATAGATTTGATGAGATCAATCGGAATTGATAGCCAAATGATTGCAAAGGATAAAACATGGATACTATTGTACTAAGATTGTGTAGTGAGTCATAGTGCGCCGCTTGAGGACAAACAATGAATTTAAGTTGAGGGTGTTGATATTCCGTGGTTTTACTGTATAATTAATACTTTTTCCTTAAGTTTAGTGTGTCCAAAAGACTTTTGTGTGCTTATTTTTATATAAGTTTATCTTTGTTTTGCAGGAAATATGTCCAAAGCTGAATGCGAAGATTTTGAGCGAAGAAATGCAGAAGAGACCACCTACAGAGCTTATGACGGTCCGTCGTGCTTTTGACTGTCCGTAGGTGGCAGCGTAGTGAAGCTGCTGAAGGAAGATGGGGAAGTCTGACCAAGTGTGGGGTTACGAAGCTTGTGACGGTCCGTCGTGGCTATGATGGTCCGTCCTGCAGGTTCGTCATGAATTTCAGAGAAGCAATCCCAGTACCCAGATTCCAAGAGTTGAAGTGTTTTGAAACGAAGATCCTCGATGGACCATTGTGCCTATGACGGTCCTTCATACTTGCCGCCGAGGGTGGTGAAGAGAGCAGCAGAAGAAATTGCACAAGTATGGGACGACGGAGTCCATGAAGGTCCGTCGTGACCACGACGATCCGCCGTGAGGTCCGTCGACCCAGCCGCATTTTGGCTGATTTCCAGCAAAGGGAGTCCTTGTTTAATTAGGTTTTTTTATTTTCTATAAATAGTTCGAAAAACCTCATTTTTGAGGTTAGACGCCGGATAGTTAGACTCTTAGATTGTTAGACTCTATTAGATTAGACATCATATTCTTAGACTTTTTGTATTAGTGTTGGATTTTAAGATTCTTGCAAGGGATTTTTGAAGATTAATCAAACAAACTTTTGGATTTTAATCTTTCTCATTGAAGTAAGTACATGAATTCTTATCTACTATATTTGAATATTGTGTTTATGGCTATGAGTAACTAAACTCAATCACTAAGGTTGTGGGAACCATAGGCAAATAGTGAGTTAAATCCTAACTAAAATAACAATTCTAGAATAGTGTCTTGCATGTATTAATAATTCTTTCACTTAGAAGTCTTTTTAACGGATGACCAACATTAGAACTCGCCTTAATGCTACTTGCCGGACCAAGGAGGTAGATAATAGGAAAAGAATTATTAACATAGATTTAGTGTATACTATCTAATAGGCTAGTATTGATTGGTACGAGGTAATAACTTAGTCAAATATCGAATACGATGCTTAATATGAGGTAAGGATAAGGGTTAGGATAGCAACACACGTAGCCGGACCAAGGTGAGGAGTGACATTTTCCAGATGCCGGACCAAGGATTTAGAAATACATAACTCATCACTTTGCATGCAAGATACTAGGAAGGAATTGTTATAGTTAGAATTGTCAAGTTATGAACCTGTGGGGAACACGTAAACCCTAGTTACTTTGATTAATTGATTAAAATCCAACTGTCAAAGCTTTTAAGTGTCTCTTTCAAGTTCGTTATTTATTTTCACTCATTTAGAAATAGAAACCCCCCTTTTTATGTTTTTTACTTTCCAAGGAAGTCATTGACCAAACAATAGTAATAACAGGTTGAAGTTAAGTCTAGACTATTTTTCTCGTGAGAACGATCCCAACCTCACTAGTTGGGTTATTTACTTGACACGACCGCTTTACTTCTTATTTAAGAAGTATGTTTGAGCGTATCAATTATACCTACTCAATACATGTGCCCCATACTGAGCCCTACTTGTATTTTTTCTTTGTTTTCCTTTTATGGAGTGCAGCGAGTGTACCAGCGATTTTGACTAGCCAGAACTATAGTTAGTCTAATTATAATACGTTCAAGGGTGCGCTATTTTTTGAGCTTGTGTTGGTGTAGCATCTCGTAACTTGAAATAACTAAGAGTAAGCTAAGAACCAATAATAGTAATTTTTAGAAATAAATAGGGAAATTTTTGAAAACTGTCTAATTTATTTAAAAATGAGCTTTGGTCATTTGAAAATGCTCATAATTCCCAATTCTGGAAAGGTCAGGGTGAGTTCTATATATGGTTGGAAAGCCCTTGGGAAGATATTCCCAACGGCATCGAGTTTGCACATTTTCGATATTTTATGAGGGAGATATGCCTTTCAGAAGTTGGAATATTTGATTGAGAAAAGTTCAATCCGGATTTTAGTAAGGGTATAATAGTCTTTTTACCCTAGTATTGCCTAATTTGTTTTAAGGGTTTATTAGGGGTAAACCAAGTCCCAATTTAGTTTTATAAGAATTAATAACTCTTAGGGCTTGGGAGAAGAGAGAAGAGAAGAGGAAGATCAAGAATTTTTCAAGAACACTAAGGTTTCGCTAGTGGATTTTGTCGCGGGTGATCCTTATCGAGGTATGTGTGATATTTCTGTGTTGGGTTCGTTCACCCACACGCAAATATGTTTTAATTCAGCAAGTTTTGTATTGATTGAATGATAAAACTTGATGTTCTTAATGAACAATTTTTGAAATATTATTGGTAGAGTTATAGTGTATTTTTTGTGGTTTTGGTTCGTGATTCCGGGCTATTTTACGGGTCTAAACTATTGAGTATTGAGGATATTAGTGACCCTAAGTGTTTGGGGAAAGATCCATGGAATTTTGGGAGGTGTAGAGTTGAAAATTGGAGAAGAAAAGTAAAAAAACCCGTCTGACAGGCCCTGGGGCACCGCACCTACAAGAGCCCCTCAAGACAGACTCTTTATTCGGAATCTGGCGCCGCGCCCCTCTCAGAGCGCCAGGGTCACTTGGAGTTCCCATTCCTCCCCCATATTTTTGTACTAATTTCTATGAGATACACGTATCATTCCGAATTTTCCAACATTCTAAAGTACATCTAAACATCATGAAATCATTCATAAACATGAGATCGTCATCCTTAAATCCATAATCCATTACAAGGAAAGTTAAGATCAAAAGTCAAAGAAGTAAAAAGTCAAGTCTCAAAGTCAAGAAGCAAGTCAAAGTGAGTTTTTAGAGTTTCAAATAGTTTTTAACAAGCCCTTTTAACTTTGTTTTAAGACTCAAGTTACGAGTTAAGCAAGAGTAAAAAGTTGAGTTCATTTTCAAAATTTTTAAGGGGATTAAGTAATCCCTAAGAGTTACAAATTTTTTCACATTTAAACAAGTAAAGTGTCTTCGGGGTAGTTTTTAGACAGAAGTAATAACTTTATAAAATGAAGCAAGCAGTAAAACTATGATTTCCAAGAGAGCTATTATGCTAAGTTTTGAGCAGTAATCTCAACCACAGAATTAGTATGTTTTAAAAAAATAAGAGTCAGTATATTCGTAGGAGTAGTATTAAGGACCGATGTGGGGATGCGAGTTTTAGATTAACTCAAGTCTTTATGAAAACCATGTAGCCATCAGCAATAGAAAATGGTCGTACTTTTTAGATGAACATTTTTCATAGCTTACTAGTGAATCCATTAGGCAGTTCAAGTCCTATACTCTGGCAAGTTCAGGATGGTCGGGTAGCATCGGCAAAGTAACACCTATATCATAACTATAGCTCTTAAGTGATGCTTGATGGTTAGAGAAGCTCCCATAGAAGTATTGTATTTAATACACATCAGTTATTTGTCTTTTCACATATCCCTCAGATATTAATTTTATATTTGCATATATTCAGAGTTCATAACATGTTTCAGTTAGCTTTTCTTAATATTGGATTTACTTTTAAACTACATAAATTAACTAGGAGTTAGTATATCATAAGTTGAACAGAGCCAAGATAAGTGTTATTTCATACTCTTTTCCAGCTTAAGTGTTGTTTTTAGCATTCCAACTCACATACTCGTACATTCAATGTACTGATGCCAGTTGTCCTGCATCATATTATGATGCAGATGCAGGTAAGTAGGATCAACATTTGGTTCACCATTGATCCAATGAGCAGCTCAAAATTAGTTGGTCAACCTCCCTTCATTCTGGAGGACATCTTTAGTTTTATCTATTTGTTTAGTATTCATTTGTTAGGATGATTGAGTTCTCTCTCAACGCCCATCTTTATATTATAGGCTTCATAGACAAATGATATTAGTTTTCTTAGTCTTTGCTTTCACTTGTAATTGACTAAGACTTGGGTTGGCACTTTGGCTAGTTGTTTTCATTAAAGTTATTACTTGAGACTATATCTTCTTTTTGTGTCTACCACTAGATTAAGTAAGCTAGGCCAAGGGTTCGATCAAGACCACAAATTGTCATTGGGTGACGGCCACGTCTAGGCTGTAGGCTTAGGGCGTGACAATTGGATTTTCTCGGTCATTACCTGATGTACGTAGTTTTCAGACATAAATTACTTTATTTCATTTATTTACGTGTCTTTTATACTCTCAGACTTAATATTTGGAGATTATATTTCCTTGACATGATGACATTAGGTTTTGGGAATGACATATAGTAGATATAATTGATTTGTGTTTCTTAAACTAATGAGATGTAAGCTTCTGCATTATGGTTAGTAATTTGTAAGCTGAATGATTAATATATGTTGGGATTGACTACATAGGTTCACCTACCTAAGAGGTTAAGTGTTTGGGCCACTCATGACTTGATTCAGGTCGGGACACCAACATTACATTAATTGGGTCACAAATAAAATATTAAAATCCAAACATTTATTATAAAAAAATAATTATTCTAGCATTCAATTTCTCTCTCAATATATGTTTAGTTATTGACTTAAAATATTATATAATATTATTTATTGTTTATTTATGATTTATCATTTACAATTTTAAATTTCATTTATTGATTAAAAGTAAAGTTTATTTTTTTAGTTTGCTCTTCTAATTTTGTCCCATTTCCGTCAATCATAAGAGTATCATGGCTAATTTAATTGAGATAGAGATGGTAGATTTTGATGTCATTCTTGGTAAGGACTGTTTTCACTCCTGTTATGAGTCAATTGATTGTAGAAGTTGAGTAGTTATGTTTCAGTTTCCAAGTGTGCTAGTCTTAGAGTGGAAAAGCAGTTCAACAGTGCCTGAGGTTGTTCCATTTTGTACCTTAAGGCAAGGAAGTTATTTTCGAAGGGGTGTGTCTATCACTTAGTCAAATTTAATGACTCTAGTATGAGATGCCTCGTATTCAGTCAGTTTCGGTTTCAGTGATCTACCCGGAGTCCTTTCTTTGAGAGAGAAATAAACTTCGACATAGACAACATTCCAAATACTCATCCTATCGCTTTTCCCCCATATGGAATGGCACCACCAAAGATGAAAGAGATGAAAGATCAGTTGAAGGATTTTCCATATAAGGGTTTTATTTGACAAAATTGACTTACCAAACAGTTAAGTTTCAATAGTTGGAGGCTTGTGAGAAAAGATTTCAGGAATTAAAAAAATTGACTACTGCCAATTTTGACTGTACAAAAGGTACTCTAAGTTTCAAAGTGTATTATGTGCATCTAGAGTTGGTTTGGGTTGTGTGTTTATACGAAATTGAAAAGTTATAGGTTATGCTTCCAGACAGTTGAAAGTTCATGAGAAGAATTATACGACCCATAACTTAGAGTTTGTTGGTGTAGCATTCGCTTTGAATATATGACATTGTTATCTTTATGGTTTTCATGCTGATGCTTTCACCAATCACAAGAGTCTTCAGTTTGTGTTTAGTTAGAACGAATTTAATCTCAAACAGAGAGAGTGGTTGGAGTTACTCAAAGATTATGAAATGAGTTTTATTTTTCACCCTAGTAAGGCTAATGTTGTTATTGATGCCTTGAGTAGGTTATCTATGTTTACTACCACCCATTTTGTGAAAGGTAAGACCGAGTTAGAAAAAGATGTTCATATACTTGCATAATTAGGAGTTCAATTAATGGATTACACAAAATGAGGAATAATGGTGATGAATGGGTCCGAATCGTCACTAGCGTTAGAAGTAAAAGGCGAGCAAGATGAAGACCCTATCTTGCTTGAATTAAAAGCAAATGCTCATAAGAAAAAAATTTAATGGTTTTGACCAAGGTGGAGATGGTGTTTTGAGGTATCAAGGTCTATTGCGTGATTGATATCAAGGGTTATTGGGATGATCAACTATCTCATATTGAGTTGCTTACAATAATAGTTATGATTTTAGCATCCAAATATCTCCTTATGCATCTCTTTATGGGATTGAAAGCTTATCTCCATTTGGATGGTTTGAAGTTGGTGAAGCACGATTTATAGGACCAGAGTTAGTTCTTCAATCTATGAAGAAAATGAAAGTCATTCAAGAAAGATTGGAAACAACGCAAAGTCGTCAGAAATCCTACATTGATGTTAGTAGAATGGAGTTAGAATTTGAAGTAGATGATTGATTTACTTGAAAATTTTCACCCATGAAGGGTGTTATGAGGGGAAAATTAGTCTTAAGTATATTGGTCCTTACAGAATATCCAAGAGGATTGGCAATGTAGCTTTTGTGAGTTAGAGCCACAACAAGAGTTAACAACAGTCCATCTAATGTCCCACATCTCCATGATGAAGGAGTGCATGGGATATACATCATTAATCATACCTACTAAGGATGTTAAGGTTCCAGTTTAGAACCTAGATTTCCATGTTCGCAAGTTGAGAACAAAGGAAGTAGCACCGAGTCAAAGTTCTGTGGAGAAATGAGTTTGTAGAAAAGCTACTTGAGAAGATAAAGAGGATAGGAAGAATAGGTTTCCACATCCTTTCGGATCTGAAGAAATTTAAAATTAAGGTACTAAGCCTTTTCTTGGTATTGATATTAAGTTTGCATGTTGAAATTTCATTGTCCTTGTTAGGTATTTAAATTGTATGATTGATGTGACGCCTTTATCCGCGTAAGAGTGATCTCATTCAAGGATGAATGATCCCAAGAGGGATATATTGTAACATCTCGCAATTTGAAATAATTAGAAGAAGCTTATAATTTGAAATAGTTATTTTTGGAAAGAATCAAAATCTGGAAATTTACTTAAATTAGGATAAAATGAGTTTTTGGTCAACTTCAAACTGCAAGAACTCATAGCTTAGGATGATTTATGTATCATTGCAATATGCTTCGAAATCCCTTGGAATGATATTTCCAACGTCGTTGAGCTTGCGCGATTCCGAGTTCGTATGAGTGAGTTTAAAAGTTGGGTTGTTGGAATGAGGAAAGTACAATTAGGATCTTTAAAGGGTAGTATAGTCTTTTCCTTACCCAACTTAATTAGTTTGTTTTTGGTTATATTTTTAGGGTCGAAACTGAAAGGATTCAGTTTACACTTTTACAAAAATAGTTAGGGTTTTGACAGGAGAAAAAAAAAGCTGACGAAAGGGCAAGATTCTTTAAAATCGATCAACAAAGTAGTTATTCGCCAAGGTGTTCCTACTAGGTATGTGAGTTTCTCATAGAGTTGGGTAAATTCAACCACATGAAAAACATGTTTAGTTCAGCACAATTCGTACTTAAAGAGTTCGAAAGTTGATGATCCTTACATGAACCTTGAAATTGAATGTTGTTCTTTAATTGGGTTGAATTGTTGAGTTTTTGAGACCTTTAAGTTGAGTTTTGGAGTTGATTTAATTTATGTATGTAAGTACTAATTTTGGGTATCGGACTTTAAAATGATTTGAGGAAAATATTCGAGTTCAAGCGAATTGGAGTTGGAAAACGAAGAACAAAAAAGGCGGACAAGTTTCATCAAAAAAGTCCGCATCGCGGACTTGTTCCTCTAGTGAACAATAATTTACTCCATTTTTCCGAGAGGACGCGGACTCCACTATATCAAAGTTTAATTTCGTGAATAATTATTTAGGAACATCTCCTCATCGCGGACTTGCTCCAAGACGGTGATTTTATGACTTTTCTCAAGTTTATCTATTTCAAATCATTCCTAAACATCAAGAGAACTTTCCTATCTAAATCATAATCCTTTAATCAATAATAAAATACAAGGACCAGTTAAGAGTTAAGTTACGATCTGTTGTGAGTCAAGTCAAGAGTAGTTAAGATTAAAGTTAAGAGAAGTGAATAGTCAAGTAAGAGCAGTTCATATTAAATAAGTCTTTAAGAAACGTTTATAAGACTTCAATTTTGAGTTCAGTAAAGAGTAAAAATTGAAGTTCTTTCTCTAAAGAAATATATGGGGACTATGTATTCGAAAGGGATTTAAACCATTTTCACATTTAAATAAGAATGGAACTTGAGATTTCCAAAGAGCCTTTGGGGATAGTGTTGGAAAAGAATAATAGCTTTTTAAATGAAGCAACCAGGAAAACAGAGATTTCAAAGAAGACATTTGAGCTATGTTTTTCAGCACTAATCTTAAATCACAGGAAGAAGTATATTTTAAAATATAAAGAGCTAGTATATTTTTGGGAGTAGTATTGAGCACCTATATGGGGATGAAAACTTATATTAACTTGAGAAGAGTCACGATACTCCGACAATGTGTAGGATGATCGGGCATCATGGGCTTAACAACAATGTACCATCACTTTAGCTATTAAGTGATAATTGTCGGTAGAGAAACACCCACAGTAGTAATTGCATGGTTCATTAAGGGTTCTGCTTAGTATGAATGGGGTATGAGATTTCGTTTATGCATTGCACAAGTAAACTTTGAGAGGAAGCACGGTATGTTTTTATGATATTATGATTATCAGTTGACATCATATTTTAAATAATTTTCCATTTCTTTTTATTGCACTTGTCTAAGTTCTTGCATAATGAAAAGAGTTCAGTTAAGAATTCATGAGTTGAGAAGAGCCAAGGTAAATGTTTCTTTAATATTATCTTTCAAGCCTATGTTGTTTTACCATTCCAACTCGCATACTTGTATTAAATACATTGATGCTAGTTGTCCTGCATCTTTTTATAATATAGACGTAGGTAACTAGAATCGACACCCAGCGCACCGTTGATCCAGTGAGCAGCTCAGAGTCATTTTATGAGTCTCCTTACATTCTAGAGGACTCCTTTTTCATTGTTTCAGTTTTATTTTCAGTTGTTAGGATGATCAAGGTTCTTGTCCCGACATCCATCTTAGTTATTAGAGGCTTCATAGACAGACAATTAGCAATCAATAATCTTTAGATTTTCATTTATTATGTACTAAAACTTTAGTTGTCATTTGGCTATATTAAATGTTTTATTCTTAAAAATGTTCTAGTTATCATTTAACTAGTTTAGTAAGTGCATTTAATCCTTGCATTAATTCTTTGAGTATTCCGATGCATAAAGAAAGTCATGCCAAGGGTCCCGTTGGGTGTAGCAATGGTTCTCAAGTGCCAGCAACGTCCAAGGTGTAGGATCGAGGCGTGACGAGAATCATGGAAGCTGAATATTCAAAAAACAATTGTGGAAGCATAAGGATAAAATCAATATAAAAAATTTAATTTGGCAACTGGAAATTTATCCTCTTTGACAGTGGCATCAACTCCATTAGGGCACAATCTGTTGAGAGGAAAATTTTAGAGTTGTAATAATGGGGAAATGAGAAAATTATTGAAAATTATCACAAAAAGAAAAAATCGACTCACGACTTTTTTCTAAGTAAAGCTATGTCACATTTATGTTTAAGAAGTCTTCATTGGTGATGAATGATGATATCAGTGAGCATTTTTGATATCCATATGATTTCAAGCCGAACATAGACGGTGTTTGTAGTGATGTTGGTGGTTGGAGGTGCGTTTTTTGTTGTAGATATGGTCACGATGCCGACGCCCACCTGGAAGAAAAATTAAGGCAGGGCTGAAGATTTTATCTTGTCGCTTTGCCTTTTCTTTCCTTTTGTGATTTAGTCTAGTGGGTTTTTGCTTTCCGAGTCTGGGCCACTTTTGGGCCTATAACTTTGTAATTTTCTTACTGCTTATCTTTAACAAAAGGACCATATTAGGCATCTTTATTTTAGTGTACATACACTCTTCATTCACAACCTTATTGTATCAAATACACTATTATCAACTACAAAATAATACATCATATAGTAATAATCATAAAACTTGTAGTTATTCATTCTTTGTCTTTCAATTGCTGATAAATTGTTTAATGTGGGATTCAACCCCGACTCTTAGTTGGGTTTTTTATTGATGACAAGCACTTAATCTTTAAACTTTTTTTAAGGGTAAATTAAGTGTTACCACGACCTGCATTGAAGTAGGCTATGGCTTATTAATCTTTAGATTCAGCTTTTGAAAATAAATTCCTATTAATTAGATTGACTTGGAGTGGATTTGTAGTTGATTGATGTTTAGTTTTTAGAATCATGTCCTAGCCTCATTTTTTGGATAGTTTAGCATAAATTAAGAAGCCCTACCTTGTTATCGTGATTGCATCATGTCCTCTAATATTCTAGTGGTTTACTAGGTTGTTAATAGTTATAAATATTGCGCTTAGCCTAAGTGTAGTATAGTGATTTTCTTAGGCTTGTGATTTGGATCTAGTAAGTGCTAAAAATTCCCCATTCTCGCTGCATATGAGTCAACTTCCTAAAGACTCATATAATAGACTTGTGTCTTGTAATATAATTCTTAGCTCTATGAAAACTAGATTCATATGATCTCTTATCCATAATTTCCCTAGTTTTTGGATCAGACGCGTTCATTTGTGATATTGTGCATTATTCAGTTTTTTGGGTTGATTATTAGATTAGGTGCTAATGTGGGTACTTGCTAGTGAGTTTGAAGATTGTTTCTCTCTATGGAACAAACTGGTTTGAGAAAGATCGAGTGATTCTGGAGCATTTAAAAACATTAGCCACGGTTCAAGGACATTGTATACCTTTGATTAGTTGGGGTTGAGGAACTGACGTACATACTTAGATGCAATTTTAAGCCTTGACTCATCTCTTTTAGCGTCGGTTTGAATTCACACACTTATGTCATTCGGGTTCGAGTCCGGCATTGGGGACTCTATTGGGTTGTTTCGGTGTCTTACCACAGTTTTAGACTGTGGATGGTTCTGGTATATACGGAAATATCTTATGCATAGCTAGTAGTTTCCTTAGTTATTATGTGTATAATTTACGCTTCTAGAGTCCGTTTGGATTAATTACTTTCAATTGTGCCCTAGTTCGAGTAAGGGCATCATAATCTACATCATAAAAGTATACGACATAGAGAAAGTATGTGTCAGTACGTGAAATATATTGAGAAAGTAAGGGGTACTACATCAATCATATAATGGCATAACGCGGGCAGTGAAATATAGTTCCCAAAATCATATACATAGTGAAAGAAGTAAGAGAAAACAAAAAGAGGTCATATCTAAGTATCATTCACAATCTTCTTTTAGAAGCATATATATCGATCTTCTATTTCAATAGCCTTGTATAATAATAGTAAAACAACATACATAAAAGTGAATCAAGTACAATTAAGAGCATATCGTAAAAAATATACATAAATTGGGAGAATATACACACACACACACACACACTTATAACAAACATATGCCATGTGAGCTCATAATACCCAACAACTGACCCAGTTTGGAGTCCTTCCTATACCTTGACAATGTATATCATATCTATGTGTATCAACCAATTAGAGACTCTAAGGTCCAAATGGTGTTGTCTGACAAAGTTGTATATTCAAAACGTACGATGGTATACAATTATGAGACTTGGGTTTTCTAAATTTGTGTCCTCTCAATACTATGTCTTCCTCCTAAAATAACATACATAAATACATAGATGCATAAATACACTCATAAGGAAAATTATATTCATTTATATGAATTATGTATGTGACTGAGTTCAAAAGTCATATCTAAAATAATATGTAGGTTGAAGTTCATATGATTCAAATTTTTCTTACTTGAAAGCCTAAGGGTTAATATGATAAAAAAATTATTCTAAATTAGTTCAATGTAGTTTAAAAGATAAAATTATACAAACGAAGCCTTCTACTATTAACTTCTTGAGATGAAAACTTTCAGTTGTTAGATAAAAGGCTCACAGACCTTGAATTTGATAAGTAATGGTCTATCTAATTAATTATATATCAAGAGGTATGGTCATTTGAAGTATGCCCTTGTATGAACTAATGTGAAAAAACTTGAGTCAGTAGGAAGGTTCTGATGTACATGATGGGTTTAGAAAAATATGAATTCGAAAAGAGAATAGAAAATAGAAAAGTCAGGGAACAAATTTTGAAAGAAAAATGAAAAGTCATTTCTCCCATATTGGTAGAAGAAAGAGAACTTTTCTTATATTAGAAGAAAGAATTCATTTGTGGATTTCATCGAGGGTGATCCCTAACAAGGTATGTGAGATCATTCAGTGTTGGGTCCTCTCACCCACCCTCCAATTTCATTCTTTACTTAAATTTGTAGTTAATTGAAAGGAAATCTTGAAGTTTTTGAGGAAAAGTTTGAAGTTCTTGTTGGTCGAATTATTGTTGATCTTTATTAGTTTTAATCCATGTTTCTGGACTATTTTAGGGTCTAAACTAATAATTAATAAGTTATTTAGTTACCCTAGGTATTTTGGGTGGGATCCATGGGAGTTTGGGAAGGTTTAGAGAGGAAAAACAAAAAAACAAAGTTAGAAAAACCTATTGGAGAGATGTTGCGGTACCGAGCCTCCAAAGCGCCTCTTAACCGAGTTTATCAATCACGTTCTGGCACGCCGTGCCTTACAGAGTTCCTGAGAACAACCTCTGTCCATCAGGTTATGGTTCTCTGCGCCTCTAAGAGTGCCAGGATCCCCTGGAGACCCCGTTCTTTCTCTATCTTTTCGTACTAGTTCCTAGGTGATGTACCTTTCATTCTTAGTTGATTCCAACACTCTATATCTAACGTCATGAAATCATTTCTAAACATAAGATCATGATCCTTCAAACCATAATCAATTTCAAGTTAAGTTAATATCAAAGTCAAGGAAGTTAAGAGGCAAGTCTAGGAGTTATGAAGCAAGTCAAAGTAAGATTATCAAGTTTTCTAAAGTCTTTCACAAACATTTTTACTTTGTATCAAATACTTGAAATTCAAGTCAAGAAAGAGTAAAGAGTTGAGTTCATTTCTCAAAAGCTATAAGGAAACTAAGTATTCCCTAAGAGTTAAAGTTTCAAGTAAGCACAAAGTATCAAGTTGAGTTCACTTCTTAAGAGTTATAAGGGAACTAAGTAGTCCCAAAGGATTTAAACAAAATGCTTTCAAGCTTCTGAGAAGGAAGCCACCCCATTCTGTTCGGGAGAGTAAGGAAAGGAGGTTTCATGTATAATTCCCAGGGATTGCAGAAACTGGCCAAAGATGTTATTTACATATTCATTTCCATTGTCACTTCGAAAAAGTTTAACATGAGAATTGATTGTGTTTTGACCATTTTTTCAAAAGTGACAAAGGTGGTGTATGCATGTGATTTGTGTTTTAGTGGTTACAACCAAGTGTATTTTGTAAAATCATCCACAAAACAAATATAATAGAGAAAACCAGCAAATGAAGGAACGGCGGTAGGACCCCATAGGTCAGAATGAATAAGTTGAAAAGGTGCAGTTGTACGCTTCTCAGATAAAGTAAAAGGTAATTTATGAGATTTAGCAATTGAACAGGAGTCACAATTGTTTACATGAATGGAAGAAAAACCTAATTGACACATTAAAGAATTTATTATTTGAGTAGACGGGTGACCCAGACGACTGTGCCACAACAGACTATGGCCATCAGCCGAAAGAGCCACAGGAATGCTTTCTGAAACTGGGTGGGCAAACGAACTTGTGCCAGGAAGAACGTACAGACTATGCTCACAGGGGCCCTGAAAAATCACCCTCTTGGTAGTATTGTCTAGGATCTGATAATCACTAGAGGTGAACAAGAGTGAGCAATTATTGTCTTTTGTGAATTGGTGAACTGAAAGGAGATTGGTTTTAATAGTAGGGACGTGGGTAAGGTTACCTAGGTGAAAGATAGCGGTGGGGGTTTAAATGGTACCCGTGCCAGTGTGAGAAATATTAAGGGACTCACCGTTGCCAACAGTAATACCATTGGAGCCATGATATGGATTTGGAGCGTTAACAGAAAAATATGAGAGTGGAAAATTGATGCATAGCGTGTTGCGAGGGCCGTCCACAGGGCTAAAGCAGTTGTGTAGGATCGGACGTGTTTCTGAACCGTGGGAGAAATGACCTCAATTAAACATGATCGGATCTGGCCATCCACGGCTTTCCAGGCGGCGGTTCTGTGCTTCCATCGATGTATTTGAGAAGGTAATTGGCCTCAAGAGCTGTAAGAACGGTGATTTTCCATGTAGGGTAATTTATGTCTGAAAATTTTTTGGGAATCAGGGCATGAAGATGCCTGAGAAGGAGTTTAACGCGAAAAGGAAGTGAATCGAGAGGATCCACCTCGGTTGTCATGGCTGCCGCCGCCCAAGAGAAGAGAGGGAACGATCGGTGCCCTAAAGATAGAAAAAAACCTAGAGAAAAGAAGATCTAGGTTTTCTGGCTCTTGATACCATGAAGGAATATTGATTGTATTGAAGTGTTAACCTAATAAGGGAATACATGTGAGATATATGTAGGAGATATAGGAAGGAGTACTAATCCTAATCGGACTAGGATTAAGGAGTACTAATCCTAATAGGACTAGGATTAGTACACAGTAAATACTAATATTATTTAATACTATCTGTTATTAAAGATTATTATAATTAAGTGAAACAAAGTTTTCATCTAAAAAAAATATTTTTTGTGAGCAACAGAGTTTTTTTTACCTGCTCTGATTTTAAATTTGCATCAATTTCAATTGGCAAAGACTCTACATATGCTGGTATTCCTTCCTTCACTTTATCCGCTATAATTTCTTCCATATTGATTTTTCCTACCGATAATTTTATCTCCATCACTTCGTTATTATCTTTTGCTTGGTCTTTCGCTTCTAACAACTTTTTATCCATCGATTCTATCTCTTTTTTGGCTTCATACATCTTCTCTGTCATCTAAATTTTCATAGTTGAGGTAGCTTTATGAACTTCCATCTCAACCCTAATATCAAAATATCTTTTTTCAGCCTAAGATTGTTTATATAAGGGGACATATACTAAGCTAGGAGATGCTCCTGTTCCTAGAGTTCTGACAATTCCACGAGTGTCTGATCTCATTCCTTGGGAGTACACATCATTAGGAGCACTTCTAGGGACATTTAACTCAGGATACACCTCGACAAGATCATCCATTTGTTTCTTTTTGAAAGAAAGGTAATGTAATCAGAAGTTTTTTTTTACAAAAATTGTAATAAAAAAGAATGTGCCGATATATTATTAAAGATTAAGAGCTTACCATAACTTCACCAGCAATCTCATTTATTGGTTCTTTGTTTGCTCTAATGTGAGTTTTTTGAACACCTCAATACGAGTTGTCTTTACACCATTATTCATCTTTGTCATCTATTTGAATATTAAGATATTGAAATTAGATAGTCACGATAAGTATTATTTAATATATAAATTACATAAAATTATTAGTGATTACTTCGTACATTGTCTATAATTTGAGAATGACTCATTCTCTCTGATGTGTGTGGCATAGTCAATTTTTTTTATTTTCTTTGTTTCTCTCACTCTTTTCTAGAAATTTTAAAACAACAACGTATAAGAGGACATGTGCAATCTTTAAAATATAAAAGAAATTGCTAAGAGAAAATATTAAAGAGCAACATAGTTGAGTTTCATAAAGTTCAATCAATTTTTATACAAGAACATTCTGTGGCAAACTGGGCATGTATAACAACATTATTTCAGCCAATTAGAAGAAAGGGACAAATCAGAAAGAACTTCTAGTTTTTCTACAATAAGAAGTATAATCAGGGAAAACCCTACATTAATAATTTATGACAACTTCTATGAAATTATCATTTAGTAGAGCAAATGAAGAAATAGAAATCTAGCACATACATTTGGTTCTATTGAGCTCCAATAATGAACTATTGAATGCCACGGATCTTCTTCAACTCTATCTGGATAATGAGCTAAACTCTCAATATTAGTTTTATATGGTTCATATCCAATGGTTTTTGCTTCATGCTTCGATTCTTTCCATCTAGACCAAAATGACATCATCAGTATGTGCTTCATGTCATCAGTTGCATCAATATTTTCATGTACATATATTTAATACACAAATCATTGATAAAATAAATTAGAAAAACAAAAAACATCTTAGTATACAGATTTTGTGTATACTAACAACCTTGATATGAGCCCATATTATATCCTTGTACATACCAGGTACAAGTCTCCAACTCTTTATAATTCAGTGGTTCTAAGATACCATTTCGTGCTAGCATACCAAGTTTTGAACTAAACCTAGTTCCATCTAACCCAATAACTTGACCATGTTCATTCCATTCAATATATAAATTTGCACGATCTTTCCCCCATCCGGAGTACATCAATATGGGACCCCTAGTTGGCTTAGACTGATATTCACTCTCATTAGAATCTATAAATAATCAAAGATAAAAAGAGGCAAATTTATTATTTTGTATAAAATTGTCTAACTACGTAATATTGTTAAAGGAAGAATAAATTTCATAAGATTTAATCCCGTAAGATTCTTTAATCATGTGGTTCATCGGTTTCATTTGTGGCCAATTTTGTGGTGGTAGAGGCATTGACATACTTCCGATTTGTTGTTATTTTTGTTCAGAATCTATAAAATAATCAAATATAAAAAGAGGCAAATTTATTTTATTATATAGAAATTGTTCAACTACTTTATAATATGAAAGAAAGAATAAATATTGAATTACTTAATACCATGAAGATTTTTTGTAACATGTGAATCATCTCTTTCATATTGGGGCCAATTTTGGGGCGGTTGAGACATTGACATACTTTGGGGCAGTTGAGGCATTGACATACTTCCGATTTGTTGTTTTTACTTCTTAGAATCTATAAATGATCAAAGATAAAACGAGACAAATTCATTATTTAAACAAAAATTTTCTAACTACATTATACTATCAGAGGAAGAATAAATATCATGATATTAAATACCTAGAAGATTTTTCATATCATGTGATTCATCTCTTTCATTTTGTGGGAAATTTTGAGGCGGTTGAGGCATTGACATACTTTCGATTTGTTGTTTTTGTCTCTCCGAAGATCATATAAAAGCTCACCTTGACTCGAATTTCTCTGTCTTTTTGTTGCATTTCAACGAAGTTCCTCAGCAACTATACACAAGTATAAAATAATATCTAACTATCACGTCAAATAATAATACATATAAACATATGATATTTTAAAAGCTGAATGAAGAGTAAAAACGTCAAAGTTATTATTGATCAAGAATCAATTGTACGAAATAGTGATTATACTTTTGTAGTAACAAAAACTAAGATATGTTGTCATCTGCATAATATGTTTCATTACATTTAAATGTTTTTGGGTCAATTTCTAATCCTGGTACTTCTTCTCTAACCAATTAAATCTCAGTTTCAAATGTTATGCCATCTAATTGTTGTTCAGGATACAACTCCAAATGTCTTTCTTTATACTCAATTGTTGGTGTGCCATCACCTAAATCGTAAAAACCTCTTGGCTTCACTTTAACAACCATTCATCACTCTGTTCAAATAGGATGATCAACATAAATCACTTGTTGATCATGAGAAGCAAGATATTTTCTATAGAGTAGATGATTAAAATTCACAAGATTAAATCCATAATAATTTTTGTCAATATGATCCTTCTTATTATTCACCCATTTACATATAAATAATACAAACTTGATATTATTGAAATAATATAACTCATTTATGTCTTCGAGGATTCCATAAAAAGAAACCTCTGCCAATATGGAATTTCCATCTTTTGTGCTTACATAACTTTGAGTGACAACCTTTAAAATAATATCACTATTTTAAATATTTTGTTGTTCATCTTGTATTCCATAACATACTTACAACAAATCTTTGAACATATTTGTAAGACAACAAAGTTTAAGAACATTTTCGCAACTAGAAAATTAAAACTAGTAGCGAAATTAGAATAAGAAACAGATTTTAAAAAAATATACGAAATATTTTTTCTTAAAGAAGAATTGTTATTAATATGTCTCTAAAGAATCTTACTGATTCCAAAAAACTTTGCAGAAAGACGAAGTTACAAAGTTTAATGAACCAGTGAAGAACAAAAGAATAGAAGAACTGAAATTAATTCACAAATCTAAAATTCGTAAACCACGTATCAAAATCTGGAAAAAATTTAATAGGAAAAAAATCTAGTCCACTGAACTCACAGTGTCCCCTTAAGGAAATTATTCCCCTCTAGTATCCGAGGTTTTATTTGGAATACGACCTCCCAGGGTAAAATGATCTCAATCACCAGAGTATGGATACAAAAAACTCCGGTGTCAGTGAACCACTCAACGGCAGTAAAGTTCACTTAGAATGCTAGATTTAGTAGTTGAAGAAGAATTCCATGAATTCTATATTAAAATGAGAGGAAATCCCTCAACTTATAGAAAACTAAAAGTAGTGCGAAAATATTCTTATTGTGCCTTACAGGAAAAGTCACAATCCTTTGGAAAACTCACAATCTTCTAGAAAGATCGTCACCTTTTATAAAAGTCGCAACATTTCATAAAAGTAAAAACTCATCATAAAAGATTCAACTTTTCATAAAAATCACAACTTTTCATAAAAGTCGCATCATTTCATAAAAGTGACAACTCTTCATAAAAGTCACAACTCTTCATTTTCCTTTCACACCTTTTTAAAACCCAACAATCCCCCACATGAATGAGGAATGACTCGAAGACAGAGAAACGGACAAGTATGTGTACATAACAAGCAATAATTAATTGCATCTGGATAAGTAGGTTTCCACTTGGACTTTCCGTAGTGAACATATGTGGGATATACTCGGTCAATCGATACATGCGATATCTTTGAAACGTCAAACTTTAGTGTATACCTAGACAACCATATGTCACACAATTAACCCTTTACCATTTATGGTTCTTACAGTTGTGTTCGTTTTATCCATGAACACCTCCTGGTTTCATGAGTGTATAGAGAGATGGGCATTTGACAATCATCTTCTTTTAAGCAACTTACACTTCGCACAAACATAGGTGATTCCTAACCGTGTTATCGCGTAGATACACTATTTGGTAAACTCTACCAAACATAGAAAATCATTAAAACCATTAAGCTTGATTAACTCATTAACAAGCCTTAATGTTGTATCCTTGTCCCTGAGCATTGTCTTCATCATGAGAATGGATTGAGTTTGTTGACAATGTCGAACCGTCAATCACAACTTTTTTTTCCCTTGAATCTAGCTTTTGGGATCTCTAATCTGCTAGATAGAGTTACTCTCATGATGACTTGTACTAAGCCGTAAAGTCATTCTCTTATATGATCTTATAACTTCCTCTCTAGTTAAGGCTTTTTGTAAGTGGATCCGACACATTATTCTTTGAATTTACATAGTCAATTTGATAATTCCACTAGAGAGTAGTTTTCTAACGGTATCATGTCTATGTCGTATATGACGAGACTTTCTATTATACGTCATGCTCCATGCCCTACCTACTGCATCTTCATTGTGAAAGTGTATGCATACTAATGCCAATGGTTTGGGCAAAAATAGAATATCTATCAAGAAATTACGGAGTCTTTCAATTTATTCACCTACCATATCTAGAGAACCTAACTCAAAGATCATTGTAGAGCTAGTGATACATAACTCTATTGAAATATTTCTAAGAGACTTCTCCTCTACCAATAGTAAATACACATCCACTTGTGAATTTTACTTCATTCGTCCGATAATTTATTTGGCATCATAATATCTTTCAATATTGTTGGATATAGTTATAATACAAGACATAATTTTAAGTATTATTTTAAATACTCCGAAACTGTATTTATTTTCATCTAATGAATTTATTTGGGATCACTTGTGAATCGACGCAGTTTAAAATAACAAATGCTATATCTGATCGCACACACTATATGATATACATCATGCTTCCCAAAACTCTAGCACAATCCAATTGTAAGTCACTTTTGTTTTCACTCTTTTGAAATGCAAAGCTCACATTTATTGGAGACTTGACAATATTGACATCCAAATATTTGAACTAGTTCAGTACCTTTTCAATGCAATGAGACCGTGAAAATGCTAAACATTATGGAGTTTTACGAATTCTTATATCTAAGATCACATTACCAACTCCAAAAATTTTGATTCCACCTACTTTATAGCAACATTTAGTAGCATTTATGTCATTAGTGTATCTATTGATGATTAACATATCACCAATATAAAAATAAACAATGACCTTATGATTTTAATGTGAACACATTTATCACTTTCATCATTCTTCAGTCCATTTGCCGAAATGGTTTGATCATATTATGTAATTGTTTGGGTGCTTCCATAATGTGACTTAACAAGTTCACACACTTTCTTTTATTTACCAGGAACCACAAACCCCTTTGGTTGTTCCATGTAAATTTTTCCTCCAATTCTACATTTAAGAAAGTTTTTTTCACATTAATTTGATGAAATCGGAGGTCATATACCACACTGAAAATTTTTGCATCCGAATTGATGTAAGTCTAATTACTAACGAGTATATATATCGACAATATCAAAACCTTGGTTTTTTTATTTTATTTTTTTTGTCTAAAAACTTTGACACAAAGTCTTGCTTTATATTTTTCAACAGTTCCATCACTGTTATTTTCCTTCCAAACATTCACTTTGAACCCAAAGGTTTATTTTCTTGAAGAAGATCAATTAACTTCCAATATTTCTTATTGACACTATATTTCCAAAGAACTAGTCTATAGAAGACACAGAAATGTTACAAAATCATATTCGAAGAAAGTAAATGTCCTTTAAGATTTACTAAGACTATGAATCTCTTTATTAAGTACATTATCCTTTTCATTTCCTAGGCCTTTTAGACCCTTCTCTAGACTACTCAAGTCTAATTTTACAGTCCACAGTCGTAGGTCCTATTTTAATTCTTTAGGAATAGGAACTTGAACTTTGACTAGATACCCCAAACTTTGAAATATTTGAAGTTGGATTTCCTTCCTTTCAATTTCTCATATGGAAAAGATTGTATTTTCATCATACAAAATTGCTTTCTTTCAAAAAAGACAAAACTTTTTGTTGTGCCCTTTTGCACTAAGGATTGGTCCTCCCAACAAGTTTTGTGTAAACCCGAACTTATAATTAATGCATCCATTATTTCTTTCAACGTTCATTTTTTCATTAGATTGAGGTGAATATGGCACTGGTTTGATGGATATTCCACTTTCTAAACGTATTTCTGCACAATGAGATTTATACTCTTCATTCTTATCACTTCTTATATTTTTCCACACTTATTTTCAACTATGATATTACATTGTCTAGACATTTCTATTTCTTCATCCTTACGTTCAACAAATAGACATAGTCATTTCTAATGCAATTCTCAATAAAAGTATCAAATACTTTTTCCCACCATGAGATGGTTTTAACTTGATATCACAAATGTCAATGTAAATCAATTCTAAGGGATTAGAATTTCTTTCAACAGATATATAATAATGCGCAACATACTTAGATTCCAAAAAAACTTGACATTTTTATTTAATAGACTGAAAGTTAGGAAAAACTTATAAGTTGATCAGTTTTCCCTACAAGGTTTTGTAATTGACATGCCCCAAGTGTTCATATCACAAACATTGACTTAAGCAAGTAACAACAAATAAAAACATTGAGTTCGAAAAGCTGTTCGTGAGGTAGCTTTTTCCTCACTAATATTTTGTTCCTATTTCTTACAATTTTGTGTGATACAAACATTGTTTAGATTGTCAAATGTCCTTTTTAGAAGGACATTTCCATAACTTCCAATATGATTGTTATAGAACTACCCATGAACAAAGTTTTATCGGGTTCAATAAAGACAATATAGTCCAAATGTTATTTTTGCAAAAACATAACAAATGACTATTCACCAATATTCATGTCTATGCAAATACTTTTATTATAATAGACATATCTTGTCATGAAAAATCAAAACATTTTAAGTGATATTTTTTCCGTAAAAGAACACAATTATTTTGAACAAGTATATATATAATTTGGATGTTTCATACTAGTCACATTATATACTAGTAATAGAGAAACTCAACAACCACATTACCAAATATACTCCAAGAATTTTGTGGGTATAACATAATACAAAAGTATCATTGAATTTCATATCTTTTGCTCCAAACTTAAATTAGACAACAAATCTAATCATAAACAAATAACCCCCACATTTCAAATGTGATCTCAAAAATATTTTTCAAGTATTTAAAAATAGTTTTTCCACATATTCTAATGTTGGAAACATTATTCTACGAAAGAATTATAGTGCTGCAATTCTCTTTGACAATTTTTACACAATGTCAAAGTACATTCCATAGAAACACAAAATCACAAATTCTAAGTCACTTGTACTTTTTCTCTATCATAACTAGACATACCACTTAGTATTTTAAATATTAACAATAAGGACAAAAAGAATTGTATTTAAAAAAAATCAAAAGTACAATACTGACTTATTAGTGAAGTTTTCAATTCTTCAAATAACACCACAAAAGCTTTTAGTATACAAAAACCAGACACACAAACATTTCACATGGAGTACAAAACTACAAAAGTATTTTTTTCTCCAAATAGAATAACACATATTCTTTATCACATAGAAATGTTTTTCTTATCAAATAGATTTCCAACTATAACATTTGACATACTATTTTATCAAACAAAAATATGCATCTCTTATTTTTGCAAACTAAAGAATTTTAAAAACAATAATATTTGCGAAGTAAAATTAATTCCACAACGTATGGTTTGCAGATCTTTTCCCAAAGATACACATAATAAAAAAAATAAAAAATCAAAGATGATAAATCATAGAAACTATTTTCCTCCTCAAATAATTTAATAAGAAGGTTACCTGGTAATCTTTAAACGGAATACCGTAAAAATTTTCTGTTACATCCTCACTTCGACCTTACTAAAAAAAGCAACGAATTATGGAGATGTAAGACATTTATCTTCTACTTCCATGATCACATTCTCTCAATCACTAGAATACAAAAAACACTAACAATATGTTAATTTCCTTAAGATTGTTCTTCATCTTGTTTTCCAAACATACATAGAACAAACCTTTGAACATCATTGTAAGACAACAAATTTTAAGAATATCTTCACAACTAGAAAATTAAAAATGGTAGCGAAATTAGAATCAGAAAAAGATTAAAAAAATATACGAAATATTTTTTCTTAAAGAAGAATTGTTGTTAATATGAACCTTAAAGGGTCTCTTGGGAAAGGGACCAATAGAGAAGAGAACCCATAACTTTTTGAAGTTAAACCCTTGACTTTCATCCCAAATACATCACCCAAGATAACGTCTAAGCCTCCTTAATGTCAACTCTACTCGAATGACAACCTCCCTTAGACTAGTGTGCGGTTAACGTTTGTTTTCTTGTGATTTCGTGTGAGTTCTTCAAATGTGAAGAACTTGATCTATTTTTATGCTCTTGCCTCTTATTTTGGCACACAAAATACGTGAGATAGAAGAAGAGAGATTGAGCGTGACAGTGAAAAGATAAATGTGAGAGAGTGGGAGTTTTAAGAGGCTTAGGAGTCTTGTTTTAGGACTTAATCAATACAGTTTTTGTTTATTTGATAAATTTCTGATTTTTATTTTATTTTAAATCAACTAATGAATTATAAACATTAAATAAAAATCACTTTAATTCATTGCTTCCACCTAGGTTCGAACCCGGGTGGAGCAAGACTTCACTTCAAGAGCCCCAATTTCAGCCCTCTCTCCCCAAATTGCCCCTCCATCTTATTAATTTAATAATTAATTAAATGTTTAGAGTAATTATTTTACTACCCTTATCCAGGAAAAAAGTATTTTCCCCTAGACCCTTCAAACCTAAGATTTCCTCTTTTTATGTCCGGTAAAGACTCCCTTTTGGTAAATTTTCATATTCGAGAGCCCTACATGGTTGGAATCAACCTTTCCAAGCTCAAATAACTCTCCAAGTTAGTTGGATGGGGTGTAGCAAGTGTTCCGAGGTCTGTTTCTAAGCGCATCAATTCGTATGAGCCCTGCTCTAATTATATGCATTTTTGACATGTTAAACATTTCTTATCTTATCCATTTTTAGGGTAGTTACATTATCTCCCCCCCCCCCCCCCTTAGGAACACTTGTGCCCTAATGACACTGCTACAATCTAGCGTAATGCGAGTCAAATCATAACATAATCACTATGCACAGTCAAGCAATAGCTACAAAAATAGAGAAATAAGGAAACTTAGACTTAAGAGTAGGAAGTCTAACCTCAAGAGCTGAAAATATGAGGGTAGTGGGATCTCATATCGGCCTCAGCCTCTCATGTAGCACCCTTAACAAGATGATTTCTCCATAATACCTTCACTATGGAGATCTCCTTATTCCTCAACCGCTTGATCTTTCTGTCTAAGATCTTAACATTTACCTCCTCGTAGGACAAGTCTTCATCAACCCCCAAACCTTCCACAGGTAGAATCGATGTTGTATAACCTAGGCACATCTTTAACATGGATACATGAAAGACTAGATGGACAGAAGCTATCTCCACCGGTAATTCCAACTCATAGGCCACCTCACCCACACGCTGGAAGATCTCGTATGGCCCAACATACCTAAGACTCAACTTCCCCTTCATGCCAAACCTCATTACCCCCATCATAGGTGATATCTTTAGATAGACCTGGTCAATAATATCAAACTCCTAGGGCCGTTTTCAGTTATCTTCATGGTCACTAACATCAAACTCCTAGGGCCATTTTCTGTTATCTGCATATGACTTCTGCCGACTTTAGGCAGTTGCCAACCTGTCCTTAATCAATCTGACCTTCTCCAAGGCCTCATGGATGATCTTTGGACCCAAAATAGATGACTCTCCAACCTCGAACCCCCCAATTGGAGATCTACACCTCCTACCCTACAATCCCTCAAACGGTGCCATCCTAATGCTAGAGTGATAACTATTATTATACGAAAACTCTATCACAAGCAGATAGTCATCCCAGCTACCCCTGAAATCAATCGCACACACTCTCAACATATCTTTCAATGTCTGAATGGTGCACGCTGCCTGCGGATATACCGTGGTTTCACGGTATAATTAATACTTTTTCCTTAAGTTTAGTGTGTCCGAAAGTCTTTTTGTGCTAATTTTTATATGAGTTTCTCTTTGTTTTGCAGGAAATCAGTCCAAAGTTGAATGCAAAGATTTTGAGTGAAGAAATGAAGAAGAGACCATCTACGAAGCTGATGACGGTCCGTCGTGCTTGTGACGATTCGCAAGAAGAGCTTTTTTTGTCTTGGTTCCAATTCAATACTAAACAAGTCCGAACTAATTGAATACTTGTGTCAGAAATTCCTCGAATCGGTTGGGTCCGTAGGCGGCAGCGTAGAGAAGCTGCTGAAGGAAGATGGGGAAGTCTGACCAAGTGTTGGGTTACGTAGCTTGTGACGGTCCATCGTGGCTATGACAGTCCGTCCTGCAGGTTCGTCATGAAGTTCAGAGAAGTGATCCCAGTACCCAGATTCCAAGAGTTGAAGTGTTTTGAAACGAAGACCCTCGATGGACCGTTGTGCCTATGACGGTCCGTCATACTTGCCGTTGAGGGGAATGAAGAGAGCAGCAGAAGAAATTGCTAAGTATGGGACGACAGAGTCCATTACGGTCCGTCGTGACCACGACGGTCCGTTGCGAGGTCCGTCGACCCAGCCGCATTTTGGCAGATTTCCAGCAATTTGAATCCTTGTTTAATTAGGTTTTTATTTTTTATAAATAGTTCGAAAAACCTCGTTTTTGAGGTTAGACTCTGCTACATTAGAGATCATATTATTAGACTCTGTGTATTAGTGTTTTAATCTGGAGATTATTACAAGCGATTTTCGGTGATTAATAAGGCAAATTTTCGGACATTATTCTTTCTCATAGAAGTAAGTACATGAATTCTTATTTAATATATTTGAATATTGTGTTTAGGGCTATGAGTAACTAAACTCCATAACTAGGGTTGTGGGACCCATAGGCAAATAATGAGATAAACCCTAATAAAAAGAACAATTCTAGAATATTGTCTTGCATGTATTAATAATTCTTTCGTTTCGAAGTATTTTTAACGGATGGACAACGTTAGAACTCTCCTTAATGCTACTTGCCGGACCAAGGAGGTAGAAAATAGGAAAAGAATTATTAACATAGATTTAGTGCATACTATCTAATAGGCTAGTATTGATTGGTACGAGGTAATAACTTAGTCAAATATCGAATACGATGCTTAATATGAGGTAAGGATAAGGGTTAGGATAGCAATACAGGTAGCCGGACCAAGGTGCGGAGTGAGATTTTCTAGATGCCGGACCAAGGATTTAGAAATACATAACATATCACTTTGCATGCAAGATACTAGGAAAGAATTGTTATAGTTAGAGTTATAAAGTTATGAACCTGTGGGGAACACGTAAACCCTCGTTACTTTGATTAATTGATTAAAACCCAACATTAAAAGCTGTTAAGTGTCTCTTTCAAGTTCGTTGTTTATTTTCACTTATTTAGAGATAAAACCCCCTTTTATATTTTTACTTTCCAAGGAAGTTATTGACAAAACGATAGTAATAATAGGTTGAGGTTAAGTCTAGACTATTTTCCTCGTGGGAACGATCCCAACCTCACTAGTTGGGTTATTTACTTGACCCGACCACTTTACTTCTCATTTGAGAAGTAAGTTTGAGCGTATCAAATTTTGGCGCTGTTGCTGGGGATTTTAGCTCTTAGATTAACTTGAACTTATTACTATAGATTAGTTGATATTTTCTTGATTTTACTTTGTTTTATTGTTTTTGATTTCCTTTCAGAACTATCCTCCTTGTATGTCAAATACACAGAGAGGAAGAGAACCATTGTTTTCCTACGATCGTGAGTTAGAGCGTACACTGCGCAATATGAATCAAAACTTGGGAATAAATGATGAGGATCTAAACCAGAACATCCCAGATCCAGTGGATGTTCATGGTCAGATGTTAGCCGACGCTCCGGGTGAACATCAACAGAGGGGACAAAATCCCGTTCCACGGCCCCAAGCATACTACAGAGGGTATGATAACATAGCAGACTATAATGGACCACTTGTCTTGCCCCCTCTACCCACAGGCCACACTTTTGTGGTAACTAGTAGCCTGATGCAAAGGCTCACTGACAGAGGTTTGTTTTCAGGGCTACCTTCTGAGGATCCACATGCCCATATAGCTAAGGTAAGGGCAGTGTGTAAAAGTTGTGTGGGGAGGCCTGATTCTAATCTAGATGTAATAGGTCTCAGAGTGTTTTCTCTCTCACTGACGGGAGAGGCTGCTATGTGGTTCACTGAGCTCCCATACAACTCCATCTTCACTTGGAACCAATTAAGGGATGTCTTCTTAGCACGCTACTTTCCGGTCTCCAAGAAATTAAACCACAAAGACAGGGTGAACAACATTGTGGCACTACCAGGAGAGTCAGTTAGTAGTTCTTGGGATAGATTCACCTCATTCTTAAGAAGTATTCCAAATCACCGTATAGATGATGAGTCACTGAAGGAATACTTCTATCGGGGACAGGATGATAACAATAAAGCGATGTTGGCACTATAGCAGGTGGATCTTATGGAGAATGCCCTTATGCTGAGATTGCAGAAAAAAATGAGAAAATCTCCTGAAATAAAAGAGATTGGAGTACTAGGAAGTCCGATACAGGGAGAAACACCATTGCAGTGCAGTCCACTCACAACCCAGCCACAGATGATATTTGTGAAGAAATGGCTCAGATGAGAACTGCGCTTGGGTTGGTACTAAAACATGTCACTGGGGTGCTGAAAAGATTAATGCAGTCAACTACTTGGCTAAACCACCACCTCCAAACGATGAGTGTTATTATGAGGAGGATTCCTATGCAGTAAATGAACAGATGGGGGGTTTCCGACCAAGTGCCCAAGGCTCTAATCAGGAGAAGGTGCGCCAAGGTCAAGGGAACCAAGGTCGGAACTATGGTAACTACAATCGTGAGGGTCATCATTTCCGAGATGGAAACTACAATCGTGACAACAACTTCAACAGGGGTAACTGTGGTAATAGAAACGACAGAAATGGACCCTATGTTCCGCCTCAAAATAGTGAATTTACTCCTAGGGATGGTGGAGGTAGTATGTCGCGAGTTGAGGATATGTTGCATAAAATTATGAGGAGGTTCGATGCAACTGATGAGCACAATAAAGAGTTGAGGAATGATTTAGCAGGTATTGGGCAAAAAGTTGATACACATGCAATATCGATTAAGCAATTTGAGTTACAATTTGCCCAATTATCTGCAACTGTGAACACACGGCAACTGGGCACTCTTCCTAGCAACACTGTCCAAAATCTGAAAAATGATGGACATTGTATGGCAATTACTAGTCGCGGTGGCAAGCAAACCATTGACAAACCTATTCCATCTAATGAGAATAGGGTGAAAAAAGATACTGATAAAGTGGTAAATGTTGATGCTGATTTAGAAGATAACATTGCAAAAGATGCTGAAGTGCCTAAAAAGGTAACTCCTATGCCTAGGCCACCACTCCCATTTCCTCAAAGATTAGTGAAAAAGACCGAGGATGGACAATATCGGCATTTTATAACATTTTTGAAGCATCTTTCTACCAATGTCCCTTTGGTAGAAGCTTTAGAACAAATGCCTGGTTACGCCAAGTTTATGAAAGATTTGGTCACAAAGAAAAGATCGGTTACTTTTGAGGATGATGATAGAATGCAGCATTGTAGTGCTATTGCTACAAGATCTCTGGTCCAAAAGAAAGAAGATCCGGGTGAGTTCACTATTCCTTGTACAATCGAGCTATTATATTTTGCGAAAGCATTATGTGATCTGGGGGCAAGCATAAATCTCATGCCCCTCTCGATTTACAAGAAGTTGGGTTTGGGTGACCCAAAGCCCACTGCGATACGGCTACAGATGGCTGATCGAACAGTAAAACGGCCCATAGGGATACTTCATGATGTGCTAGTAAAAGTGGAGTCATTCATCTTTCCGGCTGATTTTGTTATTCTTGATTGTGAGGATGATTTTGAAGTGCCTATTATCCTTGGGAGGCCATTCCTCGCTACGGGAAGATCCTTAGTAGACATGGAAAAGGGGCAGATGAAATTTCGGTTGAACAATGAGGAAGTGACCTTTAATATTTGTAGGTCCATGAGGCAGAGTAGTGAGCTCTAATCGGTATCTGTTATATCCTACAACATGGGTGAGACATCTGAGACACAAATAGAAGAATGTCTAGGTGTTTAAGCATTAGCGGCAGTGATAATGAACTTTGATAGAGATTGCATTGAAGAATATGAGTCATTAGTCGCGGCTCTTGACCGAGGTGATGTTCGGTTTAAACCGAAGAAATTTGAGCTTGATATGAAAAATCACGAGTTCCCACCCGCGAAACCATCGATAGAGGAGGCTCCAAAAGTTGAATTAAAAGTTCTCCCACCTCAACTTAGGTATGAATTCTTAGGAAATGGTGACACTTTGCCGGTAATTATTGCATCAGACCTGGATGAACAACAGGTTCAGAGTTTGGTGAAGGTACTAAAAACGTTCAAAAGAGATATTGGGTGGACCATTGCGGACATTATTGGGATCCCTCCGGGTATTTTCTCTCATAAAATCCAACTCATGCCTGATCATAAGCCGAGTATTGAGCACTAGAGACGCTTAAATCCTCCTATGCAAGAGTTTGTGAAGAAGGAAATCATCAAGTGGTTGGATGCCGGAGTAATCTATCCAATCGCCGATAATAGTTGGGTATGCCTGGTTCAGTGTGTACCTAAGAAAGGGGGAATGCCTGTGGTCCCCAACGAAAAGAATGAACTTGTTTCAATGAGACCGGTTACTTGATGGAGGGTGTGTATGGATTACCGTAAACTGAACTCATGGACTGAAAAAGACCATTTTCCTATGCCCTTCATGGATCAGAAGTTTGATAGACTTGTCGGAAAAGGGTGGTATTGTTTTCTTGATGGGTATTCGGGGTATAATCAAATTTCTATTGCACTAGAAAATCAAGAGAAAACACTTTCACTTATCCATATGGGACCTTTGCATTCAGGAGAATGTCGTTTGGGTTGTGCAATGCACCCACTACCTTTCAGAGATGTATGATGTCAATATTTTCTGACATGGTGGAGGATACTATAGAAGTTTTTATGGATGATTTTTCTGTGGTTGGTGATTCATTCGAGCGGTGTTTGACCAATTTATCTGAGGTTCTTAAGAGATGTGAAGACTGCAATTTGGTACTAAACTGGGAAAAGTGTCATTTCATGGTGAAAGAGGGTATTGTGTTGTGTCATCACATTTCAGAAAAGGGCAAAGAGGTTGATCGAGCTAAAGTTAAGGTAATAGAGAGACTTCTCCCACCTATCTCTGTGAAAGGTGTGAGAAGCTTTCTTGGGCATGCAGGTTTTTACCGGAGATTCATCAAAGATTTTTAAAAGATTGCACACCAATTGTGCAAATTGCTGTAGAAAGAATGTAAATTTTGTTTTGATGAATCCTGTCTAAAAGCATTCGGTGAGCTAAAAGAAAAGTTAGTGTCTGCGCCTATCATTATTTCTCCAGATTGGAACAGTCCATTTAAGGTAATGTGCGATGCTAGTGGGGTGGCTCTTGGTGTAGTATTGAGACAGAGAAGAAACAAAATCCTTCACCCAATTTACTATGCTAGTAAAGCCCTAAATGAAGCTCAGAAGAACTACACAGTGACTGAGCAAGAACTCCTTGCAGTAGTCTTTGCTTTTGAGAAATTTCGCTCCTATTTGCTAGGTACTAGAGTAATAGTGCATACTGACCATTCAGCATTGAGATATTTGATGGCGAAGAAGGATGCGAAACCTAGGCTGATTTGTTGGGTATTACTGCTGCAAGAATTTGACTTTGAAGTGCTGGATAGAAAAGGAACTGAAAATCAAGTTGCTGATCACTTCTCTCGTCTAGAGGATGAAGCTATGAGAGAGTTAGGGGATAAGACTGACATGATACTTTCCCCGATGAACATGTATTGGCTGCTTCACATGACTTGATTCCATAGTTCGCAGATTTTGCGAACTATCTGGCTATTGATATTGTTCCATCAGACTTGTCCTTTCATCAAAGGAAAAAGTTCATGTCGATGTGAAGAAGTTCTTTTGGGATGAGCCATATTTGTATAGGAGTTGTGCCGACGGGCTTATTCGGCGTTGTGTGCCAGAATGTGAAATGTTAAGTGTTATGGAGGCATGCCATTCTTCACCTGTTGGCGAACATCACAGTGGTATCCGAACCGCTCACAAGATATTACAATGTGGTTACTATTGCCCAACTCTTCATCAAGATGCTCATGGGTTTGCTAAAGCATGTGACAAATGTCAACGAGATGGTGGTATTTCAAGAAAGCAAGAGCTCCTTCTAAACCCTATTCTTGTGATTAAGTTATTTGATGTTTGGGGTATTGACTTTATGGGCTCATTCGTGAGTTCTCATGGAATGAAGTACATTCTAGTAGCAGTCGATTATGTATCTAAATGGGTCGAAGCCATAGCCCTCGCAAACAATGAAGGGAAGAGTGTCACTGCATTCTTGAAAAAGAATATATTCTCTCGTTTTGGCACCCCAAGGGCCATTAATAGTGATGGGGGCTCCCACTTCTACCACAGATTGTTCAAGGGGTTATTGGAGAAATACGGGGTTCGCCATAATGTGGCCACTCCTTACCACCCTCAAACTAGTGGGCAATTTGAAGTGTCAAATCGGGAAATAAAACACATATTGTCAAAAACAGTGAATGCTAGTAGAACAGATTGGTCAAGGAGGCTTGATGATGGTCTTTGGGCCTACCATACAACATATAAGACTCCCATAGGTATGTCTCCATAACAACTTGTATATGGGAAAGCTTGTCATCTTCCGGTTGAGTTAGAGCATAAAGCCATGTGGGCTATGAAGAAGTTAAAAATGGATTGGAGTGAAGCTGCAGAGCAAAGGTTAAATGGGTTGAATGAACTTGATGAATTTCGCCTAAAAGCCTATGAGAGCTCAGCACTATACAAAGAAAAGATGAAGAAGTACCATGACAACAAAATTGAAAAGCGAGAATTTATGGTCGGGGATTTGGTGCTTTTATCCAATTCCAGGTTACGCTTGTTTCCAGGCAAGCTCAAGTCCAAATGGACTGGTCATTACTTGGTTACCCGACTATTTCCTCATGGAGCAGTTGAGTTGGAAACTAAGGAGGGTGTGCGGTTCAAGGTGAATGGACAGCGCATAAAAATCTATTTCAGGCATGCTGAATCGACAAATGAAGTGATAGAGGCATACCATCTTGATGAAGTCTAAGTAATCGAGTGTCCCCAGTCATGCCGCAACATTAAATCAGGAGCTTGTAGGGAGGTAACCCAATACTTATCGTCTTTTTAGTAATGGTAGCATTTTTCTATTAATGGGTTTTAAATTTGCAGGCACATCACTAGGGAATTCTGCAGCAGTCACTGACGGACACATCGAAGGACCGTTGCACCTGTGACGGACCGTCGTATTCATCTGTCGTACCAGGTACGTTTTTTCTGTTGTTTTGAAACTAGGGCACGCATGATGGAACCAACGACGCATCATCACGACTCCCACAGACCATCGTCGGGGAACCGCCGCATGATTAATGAGGTATACCCAACCCGACCCGGCTGGACCCTTTTTCCAAAATCAGACTATTTAAACTCCCCAACCCTCAATATTTCACCCCATTACTCTCTTATTTATCCCATTACTCTCTCTTTTCAACTTCCCCATTCCCTCCCACCATCATTGCCCTCTCAAAATTCTCCAAAGCCCAAAAGTGTTATCTACTAGTGGAAACTGCTGTTGTGAGTGTCTACCTTGCCACCGAGTACTTTTGCATCTTTTTTTCTACATTTCTAAGGTATGTGTCTCTAATATATACTCATTTATCTTGCATTTTTGTTAGTAGTTATCATTAAGCCTAGTTCCTCATAGTATTTTGTTTACTTTATACGATTCTGCCTGACCTAGGTTACAAATGCTCGAAATTACCATGTTTACCACCCTAGACATAGGTGCTTTTGCATTGCTAGTTTCCCAGGTAGTTGGGGTAGACACATGTAGGTCCAAAACACTGAAAGGTTGATGTGGGTTCATTGGGATTGCTTAGGGTACCTTTAGTTCTGTCTGTGTCATTCAGAACGAGACCCCGATGAGTGTTCGTCGTAGCCACGACGGACCGTCGTAGGGGCCGTTGCACAAGCCCTAGCACCCTGTCCTACTAGACATATGTGACGGATCGTTGTCCTCGCGACGGTCCATCCTGCATAACCGTCATGCTTGACAGATAACCTGTTTCCAGGGGTCTCTCATTTTTTTTCCAAGTGTCCTTTAACGGACACATGTGACGGACCGTCGTACCCATGACGGTCCGTCCTGCATGACCGTCATAACGGTCAGCCTCTCCTAAGGGTCTCAATTTTTTCCCAAGTGTCCTTCAACGGACACTTGTGATGGACCGTCGTACCCACGACGGTCCGTCCTGCATGACCATCATAACGGTCAAAGACCCCTCTCCTTAGGGTCTCCATTTTTTTCCTAAGTGTCCTACGACGGACATCTACAACGGACCGACGTAACTGTGACTGTCCGTCCTGCACACACCGTCATGCTAGTCAGAGACCCTCGTTTAGGGTTCTCTATTTATACATAGTCCAAGTACACCACGATGGACCTCATGACGGTCCGTCATAGTCACGATGAGCCGTCACTAGGCCCGTCGTGTGTCACTATTTATACAACATTTACACATAATTTTCACTGTTTTATTTCGTATGGTTTCGCTTGTTGTGTTCGCCACTACTCGTACTAATAGTGAATCCTTTGCAGGTACTACCCACTATGGCATCCAAGCAAGACCGAACCTACGCATGCGGACGATCAAAGTCTGTTGCCCCGTCTGCACGCTTGATCATCGGCTCTGATGATGAGCGGGACCCTAAGTATGTGCCCCCAGGCACTTCCGCACCTTCCCGTGCTGCACGCGCTCCCAGAGCTACACCCAAGACGGTGGCGTCCGGCGTAGTCACTGCCTTCCAGTCTGATGAGGAGTGCACACTGACCGGCACACCAACTGGGTCAGCCACAAATGAGGAAGGAGAGTCTAGCTCCTTAGGAGTATCATGGTCCTAGGAAGCTTCAGGCTCTGCTGAGATTCCCGCACCCGCCAATGATGCAGCATCAGCCTCGTCTGATGAGACTGACAGTTCAGACTCTACATCCGGTGCACCAGCTCAGGTCCCCACCCCAGCCTCTGACCAGCCAAACCGGTGGTGTGTCGACGGCCAGTTTCAAGTTTACTCCGATGCCAAGTTCCTGACTGATAAAGGAGTAATGACTCGGACACTCACCTTGGAGCGGTGGGTACTTACAGGGAGTCTCCCAACGATGCCGGAGATCCACAACCTCTTCACCAGGCATCGCTTAGAGTGGACAACACATCTGTTGGGATGATACAATGAGGAAATGGTCCGAGAGTACTACGCATCCTATGTAGCGACTCTCCGATCACAGATCGATAGGCGGGCTTCTCCCGCTAAACAGGCCCCACTAGAGCAGGTTCGAGTCCGGGGCGTGCAGGTTGACATTTCCCTACTAGCCATCCGCTGGTTTCTATACGACGAGAGTGCAGATGCTACTCGGATCCCCATCACTGCCGAGTTTGACTATCGCTGGTAGATAGTAAAGGATGGACAGTTCTTGCGCGAGCCTGCACTAAGAGAGACCACCAAGAGGTGGATGGCCCTGCACCAATCAGTAGATGGAGAGGGTGCCGATTGGGTCATTGAGCCGAAGTGGGCCATCAAGAAGGCCAACCTTACGTTCATAGAAAAGTTCTTGTGGCTGCTCGTCCGTTACTAACTCTCCCCCACAACTGCTGATAACATCGTTACCTGGGATCGCACAGTGTTGATGGCGGCGATGATAGCCGGATTAGAGGTGGACTTCGCATGACTTCTTCAGGCAGTCATCCACGAGAGGGCATTCAAGGTCACTACTACCTACCCCTTCCCGTGTATGATCTTTGCGCTTTGCAGGTCCGTAGGTGTGCCCATATGGCACGTAGATCAGGTGAAGACCCCGCAGGGCACTGTTGACGTCGGCCTCATCAGAGACGAGGCCAATGAGTTTGCTCCACGCAGAGGGCCCCGTCCAGAGCAGCCCCCACTTTCTGATGATCTTGCGGATACGGTAGCCCAGGCCTGCACTGCTACACAAGCGTCCACTGACACTACTATGATCGAGTGTATCCCGGGTACTAGCACAACAACGAGCTCCTCTCGCACAACCCCTCTACCGGCACTCGTCCCGCTTGCTAGGGTCCAAAAACTAGAGGCACAAATGGCCACTCTTCTGCATCATATCCAGCCGTGAATGCAGAAGTCAATCACTGAGTTTGAAGAGTGTATAGAGCGGAAAATGCAACAGTTTACAGAGCGGAAGATTGGTGAGGTTAACCAGCACCTGGACGCCTTTGAGTTAAGAGTGTTAGCCCGACCAGCCCCTGCGGTGGATGTGTCCACTCTTCAGGCTGCAGTCGACAGTCTTCGTGCAGACATCGACACGATCCTAGAGGCGAGGGTGCCGGAGTCTGAGGCTCTTTCTGTCGAGCTTGCTGAGGACACCGTGCTGGCAACCCTATTTACTACATCAGAAATTCCACCACCTCTCCCTCGAGAGAGTGCCAAGAGGCGTAGGGGTCGAGCAGAGGATGAGGCGCGAGCAAGGAAGAAGGAGCACCGAGAGATGGAGGCTGCGAGGAGAGCGTCACTTGCTGAGGAGGAGGCGCACCAGATCAAAGCATCATAGTTAGCGGCTGGGGCGTCTAGCTCCCGCACTGTAGAGACAGAAGAAGGCACTACTGATGATGCGGTTGTTGCTGAGGACACCACTGAGGGTGTCCAGATTGTAGAGGACGTGGGTTCCGGGGAACCGGACCCACCATCTTGCCGATCGTCTGCGCATTGTGCCACAGGTTTGCTTCACCTACCACTCTAATATTTAGATTTTTTTTATGCATTAGGGACAATTGCATGCTTTTTTTTGTTGGGGGTGGGGTAAATGGAAAGTGAGTGTTAGGGTGAAGTCTGAGTAGCCCAACTCAATATCCTTTTTTGGGGTTTTCTTGCCTGTGTTCTTTTTCCCCAAAAGGCTGATTACTTTTTCTGTTGAACCGGCATGTTTATATCTTTTGTACATAGTTTAACTCTGAAGCATGATGTCTAAAATGATATGCTGAGAAACTGGAAAATGTTACATGACTAGGCATAGTAACTAATAATTGTGTGGCTCTAAGCATGAAATAGAATGACACCATTGTATTAGCCTAAGTCTTCAATTCGAACTAGGTATCTAATAATCTGGTATAGTGATGGGATGTCAAGTGAGTGTGAGGAATTTGAATAGTACACTATTGGTACTGAGCTAGAACTTGTCTGGTTAGTCCTGCTAAAAGTAAGCTGTAACAGACAATTAGGAAAGGATCATAGGCCCTTATTCAAGATAGCCCATTTCTAGCCTAACCTTGGCCTTATATTTTAAATCCTCGTACGAAAATTGATGTGCTTTACCATATTGGCAATCCACACATAAAACATCTGTCCTTAGTGGGAGTTTCGGAAGACCCTTCAACATTGACTTTTCCATCATGACACTTAAGTATAGATTAGCTAACGTGTGTCAACCGCACATGCCATAAGCCTGCAATTTAATTTTTCCTTGTGCTGTCTATATATGTGGTTTCTGTCGACATAACATAAATGGAATTCAATCTTTGTCCCTTATTTACTGGCTTTTTTTAATCTCAAGATCTTGATATATACTTACATCTTGCGGACCAAATAGAATAAAATGACCCGTTGATGTTAGCTGTGCTACTGAAAGAAGATTTTTCTTCATTCCCTGGACATTATAAACATTTTGAAGCAACATCATATCAACATTACTATTTGGTGACACTACAACCTTACCGATATGAGTTATCGATAATTTTGTATCATCGGTTGTCACCACCTCACGATTTCCCTTGTACTTAATTAGATTTTGCATCTGCTCTTTGTCGCCATTCATATTTTTTGATCACCCTAAGTCAAAAATCATGTCACTCTCATAATAAATTTTTTTAGAGGTTGTTACCGTAAGAGCTAACTCCTCTTGTTCTACAACAAAAAATGCTCCAGCATCCCAATCATATTCATTCTTTTCCCTTTGACTTGAAGTGTCTACAACATTGCTCTCAACAACCTTTTTATTGAACCAACAAACCTTGGCTTTATGTCCCATATTTCTATAGTGATGAAACTTCCCTTAAAACCTCTTGGTTTTGCCCTAATAGTTCTTTGAAGCTCTCATTGGATGATAATTCTCCTCTCCTTGATGATTTTTTTCCTTATCGTCACTTCTTTTCGTAACAGCTACATTGTACTACTTGAGTTCCCCCTGCTTTTGTTGATATAGAGTTATTCCTCCTCACTTTTTTATGAAACTCCGCTCATTTTCTTAGCCATGGCTTCTTGCCTAGAATACATATTCTCAAACTTAACAAGTGATGGTTGAACTTTCCATCCCTGTACTTCAGTAACAAAGTTTCTATACTCAGATATCAAACCATGAATTATTATTCTTTTTATCCAGGTTTCCCCAGTTGTAGTTGTTTGTTGCACTTTTGAAATTTCGTGGCATATCGACTTCACTTTGTGAAAGTATTGTGCAATGCTCATATCATTTTGATCTATCTACAATAACACACTTTCTTAAAGTAGTTGTAATGAACCGGAAGGTTATTTTTGGAAAATTTGAATATTAGTGTAACTTGAATTAATTAATTAGTAATTAATGGACTAAAGTAATCATTTAATAATAATTTATACACCACGGGTTATAGTGAATTAAATTATTTAAAGTTAACATATGGGACATAATTGAAAAGGGTAAAGAGGAGAACGTGTGGCCTTGATAGAACGAGAGGACTGACTGCGGGGAAAAACAAGAACAAAAGAAAACATTGTGAATCTAGTATAGTAATCGAGCTTTTCTTCCTTTCAATATGATCAATATATATGTTGGATGGTCTGAATATTTTATTTTATCTTTTTTGACAAATTAAGGTTATTGTGGGAATAGTGAAAACGGAAAAAGACAAAAGGCATTATTGTAGTGAACAAAAAGGTAAGGTTAATGGAAATTTTCAATTGAAAAGTTGTCAGAGTCACTGTAATTCCTAAGGTATATTTGAGTATTTTATTGAATTCTTCCTAAGAGAATTAACCGTGTTATTATTAGGTTAGTATAGTAATAGTGTGATAAAGGGAATTTGGCAGTGATAATTCATATGATATTGTGCATAATTCTCGAAATTTTTGGAAGAAGTACAAGACAAGAAACAATGCTACTATTATTAATATTATATTATTATTATTAGGAAAGATGTAGACACGGTATTGAGGAAGAAAAATCTACTCGAGTTTAAAGAAAAAACAATTTGGTTGGCAAGTTTATAAGAGATTGGGTAGTAGTTAATTAATAAATTATATAATGGTTGAGATATGTTATTATTTAGCTTTGGTTATGTATGTTTGAATGTGAACAACATTTTGTTATTTGTATTAAAATGGGATCTTGATAGGCACAATATAATTGCAATATAAAATTGTAAGTGGAGTATAATGGTTGCATGACACACAGTTTACGAGGAAACTCTATCATAGGCATTAATAACTCTATAAAAATAAGATATTATTGAATTGGTTGTTGGAAGTTATTTGAAAAGAAAATATATGTAAATACTTGTACTTTTTCAAAGTTGAGAATGTACCAGGATAGTGACCTCTACTAATTAAGCGTTTGACTAGATGGGTAAGTATAGAATAGTAAATTTATAGAAATATCCTTACTATTGTTGTCATATTATAATTAATGTTTTGCTACACTAAGATAGAAAATTAGTTATTGGTGTATTATATCGTATGTGAATTATTACAATTGGTATTGGGAAAATAAGGGACTTAACCTTAGACTTGGAACTTAGAAAATATGGTAGTTGAAATGTTAGTTGACATAAAGAATTATGAATTTGATTATACATTTGGGTGAATTTTAAGTTCAAGGTTAAACACTGAATAATGTGGATGTTTTTAGTTCCAAAATTTTATTGTGAATATATATTTGAATAGATTGTATTGGTTCAGAAGTTCAACGAAAAGGGAAGGCTCAAGTCCTAGAGTGATTATTCGATTGACTAAGGCAAGTGGATTTCTAGGCCCTTGTTAAGTGTATCAAATTCTTGTATTTCCTTGTGTGGTGTTGAGAATGACTTGGAGACTTGTTTCTTATTTGTTGGTGTTATATTCCTTGTAGTAAATTGCTCTTTGTTATCAAAATAGTTATCTCCTCATTTTCATTTGAGCATGTCATTTGCACTGTATCTAAAACATGGTTGTGGTCAGAGAATGTACCATTTCGAGGGTAGTATCGCACGTCGTGATGGATATTATATTTCGAGGGACATATCGCGTGCCTTGATTGTTTCTATTATCGAGGATCGTGTCGTGCACCGCGACAGATGCATTGACAGATATGTCCCCCATGGGTGTGTATCGTTAGGGAAGACATGCATTACTATTCTTGACATTGCATCTCATGGCATTACACATTTTTTATTATTCATAAACTTGAATATGTGGTTTGTTGATCTTGTTAGTGTTTCTCTGTGAAAATTGTGACTATTGAATATTGAGTTGTAATTGGGAATATGTAATCTAATAGAGTGTGGTTATTGAGTTGTGTGTTTGGTAATTTGTGAATTGTTTGTAGTGTGGAGGTTCAGATAGGGTGTAAGGAGTACCCGTATTTGGTTCCCTTAACTTGTGTTTCGAGGTTTGCTTGTTGGGTACCGCGTGGTTTGGTACTCACCCCTTGCCTCTATAATTTTTGGTATGTTACGAGCCCGGATATTTGTTATACCTTCTATTCTATTCTTTTCCGAGGCATCTTGTGGAGTATTGTGAGGTAGTTGCTTGTCATCTCAGCAAACTTTCCTACTCCAGTTTATAACTTTGTTTTTACTTGAAAGACAACTTCATTTTAGACTCGTCTTTTCATTTCAATTCTAGTATTACATTAGAGACTTGTGCACGTGACTACCAGGTGTTGGGAATTGAATTAAGTTGAATTGTTTCTGTATTAGTTATCGTTATCAGACTTTGGTTTTATTTCTGCATTTTATCAAAATTATCGGGTTAGGCTGACTTGTCTTGGTGGCATTAGACGAGTGCCATCACGTCCGTTTTTTGGTCGTGACAGTTGTAGTCGTGTCTCGTTCTTCTTTTAAAAGAGTGCAACCAACGTGTCCCAAGTTTCCTAGGCTGTTCCAGCATCTCTTATATGTTCTAAGACGTCTTCTTGATGGTGGTCTTGAGGGCAAATAATGTTTTTCCTGCTTTAATCTACCATTTTCTCAATGTGTCATTTTGTTCTTCCTCCCCTAGTTTGACTTCACGTACATTGACGACCTCCTAATGATCTTGACCTTTATTTTAGGAAGTCGTACATGTCATCCATGTTTTGTAATTTTGATGGTTGAATTTCTAAACTCCACCTATGGCTTGTAAATCAGTCATCGCAATAGATGTCTGGCATCTCTTTCTCTCTTTTAAACACAACTTTTATACCAAATGATGAAGACAACTTGTGTAACACCCCATTTCCAAAACACACCAAAAATGCAGATTCTCAAAAGTTGCAGGTGCTAGCGACAGAGCCAACTACGAACAGTTAGTCGACTTAATGTCCGTCAGTCAAATCCGTCGATAGGCCAATCAACTTTCAGACATCAGTGGCGAACGACGGTCGACCAGTACGGACTATCAATCAACTTATGGTCCGTCAGTCGACTCCGTTGATGGGGCTTGTAATCCTCATTCGCAAATGACGGTCGACCAGAACAGACCATCAATTGACTTACGGTTAGTCACTCGACTCCGTCATTGACTCCGATAACAATTAATTCAGGGGTCTTTTTGTCTTTTCCTATTTCGTTGGGCCCCTAAGCTATGTCATTTAAACCCTAAATCATGAGTTTTTAGTCAGTTTAAGCCTAAAACATAACTAAAACTTAGTTAAGTCAAATCATTAATTAAAACTTAGAAAATTAAAAGCAAGAGACGAGAAAAAGGGTCAAGAACCCTAGTTCGAGAACGCAACAAGGTTTCATCAGTTCCATCCCAAAAATCTAAAAATTTCTACGTGAAATTCATCACCAGGTATGTGGAATTTCACTAGTGGGTTCCTTTCACCCATTAGGTCCCTAGTTTTTCAGTCAATTTCTTGATTGTCTTACTCTGACAAGACCTAGTGTTTCTTGAATATTAGAATGGGAAAAGGGACAAATATACCCCCGAACTATCGTAAATGGTATGCATATACCCTGCGTCATACTTTAGGGACATTGGGGCCCCTGCTTTCCAAAAACTAAAACATATATACCCTTTATACTAACGGACATACACATCTCATAATCTTATCCATCGACCCAACAACGGATCGATGTATAAGATTGTGCCACGTGTCCCCATTTAATCATCCGTTAAAATGAAAGGTATATACGCTCTAGTTTTTGGACGATAGGGGCACCAATGTCCCTAAAGTATGATGAAGGGTATCTGCATACCATTTAGACAGTTCGGGGTTATATTTGTCCTTTTTCCCTATTAGAATTGTTTGGTTCTTTAGTTGACAAAATGATCCAAATTAGTTTACCATGTTGTTATTCAATTTATTGTCTGAATTCTAAAACCCTAGTTATGTACTTCTTTGGTTCTTGAATTACACATGTTAAGTCAGACATTTCAGTTATACATGCATCATTTATTAATGCATCAATATTAGTTTAATTAGTTCAGTGGTACACAATAGTCCCAAAACTACTAGCCAAGTAGGTTGTAAATCCCCTCTATGGGCATCAGTTTATTGGTCATGCCAGCATGCTTTTATTACTCTAGCAGGGTATATTGGGTCCTTTCAATGGGGCGTACGCATTAAAGAGAAATTATATAAAGTCACCATTGAAGTTGTTTTAAATTTTCATAAAGACACCTTAACTTTGCGACTGTCCTATTATCCAACTAAACAATTTTGAACCATGTTATTATATCATTTTTCGATCAACCCCAAATTTTAACAAGCAAGTGAGTTCACACCCCAATCATTACATGACACGTGTTAATTAAAATTATATTTTTTATAATTTAAAATTTTCCCTTTATCTTTTTCTTTCTTTATTTCTCTCTCTCTCTCTCTTACTTTTGAATTTTAATTTTGATATATCTTAAATTTTCCACCTCCTTCTTTCATCCCTTCATTTTATTTTTTTTCTTCATCCCCCAACCCCCCATGTCAAATTGAAACTCACTTTCTTTTTTTTTCTTTTCTTGTTGTTCTTCTTCTTCGTTCAAATTTTTTTATAAAATTCATACTATTATTTAGACTTTATTGAATCATTGATAACAAAACTAATTATTTTTTAATGACTATATAAAATTTTGAAGGTATTATCAACTACTCATTTTCATATACATTCAAAATTAGAAATTATAATTTTAAAATAATCAATTAGTTTCTCAACAATTGAAAGAACTTACTTGAAATCAAATAAAAAAATTATATGATACTTCCTAATCATCTTCAAATCATATGAGTTTATCCAATTTTTTGAAATATAAGAAAATATTTAGAAAAAATTTTAAAACGAAACAGAGTAAAACTAATAGTAATAAAAAAAAGTGAAGTTGTGATAAAAATGACAATGAAAGTAAGAAGTTTCAATGGATGGAAAAGAAAGAAGAAAGAAAGAGGAAAAAAAAGTGTAAATAATTAAAATAATAAGAAAATATATTTTATAATAAAATACTTGTAAAAATAAAACTATATTAGTTATTTTAGGGTGTTCACTCTCTTTGAGAGACTCTACAACTCTTGTTGGATGGATGAAAAATAATGTAGTTATATCTTTTCAAAATTGTTTAGTGGGATAATAGGTTGCAAAGTTAAGGTGTCCTTTTAAAAATTCAGGACAACTTTAGTAGCGACTTTATGTCTTTTCTCTACATCAAATGACACATTTAGCTCATATGATTTTATTATCAGTTATTAGTATCTCCATAGTTCAGTAAACTCTATTGAATGCACCATATTTACAGTTCGGTTAGTATTCAGTCTAAGCATGTTATAAATTTGGTCATTGCATCCAGTTAGTGCAGCATTAAGTATATGATGTTAAAAATATTATACTTCCTATTGGGCTGTTCAATTTTATTTTATTTCAACTCTAATCTATCCTACATGCTCAGTACCTTTCAAGTACTGACGCATATGTGCAGTAAATCTTCTCGTGATGTAGGTTCAAGTTCTCACTATCCTGATCACTCTTAGATAGATTTTCGATCTAGAATTTAGCAGAATTAGTGGTTAGCAGGTCAATCCTCATTGTCAGAGGACGATAGTCATGAATTTATTTTTGGTATTTTTAGTCCATTAGTTTTAGTATTGTTAGATAGTTAGTTAGAGGCTATTTTCAGTCATAGTTAGTTTCAGCTTATGATTGAGTTAATATCTTCTTTGTATTAAACTCATCAGTTTTCAAATATCTCAGTTCAATATATGGATATTCCCCATTTTTTTTCATTTTAATTATATTTATATGATCATGATCATGCGAGTAGTGTTCGCTTGGAATCACTTCTGATTCTAGGTCCAGTATCCGCGTCTCGGCGATAGCTAGAGGCGTGATAACTATAAAGAAACATGTACGGCCCCATAACTAAAACAGATGAGATTTTAGTTTTTCAGAAATTGCAAGTACAATCTACGGTCACAATCTATGGTCCGTAGTCTGATCTACAGCCCGTATTGTAGGTCCATAGTTGAGATCTGCACCCCTCCCAAAATTCAACTAAAAAAATAGAGTATGTCCCGACCCACAAACAAATCTAAGGTCCATAAGTTAGACCACGGTTCATGTTCTTTCTTGGATTGAGAATCCTGTTACCCAGCCTCTTACATGAATTATGGATGACCAGCACGGTCCTCGTTCGATCTACGATCTGTAGGTCTGACTGTATGTGAAGTTAGCATTTAGTTAAGGGGAAATTGCTGATTGGGTGAACTTCAAATGGTCATAACTGTTAGCACAAAATGAATTAGGTGTCCTATGACCTACATATGATAGACAATTTAATCCTCTTTGCTACGCCGCTGAGTTTGCTAAAAACCGACCTCTGAGTAAAACGTTATGACCATTTTAGTAAAGGCATGTCGAACAAACTAAAATGACGGACTGTCAATCTAGGTCGTCGATTGCTCCGACAATAATTATTTCAGGGGTATTTTGGTCTTTTCCTAGTTCTTTCAACCCCTATACATCGTTGAAACCCTAAATCATGAGATTTTAGTCAGCTTAAGCCTAAAAATATAACTAAAACTTAACTATGTAAAGTCATTAATGAAAACTTAGAAAATTAGAAGCAAGAGAGGAGAAAAAGGTCAATAACCCTAGTTCAAGAACACTACAAGGTTTCATCAGTTCCATCCCAAAAATCTAAATATTTCTCCGTTGATTTATCACTAGTTATCTGGGATTTCACTAGTGGGTTCCTTTCACCCATTAAATCCCTAGTTTTCCGTAAGTTTCTTGAATCCCAAATCATGACTAGACTTACGGTTTCTTGAATGTTAGAAGAGTTCTTAGATATTAGAATGATCCAAATCAGATTATTACTTTAATATTTAGTTTATCGCATGAATTTCATAACCGTAGCTATGTATTTCTTTAGTTCCTTAATTATACATATTAGGTAAGATATTTCAGTTATTCAGTTATGCATGCCTCAGTTATTAATGCATAATGATCATATTAATTGTTGTATTCTCTGTCATAATCAGTTAACTACTTAAATCATTTGGAGTAGCATAACACCAAGTTGGACTAAAGATGTAACACACCAAATAGTCCCAGAACTACTAGCCAAGTAGGCTGTAAGTCCCCTCTGTGGGCATCAGTTTAGTGATCACACCATTATGCCTTTATACCTCTGGCAAGGTATATTGGATCCTCTTGATGGAGCGTATACATCATACTCAACATTTAACTCATGTGGTTTTATTATTGGTTATTAGTAGCTCCCACAGTTCCGTCAAAGTCTATTTCATTGACCATATTTATAATTCAGTTAGTAATCAATCTCAGCATGTTATAAATTTAGTCATTGCATCCAGTTAGCTCAACATTCAGTATATCATGTTCAGAATATTATACTTGCTATTGTGCTTGTTCAGTTATAGATTATTTTAGCTTTACTCTATCCTACATGCTCAGTACCTTTAAATTACTGACGCATACGTGCGCTACATCTTCTCTTAATGTAGGTTCATGTTCAAGCATCACGATCACACATAGATCGGTTCCCGATCTCGAGTTCAGCAGAATCAGTAATGAGTCATCATTCTTGAAGGAAAATAGTCATGAGTTTCTTTTCAGTATTTTAGTCCTTTAATTTCCATTTTGCTAGACTTAGCAAGGGCCTGTCCCAACATTTCTAGTTAGTTAGAGGCTATTTTTCAGACATAGTTAGTTTGAGCTTAGTATTGACTAAATATCTTCTTTCTGTTGAACTCATAAGTTTTTATATATCTCTGTTACAACTTATGAGTATTCCCTAAATTTTAATTTTACTTATGATATAGCTTCTGCAACATGTTTTTATCTTTAGTATGTTTAAGATCATGCCAACTAGGTTAGCTTGGGATCACTTGTGGTCCTAGGTCCCGTGTCCCCGTTTTTGGGGTAGCTCGGGCGCGACAAAACCAATAGTTGAAAAACAGGAAATTAGAGGAAGAATAAAACATAACTAAATTTTTTTGCAAAGATTATTACTGGATGATATTATTAATAGACTTTTTGTAGCCTTATATAAGTTTACATTTTATGGAATCATATTACACTAAACCACTAATGTAATTCCACTAGACCAACTCACATAAACATTCGGAACACAATTCTACAATACTACACAATCGAAAAACTATCACGAGTAAAAGAAAATAACTATCAACTGAAAGCTAAAATATAGCCATACTGCCGACATAGTCAAACTAAATAATAGGAGTTGATGTTGTAGCAGAGAGGTTGTATTCTTTTAGTTATGTTAAATGTAATTTTCCTATGCACCTTGTATATAACTTGAGATATCAAAATATAAATTTTTCTATACAGTAAAATTATATCATATTGCCTTTAAAATTCAAGGAAAAGTGATAAGTAGGACTTGTCTAATATCCTTATATGAATGAAGAAACTTAGGAATTATTGTTATTTTTCATTCAACAAGTTACGCCCACGTAATTTTGTTCATCATTTGTGTGAAATATGTAGGAAAACACTAATTTTGACTTAACACTAACACTGAAAGTCGTTTTCTTCTCAAATAATATTTATCTGATTGTCCATTAGATTTTAATATATTAACGACTTTAACTTAAGACTTACATTAAATTCTTTGAGTTATTTTTTTCCTTTTTCTTTCTCTTGATCTGTATTTTTCTCAGTTCATTGAAGAACAACATTGCATCTAACTTCCAATTTTCTAGTAATTTACATCATTTAATGTCATGGGCCACAATAAGGTTTTAATGAAGAAAATGGATGATCCAGAATCGCGTAAAAATTTCTACTCAAAGAGGAAGGATAACATTGTTGATTGAAGGGCATTTTGGAGCCAATAGGTGGATGAGAAGCCATTTTGGAGCAAATAGGTGGATGGAGTGTAGTTTTGTACCATTTCCATTACTTCGAGGGTAATTTAAGCCCTATTCCGTTTTATAAAAAAAATAGCTTAGGAGTTATTGTTATATTGCAGTCAATAAGATACCGCCCACAGATTTTTGTTCACCAATTGTGTAAATATGTAAAAAAACCACTAATTTTGACTAAAGATTAGCAACGAAACCATTTTTCATTTCAAAAACAGAATTATCTGATTGTGTATTAGATGGTAAAATACTCACGTCTTTAACTTTAAAATGGAATGTTATTGCATTTAATTATATGAGCTATTTCGCATCATTTAATTTCACGGGTTGCAATAAGGTTGTAATGTAAAATATTGAGGATCCAACATCCTGTCAACAGTTCTACTGAAATTGCAAGGATATCATTGTTAAGAAGTCAAATTAGTGAGTTGGGTTTTTTATATGATACACATATTCAAATGAGTGATTTGGGGTTTTTATATGATACACATATTGCACTATTAATGTTTTCTCCAACAGGTGAAGTGATCAACTATTCTAGCCGAGAAAGGTTGATGAAATTTCAAGAATGATTTCCCTTTCGTGTTTGAATGTTATATGTTCTGTTTATGATACAAAATGTGATGTAATTTCTTTTGATTGCTCAATTTGAGGATATCATGATCAATGAAATGGTATGATTATTTCAATATGTCAAATTCATGAATTAGACTTTGCCAATTTCATTCAAGTGACAAACACAAATGTTTTTTTTGTTGAAGATCCACTCCAAATCCAAATGAAGAGGTATTAAATTTTGCACATCTTTTACTGATGTTTGGAGTATCGTGCAAGAAAAATCAAAATGATAAATGATTGAAAATATTGCTATGTATGACACACTTACTTTTCTCGAGTTATTTTGTTCTGATTAATTTCTTTGTTTTGTGGTACTTTCTACGTGATAGAATATTTTTTGTTATTTTTGTTAGATATTTTTACGATGCTGATGATTGGAAAATGTGCTTTAGTGTTAAGGTAACGCTTGATGTTTCCACACTAGTGTCGATTGTGTATACTTAAAAACTCTTAGGATAACCACTCTAATAGGGAAATATTTAGAAGGGGGATCACCTTCGGTCAGTAGTTATAAGCCTATATTTATCATTACTAAAAACTCATAACTTGATACTTTTTAATGTATTTTCATAATAGGCTCATATGGAGAAGCTCAATGACCTCAAACAAACACTAAGTGAAGCACATGAGAACATAAGGTTGAAGATTTCTTCACTCTATTTTTAGATATTCTAAAAATGTCCTCTTTTATAACGATTGGTTTCCTTGGATCAGTCAGCTCCAATGAACCAAAAGTGGAGAATATCAATACAGTTGAAGAAACTGATGCATACAAGCAGTATCTTCTGGGTGGTACGAAACAGATTCAACGATCCAAAGTGAGCATATCGCAAACATGCATTTTTTAACTTCTATTTTTCATTACGTCAAGAGACTCCAAAAAAACTTAAAGCTCAATACTTTACTCACTTTCATCCAATATATACACATACACAAAATGTCACCAATTTGTTAGATGAATTAAGATCGGCATGATCATGTTTTATATTCTTCTTACCTGGAAAAACTCTTGGATAACCAGGAATGTCTCAAGACCAATGAAAATGCCGCAGTAAGACATTTTTTTATTGTGTCATATTTGATGGAATACTTAATTGTTTTTCAAACATCTTATATGAAATTGACTATTAACATTATGATCTCTAGATGGATTAACACAGAGGATATGGCTTGTGACAAATAATCTTTATTTTCAAACTAGTTATCGAATGGTATATATATTAGTAAATCTATACAATAACTTACAGACTTCAGTCTCAAAAAAATTGATGTGAAATCCGCACTCCTTCATTTAAACTCAGAGAAATATATTGAATGTTGTTTCTCTAAATTTGTAGGAACCAGTAGGGGATGGAAGATTTGAGGAAACAGATTGGATGACAGTGGAGAGGTAGTTGTATGTGTCCAACAGATTCAACATGGAATTATGGTATACTAGTTTATTTATTAAAAACATAGTAGAATGAATAACTTGCACCAACCAACCAAGGAAGCAAGATTATAAATTATGTTGCATATGCTTATTATTAATGCAAGTTTAATGTCGAAATTAGAAATATTAGTTTTACTAATTTATATATCATTAATTAAATAAAATTCATAATAATCGAATAGTAAATTGACCATCAAGCAAGAAATATTGAAAAATAATTATATTACTATAGCATCTAATAATATAATTATATCTATGTGACGTATCCTAAATAATCTCTCATTACGCTCCATATTACTAAGTACACAAATATGTAGCTACTTAAAGAAACTATATTAGTAAGGAAAGATAAAAGTAAATAAATATTATAAAAGTACATTTAAAAACTGTCACGACCCAAATCCGGGCCGCGACTGGCACCCACACTTACCCTCCTATGTGAGCGAACCAACCAATCTAAACCTTAACATTTCAATGTAACATCAACACAAAATAATGCGGAAGACTTAAACTCATTAATAAAAACCAATTCAATAACTATCAATATTCAACATCTATTATTCCCAAAACCTGGAAGTCATCATCACAAGAACATCTACTTTAAACTACTAATTCTAAGAGTTTCTAAAAGCTAAAAGTACATAAGAAGCTAGTCCATGCCGGAGGTTCAAGGCATCAAGACATGAAGGAGAAGATCCAGTCCAAGCTAGACGCGTTAGCTCACCCTGAAGATCCGGTGTGACGAAGACTGGCTTGAGTTACTGTTGAGTCGAAGATGACGGCACGTTTGCTGCACTCCACAAATAACAAGAAGAAAACATAAAAGTAGGGGTCAGTACAAACCACGGGTACTGAGTAGATATCATCGGTCAACTCAAAATAGGGAACAGTATGTATTAAGCAATATCATAAAATCAACTAATATCCTTAACATGCAGCATTTATAGTTACCATAACCCTTGGTTACAACACCAAGCACCTCAATGAGGACTCACACCTCCTCCTCATACTCTTTTGGGAATTTAGTTCATTAGATTGGATATATTATCATATTTCAAGATTCATTATCTTTATTCCCCTCATGTCGGTACGTGACACTCCGCTCCTCAATATACTATCCTGGTACCGGAACGTGGCACCCGATCCATATTCTATCCTGGTGTCGGAACGTGACACTCCGATCCTCATATACTATCATGGTACCGGAACGTGGCACCCGATCCATATATATTCTATCTTGGTGTCGGAACGTGACACCCGATCCATATTCTATCCTGGTACTGGAACGTGGCACCCGATCCATATTCTATCCTGGTGTCGGAACGTGACACCCGATCCATATTCTATCCTGGTACCGGAAAGTGGCACCCGATCCCCTAATCTCACTACTTTCATTCATCAAGCCTTCTTTCATACCAAGTCATCATCATTATCAAAGTAGATTAGGGTTTCTTTTCAAGATTTGGGATTCAATAGCTTCATCATGCTTATTTATTCATAATTACATAATCACATCATTCATGCAAGCATACAATTAAGTATATAGAAGGGTTTACAATACTACTAGCACATATCATTCACTATTAAGAGTTTAGTACGAATAGCATGAAATAACCATAACCTACCTCCACGAAAGAATTGAAATCAACAAGCTATCTTCTCAGAATCCTTGCTATCCTCTTCGTTTCTCTCTCTTTCTACTTGTTCTCTTTCTTTTTCTGTCTCTTTTTGTTCTTTCTTATTTTTCTTATTCAAACCCTCTTTCTTTTACCCTAATTAGTTATTATTAAGTATAAAAGATGGCGATAATACCCCACTAATTAACTTAGGGTTACCTCTTTTAACCCCCAAGAATTTGAGTTATTAATATAAACCCACGAAATCTATAATTAAGGAAAGAATAGTCCAAAAACGTCCCTTAAAACGTGTAAGGAAATCCGATTCTGCCTGGGATTTGCGCAACCTGTGATGGGCCGTCGTGCCTGCGACGGTCCGTCCTGCAGGTCGTCACAAAGTTCAGAGAGTGGATTTTCACTGAAGTCTCCGTGACGGTCCGTCATGCCCGTGACGGTCCGTCCTGCCATTCCGTCACGAAGTTCAGAGAGTCGATTTTCAGTACCCAATTTTAGATTTTCTAAGTGTTTTGAAATGAGACCCTGCGACGGTCCGTCGTGCCCTTGACGGTCCGTCGTGGGGTCCGTCGCTTCTGCAAGTTTTTCCAGAATTGAAGTCTGTTGCTCAAGACGACTAAACGGGTCGTTACATTAGATACCAATTTACCCATCGTTCATCCCCGAACGATCAAAAGAAGGAAAACAAGGGCGAAAAGGAGTACCTGAATCTGTAAACAGATGTGGGTATTTTTCTTGCATATCCGCCTCCTTCTCCCAAGTGGCTTCTTCAACCGGTCGATTCTTCCATTGCACCTTGATGGACGCAATCTCTGTTGACCTCAACTTTCGAACTTCTCTATCTAAAATAGCAACAGGCTCCTCCTCATAAGACAAGTTCTCATCAAGCAAAACTGAATTCCATCGGATAATGTAATTCCTATCCCCATGGTATCTTTTCAACATCGACACATGGAATACCGGGTGTACTCCGGACAGCCCTGGAGGCAAGGCTAACTCATAAGCCACCTCTCCTACTCTCTTAAGTACTTCAAATGGTCCAATGTACCTTGGACTTAGTTTACCCCTTATTCCGAACCGCATCACCCCTTTCATGGGCGAAACCTTCAACAAGACTTGTTCACCTTCCATGAACTCTAAGTCCCTAACCTTTCGATCTGCATATTCTTTTTGTCTACTTTGCGCCGCTAGAAGCTTTTCTTGAATAGACTTCACTTTCTCTATCGAATCTCTCAAAAGGTCAGTACCCCAAGGCCTAACCTTAAATGCATCAAACCAACCAATGGGAGACCTACATCTCCTACCATACAAGGCTTCGAATGGAGCCATGTCAATGCTTGAGTGATAGCTAATATTGTATGAAAACTCCGCTAAGGGTAGGAAGCTATCCCAATGACCACCAAACTCTATCACACACGCACGAAGCATATCCTCCAACACTTGAATCGTCCTTTCAGACTGACCATCGGTCTGAGGATGGAACGCAGTACTAAGGTCCAACCTAGTACCCAATTCCGCATGCAATGTTTTCCAAAACTTAGAAGTAAACTGCGTACCTCTATCTGATATGATGGATAGTGGAACCCCATGCAATCGCACCACTTCCAAGATGTAAAGTTTGGCTAACTTTTCTGCATTGTAAGTCACCTTGACCGGAATGAAATGAGCTGATTTAGTTAACCTATCAAAAATCACCCAAATGGAGTCATACTTACCCATTGTCTTCGGAAGACCAACCACAAAATCCATTGTTATTCTTTCCCACTTCCATTCCGGAATGGGCATTCTCTAAAGTGTTGCTCCGGGCCTTTGGTGTTCATACTTTACTTGTTGACAGTTTGGACATTTGGCAATAAAATCCACAATGTCACGCTTCATTCTACTCCACCAAAAGTGTTGTTTTAGGTCACGATACATCTTGGTGGCACCCGGATATATAGAATACCTTGAACTATGAGCCTCTGTCAGAATAGTGTTGATCAAATCATCGACGCGGGGTACACATACCCTTCCCTTGATTCTCAAAACACCTTCCTCATCGATTTGTGCTTCCTTACCCTCTCCTCGCAATACCTTATCTTGGATTCTTCTTAGTTTCTCATCATCAAACTGTTTTCCCTTAATTTTGTCAAGAAAAGAAAATCTTGACTCCACAGAAGCCAACAATCCTCCCTTCTCATTTACTTCTAATCTCATCAAGTCATTAGCTAGAGTCTGAACCTCTCTAGCCAAAAGGCGTCTAGAAGCTTGCAAGTGAGCTAGACTTCCCATGCTTCCCGCCTTTCTACTTAAAGCATTCGCTACAACATTCGCCTTTCCCGGATGATACAAGATAGTGATATCGTAGTCCTTTAGTAACTCCATCCATCTCCTCTGTCTTAAGTTCAAATCTTTCTGAGTAAAGACATACTGTAGGCTACGATGATCTGTATAGATCTCACACTTAACCCCATAGAAATAGTGTCTCCATTGCTTTAATGCAAACACCACCGCAGCCAATTCCATATCGTGGGTCGGATAGTTATGTTCATGAACCTTTAGTTGCCTTGAGGCATAAGCAATCACACTCTTCTCTTGCATTAGTACTGCACCCAAACTAGAATAGGATGCATCACAATAAACAATGAAGTTCTTACCCTCTACTGGCAAGGTAAGGATAGGTGCGGTAGTCAACAAAGTCTTGAGCTTCTGAATGCTTTCCTCACACTCATCCGACCATACAAATGGAACATTCTGCTTAGTCAAGTTCGTCAATTGGGAAGCAATAGAAGAGAATCCCTTGAAAAATCGGCGGTAGTAGCTAGCTAACCCAACAAAGCTCCTTATTTCTGACACATTAGTGGGTCTTACCCAATTCTTCACTGTTTCAATCTTAGAAGGATCCACCATCACTCCTTCCTTAGAAACCACGTGCCCCAAGAAGGACACTGCATCTAGCCAAAACTCACACTTAGAGAACTTGGCATAAAGCTTTTTCTCCCTTAACATTTCCAATACCAATCTCAAATGCTCTTCATGCTCCTTCTTGCTCTTTGAGTATACCAATATATCATCAATAAATATGATCACGAAGAGGTCAAAATATGGCTTAAAAATCCCATTCATCAAGCTCATGAACGCAGCAGGGGCATTCGTTAGACCAAAAGACATCACTACAAATTCATAATGCCCATACCTCGTTCGAAAAGCAGTCTTTGGCACATCCGTTGCCCGTATTTTCAATTGATGATAACCGGATCTCAAATCAATCTTAGAGAAGACACAAGCACCTTGTAACTGATCGAACAAGTCATCAATGCGGGGAAGAGGATACTTGTTCTTTATGGTTACCTTGTTTAGTTGTCTGTAGTCTATACACATTCGAAAACTCCCATCCTTCTTCTTTATAAACAAAACCGGAGCACCCCAAGGAGATTCACTTGGTCTAATAAAGCCTTTGTTCAATAACTCTTGAAGTTGTGCTTTTAACTCTCTTAACTCCGCGGGAGCCATTCTATAAGGGGGTATAGATATGGGGCGTGTGCCTGGTTCGAGATCAATACAGAAGTCAATATCCCTATCCGGTGGCATACCAGGAAGATCTGCAGGGAACACATCCAGAAACTCATGAACTACTGAAACCGACTCAATCGAAGGTACTTGGGTAGTGTCATCCTTGAGATGTGCCAAGAAAGCTAAACACCCTTTACTAATCATTTTCTTCGCACGAAGAAAGGAGACTATGCGGACCGGATTGGAAGTGTAGTCACCCTCCCACACTAACGGGTCTGTCCCAGGCTTGGATAACGTCACCGTTTTAGTATTACAATCCAAGATTGCAAATTACGGAGAAAGCCAAGTCATACCCAGAATCACATCAAAATCATCCATTTCTAAGATAACCAAATCTACATAAGTGTTGCTCCCCACAAAGTTTACCAAACAAGACCTATATACCTTTTCAACTACCACATACTCACCCACCGGAGTAGAGACACGAATAGGCATATCAAGTAATTCACAATGTAAATTTAGACCATTAGCAAATGAGGAAGATACATAAGAAAACGTGGATCCAGGATCAAACAATACAGAAGCCATGCAATCACAAACCAGAAGATTACCTGTGATGACAGCATCAGATGCCTCCGCTTCAGACCGCCCAGGGAAAGCGTAACAATGGGCCCTATCGTTTGTCTGTCCGTTGCCCCTACCATGTTGTGATGTAGTGGCTCCAGGTTGCCCATCACCTCGGCCGTTCTGGTGACCACCATTACCTCGACCACCACGTCCTCCAGAATAACGGCCTCTGCCATGACCACCTCTACCTCTAACATTTGGAGGTCTGTAACTTTGTTTTGGACAATATCTCTTAATATGTCCAATATCCCCACATCCATAGCACTCTATGGGTTCATGCATAGGTCTCTCAGAAAAGTGTTGACCGGTCGGAGGTGGACCCCTAACTACAGTCTGTAGTGAAGACTAAATTGGTCGGACTGAGTAACTTCCCGAACCCTGTCCTCTAGTGTAAGTACCGTTAAACTCACCTCCCTTTCGAAACCTTTTTGATGTCGATGTCGTAGTGAAGTCGTCTGGCTTCACTCCTTCCACTTCTATCACAAAGTCTACCACCTCGGAAGGATTTTGCCGTTGCCGCTATCTGTAAGGCCGAAATCCGTAATTCTGACCTCAACCCCTTCACAAACCGGCGAATTCGCTCTTGGGGACTGAAACATAATTGGGTGGCATATCTGGATAGCGCAAAACCTAGCCTCGTAAGCATTTACTGACATCCTACCTTGCTCTAGGCTCAAGAACTCATCCCTTTTCCTATCCCTCAAAGTTCGGGGGATATACTTCTCCATAAACAAGCTAGAGAATGAGGCCCAAGTCATAGGTGGTGCCTCTGTTGGTTGACACTCAATATGTGACCGCCACCACATTTTGGCGTTCCCTTGAAACTGATAACTCACGAACTCAACACCAAACCGTTATACTATACCCATCTTGTGTAGTGGCTCATGACAGTCAACCAGAAAATCGTAAGCATCCTCAGATTCCGCACCCTTGAAGACTGGAGGTTTCAATTTCAAGAACTTACTGAAAAGTTCATGCTGATCATTTGTCATTATAGGCCCAGTAGTCAAACGTGGAAACGTGCCTATATCCAAAGGAACATCCATGCGGGGAGCCATAGTAGCCGCATGTTGTACCTCCGGAGCCTGAGGTGCTGGTGCAGAAAACACTGGGGGTGTTTGGCCCTGATCAGACAACCCACTAAGATAAGCCAGAACCTGATTGATCATCTCTGGGGTAGGTTGGGGTGGCATTTCCTCATTTTGCACTTGTTCATTCATCCCATCCTCCCCCTCTTTTATCACTTCCTCAGTCGGTGGGGGAGTCACTGCCCTAGTATCAGATGGGCTAGGTGCTCGTCCTCTTCCTCTAGAGGACGTCCTCCCACGACCTCTACCACGGCCTCTTGCCGCTGCTCTTCCTCGAGCTACAGCCCCAGTGGCTGGCTCAGACGCACCTTGTCTCGCCGGTGCTGGTGTTGGTGTTGGCGTAGTCGTTGCTCTAGTTCTAACCATCTGCGAAAGAGAGTGAAGATGGTCAGATACCAATTCGTATCGCCTAGATACCAATTGGACTCAAGTAGTAGCACGAAAGAAAGAACGAAAGAGTGAAATTTACCTAAAGTCTTATAGCCTCTCAAGGAAAAGTAAAGGCGTCCCCCTACCGTTCCTTAAGACTCTACTAGACCTGTTCTTGTGTGATGAGACCAACGAACCTAATGCTCTGATACCAAGTTTGGCACGACCCAAATCCGGGCCGCGACTGGCACCCACACTTACCCTCCTATGTGAGCGAACCAACCAATCTAAACCTTAACATTTCAATGTAACATCAACAGAAAATAATGCGGAAGAATTAAACTCATTAATAAAAACCAATTCAATAACTATCAATATTCAACATCTATTATTCCCAAAACCTAGAAGTCATCATCACAAGAACATCTCCTTTAAACTACTAATTCTAAGAGTTTCTAAAAGCTAAAAGTACATAAGAAGCTAGTCCATGCCGGAGGTTCAAGGCATCAAGACATGAAGGAGAAGATCCAGTCCAAGCTAGACGCGTTAGCTCACCCTGAAGATCCGGTGTGACGAAGACTGGCTTGAGTTACTGTTGAGTCGAAAATGACGGCACGTTTGCTGCTCTCCACAAATAACAAGAAGAAAACATAAAAGTAGGGGTCAGTACAAACCACGGGTACTGAGTAGATATCATCGGTCAACTCAAAATAGGGAACAGTATGTATTAAGCAATATCATAAAATCAACTAATATCCTTAACATGCAGCATTTATAGTTACCATAACCCTTGGTTACAACACCAAGCACATCAATTCATTATCTTTATTCCCCTCGTGTCGGTACATGACACTCCGCTCCTCAATATACTATCCTGGTACCGGAACGTGGCACCCGATCCATATTCTATCCTGGTGCCGGAACGTGACACTCCGATCCTCATATACTATCATGGTACCGGAACGTGGCACCCGATCCATATATATTCTATCCTGGTGTCGGAACGTGACACCCGATCCATATTCTATCCTGGTACCGGAACGTGGCACCCGATCCCCTAATCTCACTACTTTCATTCATCAAGCCTTCTTTCATACCAAGGCATCATCATTATCAAAGTAGATTAGGGTTTCTTTTCAAGATTTGGGATTCAATAGCTTCATCATGCTTATTTATTCATAATTACATAATCACATCATTCATGCAAGCATACAATTAAGCATATAGAAGGGTTTACAATACTACTAACACATATCATTCACTATTAAGAATTTACTACGAATAGCATGAAATAACCATAACCTACCTCCACCAAAGAATTGAAATCAACAAGCTATCTTCTAAGAATCCATTCTATCGTCTTCGTTTCTCTCTCTTTCTACTCGTTCTCTTTCTTTTTCTGTCTCTTTTTGTTCTTTCTTATTTTTCTTATTCAAACCCTCTTTCTTTTACCCTAATTAGTTATTATTAAGAATAAAATATGGCGATAATACCCCACTAATTAACTTAGGGTTACCTCTTTTAACCCCCAAGAATTTGAGTTATTAATATAAACCCACGAAATCTATAATTAAGGAAAGAATAGTCCAAAAACGTCCCTTAAAACGTGTAAGGAAATCCGATTCTGCCTGGGATTTGCGCAACCTATGACGGGCCGTCGTGCCTGCGACGGTCCGTCCTGCAGGTCGTCGCAAAGTTCAGAGAGTGGATTTTCACTGAAGTCTCCGTGACGGTTCGTCACGCCCGTGACGGTCCATCCTGCCATTCTGTCACGAAGTTCAGAGAGTCGATTTTCAGTACCCAATTTCAGATTTTCTAAGTGTTTTGAAACGAGACGTTGCGACGGTCCGTCGTGCCCTTGACGGTCCATCGTGGGGTCCATCGCTTCTGCCAGTTTTTCCAGAATTGAAGTCTGTTGCTCAAGACGACTAAACGGGTCGTTACAAAAAAGAATCTAAATGTCATAAATTAGTAATTTCAGCACTAATAAAAATAGACTTATAACTTTCATAATTTCATAGAAGATTATATTAAATAAGTATAATCGGAAAAGAACACAAAAATTTAAACATATTAGCACAAATACAACATTCATATCCTTCTTAAGACTTTTATTGTAACAATATATATAGTAAAAAGAAATACACAAGGAGTAGAGTTTATTTTTCTCCCGTAACAAAATAAAACAATCTAAAATGATAAAGATAAATTTGATGATACAAAATATCATTCTAATGAGGATCAAGAAATATTAATATTTCAAAAAAAAAAGTACCTGAAAATTGTATGACGATTCACATCAACACGAGGCAAGTGGTAAAGAAAAATTATTTTTTCATGATACATATATATAGCTAAAGATTCATTGGATAAGATGAAAAGGTGAAGAGTTGTTTAAGTTAATTTTTAGAAGTTAAGTGATCTTAGACACGGGGTAGAGGGAAAGGTGATTGGTTTTACTAATAATTCAATACATTTATTTATACTAACTAAAGAGAGAGGATAACAAATTTAATCATTTAATCACATTAATTATAACGAAAGAATAGATAATTTTCTTTTTTTTAAAAAAAAAAAGTAATTCCCAACAATTTCCTTTGAAATAATTTCTAACAATTTTCTATAAAATATTTTTGTCTTTCAAAGTTTGACTTTACACCTTCTTATTTTTAGTATTTAGTATAATATAAAATAATTATTACTTAGTATGTAAATAATTAGAATTTAAACCATTGTGTCTAGATGCATGTATTTAAATATGATTATTTAATATTAAATTAATTGTATATTAGTACTTAATTTAATTCAGGAATAAATTAAGGACAAAATGGTAATTCAACTTTTAAGTTAGGAGATTCCGACTTATAATAATATATGATAAGACATCTGAAAAGAACTATTTATTTTTTTATTCATTTTGTATGTGGTTAAGAATCAAAATTTCACGACTTAAAAACACTTCTACATATATTCTTCAAACCTTTTAGTATAATTAGTTTTTGGACATGCGTTTTGCGTGTGTATGTTAAATATACGTGTATACTATTAGTAAACTCACATATATTACTCTCTCCAATTCAAAAATAGTGAATGGTTGAGGTAATGCACACCAGAAATAAACTGAACACAATTTCTTACTTTTCTCATTTGAGTTATTCTCAAACTCCAATGAAAAATGCAATAATTTAAAGTAAAATCAATAAATATGAATAATTAACTCTCTTAGGTCCGATACATATACATGATTCAGATGTGCACAGTTGTTATCGTATAAAAGATACTGGTGAATTTATAAAGGAAGGATGGGACTATACAGTGATAAGAGATTTTGTGCCGGAATATGTGGTAGACCATGTTCAGGAAAATCTGCAGCCTGCGTATCACAGTAATAAAATTGATAAATCTTGATGGACTGAAATTAGTAATGGTAAATTCACAGTAAAATCAGTTTTGGGGACTTTTGAGAAACAAGGAAGACAAAATGTATAACATGTAGAGTTATGGATAAAAGGTATTCCATTCAAAATCTCATTCTTAAGTAGGAGGAATTTGTTTGGAAAGATCTTTGTGGCATTTTTAATGCATAGATAAAATCTCATCCTTAAAGAGGAGGACTTGGGTTTCAAGTGATTGTAGATGTTGTGTTATTCCTGTCGAAGATACAATTGAGCATCTTTTTCTCAATGTAGAAGTAGTTACCAGAATATCAAATTATTTTAGGTATGCGTCAGGAATCCTAGATCCTATGCTATCCTAATATCATTGTTTGGTTTTTGTGGAAAAGGAAAAATATATGGAGGTATTTTTTTAGTTGATACAATGATATCAGATATTATTGATACAGTTTAAAGTTCATATATGTAAGATTTAAATTAAACTGATGCAAAAATTTGTTGGCCTCATATTCTATCAAGATTGAGCAATATAAGCCTAAGTTTAAGTATAAAATCTGATGGTTGCTAAGGGTTTCAAGATTAAGGATACTACAATCTTGGTGGCAGAAGCTAGAGCTATAAGGGAAAGCCTTTCATATTGTAGTGAGCATGGTATTACTAATCCTATTATTGAGACAAACTCACTAGCTATGGTTCATATAATTGAGGTCTCCTGGGATGTACCCTTAAATGTGGCATTGGAAGTTAGTACCATCAGGATATTATGAAGGAGTGTTTCAGCAAGAGTAAAGCATTCTCTTAGGGAGGAAAATGCTCTTGCTGATTTTTTTTACGAATTCTATTTTCTCTTTTGCAGGTAATTTTTTTGATAAATTATTTTCAAGATACTCCAATTGAGGGAAGAAAATTACTCAATCTAGATAAACGAGGAACGTCATACATAAGAATAAACACGAAGGAATGAAGAGACACCTATCAACAACACCAAATATTAAATATTCTTCGGATTATAATCAGATTCGTGCAAGAATTTGTAATATTTCTAAATATCTAAGCAAGAGTTTGAAGTAAATTCAATAAATTTTGTACTTACGCCTTGTGAGATCTTGGGGCATCCAGTGGTACCAAATGAAGGCATTAGCTTCTTGTGGAAATTAGTCCACTCCAATTGAATTGAAATAAGCATAGAAAGAGAAGCATAACAAGTTCTCATTATTAAGTATTAACTTATTAAAAGCTTTAATGGTGTTGTCAAACCCATTAAGACTTAGAAAAGTTAATACCAATGCAAAGAAAAAAGAGAACAAATAGAGATACTTCGCTGAAGTACAGGAGAGATCAGACATGTGAATGGTAAAGGAAATCCTTGAGCATCAGGTTGATTGAACTCTTGCAAGTTGAAAAGAAAATACTGGCAAGATTTGGGGTGTCTCAACACCCATAAATCGACCAATATTCTTTGGCTCGGAACAATTGCACCTAACAGATCATTGTTGAAGCTCTAGTTGAGAAGAGAGTAGATGAAGAAATGACTGAAACTTTCCAATTCTGCAGATCAAGTGTTTTCTTTTTATTAATTTGTTTACTTATTTATGTTTTATATTTTTTGTTTCCTTTTTGATTCTGTAGAAGCTCTTTTTGGGCCTAATTTAAAATTTTGATTATATAATAATAAGCCCTGACAATTGTCTGTTGTTATTTGGAAAAAAACTTGAAGCTCCACTCCTCAGCAATTAAAGCTTTATTTGGAGATAAAATTTCATTTCACATAAAATTTGTGGTGATGAAAATGCTTAATAATGGAGAAATTTCAATTGACCAATCATGTCTTGCGCTCAATTCGAGAAAATAAATTATAAATGAATATCAAAATTCTAATTAAAATTGTAATATCCTCATAGATATGAGGTTTATCTTTTCAAAATTACAATTAACACCATAATATATCTTATATCGTTGTAATATTAGTGATTCCATCCAATTTACACACTCTCTGCCCTAAGCCCCCCTAAAGGCACTTTAGAGTTAATTGAGAAGTAGATCTCTTACTTTTTGGTGACCTTCTAGGACCAAAAACAAACATCATTGGCGTACTTGAAAATAAATGTAGCTTCCAGAAGATTGATGGGGCATACTAATTAGAAGTTTTGATGATATTAGTACCACTCTAGTGGTTAAAAGATAGTGGAAGTACATAACTATCCCATCCTTTTGGGCTAGCTTCCTTAATACCAAGTATTGTACTAGACTTTATGCAGTTGCAAAGTTGTGTGTAGTAAAACATCTCATAGTTTGAGACAGATGAGGAAGATCAAAAAACTGGGTTGAACTCAACATTTCTGATTGTGAATGAATGATAGAAGAATGTGTAGTGGTTTTTATTGAAGTTAGGGTGACAATAATGATTTTTTGGAGGAGGATTAAAACCAAGAATAAATGAGTCAAGAGAAAAGGCTTTGAGTATATTGAGGGTATATTCTTTCGAAAGAGATTTTTTTAAACCAAAAGTTTCAGGCTTATAGCCTATTTATTTTTATTTATAAAATAATTAGGCCCAAAACTGGCCCAATGTTGGAACTAAAGAAAACAAAATAAAAGTCAAAACCTAAAGAGACAAACCAATATATGAGCATCAATTTCCTTAAAAAGGAGGAAGATGAAGAGGCATAGAGGTGTTGGCATCAGAGATGGGGTCGAGCATCATTTTCAGCTAATCTAGTTTCTGCGCAAAGTTTTGCAACCACGAGGTGAACTTCAACTTCATCTTCTCAGGTAAACTTTTTCTACTCTCTCTCTCTTTAAATACTTGAATGAGGTTTGCTATGAAAAATGATCTTATTGAACTGTGGAATTTAGAATCTTGATAGTGTAGAAGAAATCTCGAGTAAAATTAGTTTTCCTTTAATCAATTGGAATTTAGTGGATTGAATCAAATACATTTTATACCACCACCACAACTCAAATCCACAAAAATATTACTAATTGATTTTGTGAGGTTATTTTGATACACTCCACATCACTTGTGTAAGAAAATAGTACCTTTAATTCATCGTTCAGTTCTTATTCTCCTCTAATGATTATTCGGTAGTTTTCAATACATGAATGAGCAGTATATGAAATTTAACCTAATTATAGATTAAATATGCTATTTTTGCCCCCTTAAGTCCTGATTTTATATCATATGTAACACCTCAATGCTCTCACCAGGTGCATGATATATTAACAACCAGAAACTAATTGAGAAATCTTGAGGTACGTTAGTAGCGTATACAATCTATGATTCATGTAAAACTTCATATGTAATTGAGACTTGATACAATAAAGATTACTTTATTGAGTCATACTTGTTTGTCTTAATATCAACTATTGAATACTATGTTTATCCAAATTGATGATTCTGATTCCTTCACTTGGGATTTCCTGTAAATGGTTAAATTTATGAGTACCCTGTAGTATTTGATTGCGTTATCCTTAGCTGTATTATTCTTATGATTGTATTTGGAACCTCTTGAAAAGCTCTAAATTCATATGAACCTGCAAAAGGAAAAACCAAGTTAGCAAAAATTAGCTAGAGTATTCCCTCTCTTAAGGAGTTTTGTACTTCTACTGACATAGAGTTTCTTAATATGTTGATGGAATAGACATCCATCGTTAAATTCCAAGGTATTTCGCACCCTCCATTTAGTATATGTACCAAAGCCAAAGAATCGATTGCAATTATAATGTTTTTAAAATTGTTTTCCTAACAACATTGAAGACTTTTTTTAATAGCAATAGCTTCAAGAACTACATTCGTAGAATCGGGACTCTGCACCCCTTAGAAAAAATTAACTCTCCTTCATGGTTTGTGATACAAAAGGTAGCAGAACTACTAGGTCTAGGATTATCCCTCGAAACCCCATCTGTATTACATTTCTACAACCTCATGGTGGAGGATACCATTTAACCCTTTACGAAATAAACTCAGGACTAAAACCATCGAATAAAGCAACTAGCTGAGGCTAAGTGGAAGGGATATAAGTGTATTCATACTCTCAACTTCATGAATTTATACGTCCAAAATCACTTTACTTGTGGTATAATTACCACCATGAAGTACAATATTTATCCTTTTCCATAAAATCAAATTAGGAATATAATGAAAATAATGTTTTGCCTCGTATTTAATTGAACATCCCACCATTTTTTGATACACTGCGTTAACTGAATCCAAGGATCTAATATTCTCGCTGCATAAGAGAAATATCGCCACACTCTATATGCAATTTCACCTTCAAAAAAAAGTTTTCCATAGTTTCCCTTTTTGGGGCAGTACAACAAAAGCAAAGTTGGGACTGTTTCAATTACCTATAGCAACAGCTTCTGAAACTCTAGTATTCAAAAATCTCAAACTAAAGAATGATATCTTGACAGGAAGATCTTGCCCATATCTTCTTGAAAATCACATTTTCTGCCACTTTCTTTCTCAAAATCTCCCAAGCATTCTTAACTGAGAACTTTCAGGTGCTTGTTTTGATCTCCGTCCATATTAATTCGTCTATTATGATACATATGATGTATGATATGTTCCACAATATGATCATGCAAATGATCATGCATACTATCATAATCCCACCTTGTTTCCTTTAGGAAAATATCAATGTTCATCAATGAGTGAAGAGTTTGTACTTCAGCTTGATATGTGTAAAGAGGCCCAAGTTGGGTCCTATTATCATACCAAATAGAAGAAATCCCACTCTTAGTTTCCCACCATTGAAATTTTTCAATGCACTCCTTATTGTGTAACACATTTTTCCATAGTTGAGATCTACCTTTCCATTCAGCCAAAGTTGGAATATGGTTCTTACAATATTTGGTCCACATAAAATTAGAGCGTAAGGTGGTATTTTGAGTCATGAATCTCCACCATAACTTTGCATACATTTCTTTAGAAGCATCAAACATGGATCTAAAACCCAATCCTCCTTCCTGTTTAGGTAAATACAATTTCTCCCATGAAGTCTAGTGTTTACTCTTAGCTGCAATTTTATTACTCCAAATTTTTATTCCAAAAATCCTATGAAGTTCCTTAATCACACATAGGAGGAACTATAGCTGATAAGACATGAATTAGAACACTCTGTAGCACACTAGTGATTAGAACCTCTTTTCCTCCATATGACAATATATTTCCTTTTGAAGATTGAAATTTTGCCTCACCTTCTTTATAAGCTCTTTGTAGTGTTGTTTCCCTTTTTTGGAGTAGGTGATACGACGACCAAGGTATTTAAAGGAAAATGACCTTTAGACATACCAACGTATTCCTCCACCAATTCTTTCTCAGCGGCCCCTGCACTTGTTTTTCTTTCTTTTTTTTTCAAACTATACCACTAGACAGAGCGTCTAGTAGTTTTTTTTATCAAAAATAAAAATCCTCAGTATAAATAAGTACATGCAAGGGTTGGGATTTGCCTTACCTTTTAAATCCTAATGAGACAACAAACCTCTATTAATTAACAAACATGAAAAAAAAGAGCTAGAGAGAACTTGATATTTTACTATCATCACAGAATTAATACACTCAATGATGATATTACAAATGAGAATACTTGAAAAATGCACAAATATAAAATCCAAGAAGAAAGTGAGTTATCAACCTCAAATTTATTTTTACAAATGTGTGAATTAAAATTGATAGATAGCCCATCTAAAGTGACCTAAAGTATTTTCATCTTGTCTTATTCTTCAAATCCATCCAACAAAACTTGATAGTTCATCATTTCTTCTTGGATGTAGTGGATCTTGTTGAAGTCATTGACACTGTCATAAGGTTCTGCTTTGCCAGTCGCATTGGTAGGTGCCTTGGACCAAACTCTCCTATCAGTTTATTATCCCAACTGTGTTGCCTTCCATGTGTCTTCTTTTTATTTTTGTTGCGTCCAATTCTTTGATGCCGAGGAGATATATATCCATACCTAGCCACTTTGTCAAAGCATATATCCAACATATTTTCTTCCTCATCCTCATCAAAAGGGACATTTCCCAAATCATGATCATAACCCTAGTTGGACTAAATTCTGATGTTAAGGACTTTTGTTCCTTCTTATTTGCAACTATACATGTAGGTACAAATTCCAAAGCTTGTGGACTTAGTTTTTTATTCAAAAGCGGAGGTGGAACATGCTCTTCTTCATCAACCATATCATCCCACCTAGGAGTACTCATCTCCCTTTGCTTTTATTTCGAGACCTCATGAGCTAAGGTATTCAATGTGACAATGGGTGACTTGATTGTTGAATTAGGTTTGAGCGACATGGAAGCCTTATTTTTTTCACTAATCTTAGATACTTCACGATTAGAGATATATGTAAGACTCATAACACTATCATTATTTCAGTCTGCCTGCTACATACTCCAATTAGTGTGCTAACTAATTGTATATTATTATCAAAATCGGCTCGAAATAAAGTTTGATAGTTCTTGGGATTAGAATCAACTACCTATAATTCTTTCTCCACCCCATGTGCTTCAAATGGATTTGTACAAACAATGTTATTCGGTTCATTAGATTGTGATACTAGATTAGTAGTTAGATATTGCTTATTTTCAAGACGTGGAAATTTACTTGAACTTGTCGAGGAACTAATACACATAGAAATTGATTTTTTTTGTGCAATTGTGTTCCGATTCCTAGTTGCATTCTACTCACGACCGGAAATTTCAACTTGTAAATCAACAAGTTCAAAAGGTTGCAAAACACCTATTTTTGATCCTTCAAATTTTTTTCCATCAATTGCCAAATTCTGAAGTTGCACATCAGATTTTGGCGTTTGTATAGCATTGTGAAGTTTCTCAAGAGTATGCTTATCACCTTGCCTCATAATTGAATTTTCAGCAACAACTCCCTTCTCTTTTATCATGTTAATTTTTTGCGCAAATTCTGCATCATTTGATTTATTTGTATCCACAACGAGTTTCTCTTCAAATTCAACACGATCAACTGAATTACAGCTTTGTTGATTGGGAGAAGAGTAGTCGTCTAACACTGCCAGACGCTGGACTGAATTTTGCGGTACCAAATTTTGATCTTGAACATCACTCTTTCCAGCCCTTATCAGTAAATCTTTAATTGTTCCTTCATTATCCTTTTCACCAACTTCTAACCTGTTTGAATTAGATTTTTTAGCATTGAGATGAACATGAAGATCGCCTGAAAATTTCTCTCCTTTAATATGACTATCACTGACCATGGCATCAACTTGAGCATCAGTGAGAGTTTTATTAAGCTTTGCACTACATTTTGGTAAACCATATCCCACAAATTGATCATCCTCAAACAACATATTTAGGGCCCTTGAAAGCAGTTTTGCTATTAATATAAAGAGAGACAGAGATAGAGGGTCTCCTTGTTTCACTGTCCTAGAGGAATCAAAGAAACCAGGTGTTTGGCCATTGATCAAGATTGAATACCGGTTTTTGGAAATCAATCTCCAAATCAAATCAGCAAACAATTCTGAAACCCCCATGTTTCTTAAAACTTTCATCAGAATAAAACAAGATAATGTATCATATGACTTGGTCATATCAAGATTTATGACCACATTTGATGGTTTACCCCTCTTTCTGATGTTACTAACAATCTCTTATGTCAATAACACATTCTCGATGACGCTTCTACATTTAACAAAAACTGATTGATTGTGGGTGATCAATTTAGGTAATTAAACTTCAATTATGTCATGAACAACCCCAGATAGAATCTTATTAATGAATTTACTCAAACTAATTGGTCTTAAGTCACAAAGAGAACGAGTTTGTTCCTTCTTAGGTAAAACGACCAAATTAGTGTTAGTTATGGATTTAGGATGAGAATTTTATATGAAAAAATCTTGTACCATTTTGAAAATATTGTTACCCAATAAATCCCAGCAATGTTGGTACAATGCACCTGATAAACCAGATGCTTGTAAACCAGCAACCGAAAAAGGGTGGATAGCGATGGATTGAGTCATATTTTTTAAGAGGAAGAACCGGACTGTTTCGCAAAGGACAACTAGTAGTAGCTCAGGGGTGAGCAAAAATAGTAGTTCGGGGGTGAGCAAAGGTTTAAGAAGAATTATGTGCAAATTGTGATTTCTATAAGTGTAGAGGCCACATCAAAGAAGTTCTGCTACAAAACTCTTGGGTATCCACCTGACTCCAAGTCTAACAGAAAGGTTCAAGGTAGTGAGTCTGGTGAGTATGGTTACACTTCAGTACCCCAGGCTTATTTCTCTTATGCTCTTAACACAAATGTATAGATTTCTGAGTGGGGGAGAAAGGTTGATGAGTCTCAAATTGATAATGGTGGAAATTATACAAGTGAGTGGGTATAGATTTACGTCATTAAGCCAAGATGAGAAAGATGTCGAACAACTATTTCCAAGGATGTACATTCATAAAAGACCAATATGATCACATCCTCAAAATGTTCTAGCAAAAGTCAAATTAGCCTATGTTTGGTTGCAATGATGTTAATACTGCAGGTAAATCATTTATTGTTTCTGAAAATAACAAAATTTGGATTGTAGATACTAGTGCTACACAACATGCAGTCTCTAACTTGGATATGATGTCTAAGGGGTCTATGAAACAACTTGATACTCCTAGTGGTAACACTACTCAAGTGACACTTGTGGGTAATTATGATTTTTCAGCTAACAAAGTTGTTACAAATATATTTTGCCTACCTGCATTCCAGCATAACCTATTGCACGTAAGTAAAAGACATAGGAACAAGGTAGTTCAGTCACCTTCTTTCCTCATTTTTATGTGTTCTGGGAACTTTAAAGTGTAAAGGTGAAGGAGGTCGGTAAAGAGGAATAAGAATTGTATTTTTTGCTACAACATACAGTTCACACATGGGACTGAAAGTAAAAAGTAGAAGTCTACATTTGTTGTTCCTAGAGTACTTTCTAACATGGAGTTATGGCATCAAACATTAGGTCATGTATATTCTATAGTTCTTGCAAAAATCATTGATATGAACAAAGACAATATGTGTAAAGTCTCTAGTTTCTCATTCTACCCTTGTTCTAAGCTTGCTAGGTCTGGTTTTCCTTAAAGTAGTATAAAAAGAAGTACTTGTTTTGATTTGATTCATGTTGATTTCTAGGATCCTTATAAAACACCTATTTTTTATGGTAACAAGTACTTCATTACAATGGTATTTCTACTTAAATGTAAGTCTGATGTGTGTATTTCTCTTAAACTATTTATGCACTATGTTAGGACTCAATTAGGGAGAAATGTTAAGGTATTAAGGTCTCACAATGGGACTGATTTTGCTAACTCTGTGTGCACTGCTTTGTTCAAAGAGTTGGGAATTATACACGAGAGGTCTTGTCCATATACCTATCAAACTAGGGTTGTTGATAGAAAAATAGACATATACTTGAAGTAACTAGGGCACAAAAAATGTATGCACACATTCCATTGTAAGAATACATGTCATTTTCAGAGAAAACAATCCTATTTTAACAGCAACCAGGTATCTTGACAAACAATCCTCCATATGATCTTGTGGGAAAACAAATTTGTATTACTTCAACTCAAAATACAATTGTTTTACAAAGGGAGTTAACGTAGCATTATTCGTGCGATGATGATAAACGCTTGCATCTTGAGAAGTGAGTTTGTGACGATTTATGTTGGCTAGACTTTATGACTTTCTCAGTTCAGATTCAATAATCTTAATTTTGTTTATTTCAATCATAAGTTCACCATTCAGTATGACTTGATAATTTCAATTAAAGGGGTTCATAATAAAGTCTTAAGCTATATTGGTAATAGGTATATATATAGAATTCAATGTATGAATTTCCTCCGCTTGTATGGAATATTGGTCGAAGCATGACGTGATATGAGTTGAGTGCATGATTCGACTTTGAACCCTATCACAAATAAGGTGGCTAATAGAATATAGAGAAAGATTCGAAGAGTCTCTAACCATGTGTCACTAGTCCTCATGAATTTATCTACTATTTAAAAATATAAGTAAATAAACATAAAAAAAAATTAGAAGTTGTGATCACATATTTCATTGTTAGGTCAAGGGTAAAGTGGATAAACGAAAGAGAAGGAAGTCACACAGAAAAATCATATGATCTATTTTCTTTTCTTATATTATTTGTAGTTCTGGCGTTATTATGTATCATGTTTCATCATTAGTTAGTCACATCTAAATTGTAAGTTATTATTTCAGTCGTACCTCAGTAGTTTTGTTTCAAATTCTACATTTGTGTCAAAAACCCACCTAACAATAAAAATATGTTGGCCTTGATTAATTTTAAAATATTGAACCTATGAATTTAACATCTTGAATTCGACTTTGACACAAATATTTTAGTTTCCCTATCGTGCAATGATATAATCATAATAAAAGAAATAGTTTTAGTCCGTATTGACATAAATTTGTTTTATGAATATACTCCCTCTGTCTCAATTTATGTGACAGTTTTCAGAATTCGAGATTCAAAGAAGTCTATCTTCAACAACAAATTTTTTACATATCTTTTTAGTTTACAAATATTTTGATTTATATAACTTTTTACATGGTTTATAAATATATAAATTACATCAAAATATTGAAGATTTCATGCACAAATTTTTTATTAAACTTAAACTACTTGACTCTCGAAAAATAAAAAGTGTTACATAAATTGGTAGAGAGGGAGTATAATTTTAGTTCTAGTAAAGGTGATTTGAGTGAAATTATGTATTAGGCGTAACTCACACCCCAAAATCTGGCTCAAAGGGAAGAGAATTGCACAGACCTCATTAACCACTAATGTGGGACTTTTTTCACTCTTTAACAATTTGCCCATACACCTTGTACTTATCTTAAGATATCAAAATATAAATTCTTCTATGCACTAAAATTATATCATATTGCCATTAAGATTCTAGGAAAGTAATAAATAGGACTTGGCTAACATCATTATGTGAAAGAAGGAGCTTAGAAGTTATTTTTATTTTCCTCTCAACAAGTTACCGCCCACAAATTTTCGTTCATCGATTTTATGCATATGTAGAAAGTTGTTTCTTCTAAAAAAATTATTTGATTGTCTATTAGATTGTAAAATGTATGCATATGTATAAAGTTGTTTCTTCTAAAAAAAGTTATTTGATTGTCTATTAGATTGTAACATATTAACTACATGAACTTAAGATTGCCATGTTATTGCATTAAATTCTTTGAGTTAACTTTTCCTTTTTCTTTTGTATTAATCTATATATTTATCAGTTTATTAATGAACGACATTGCATCTAACTTCCAATTCTAGTTTGCATCATTCAGTTTTATGGATCGCAATAAGATTATGATGAAGAAAATTGAGGATCCAGTATCCCGTCAACAGTTCTACTCAAAATGTAAGGATAGCATTGTTAAAAAGTCAAATATTACACTGTAAATGGTTTCTCCAAATGGTGAAGTGACCAGCTATTCTAGTGGAGAAATGTTAATGAGATTTCAAGAATGATATTTTATGTTTGAATGTTCTATGTTTCGTATATGATACAAAATATGATGTAATTTCTTTTTAATCGCTTAGTTTTGAAGATATTATGATCAAAGCAATTAACCAACCTATTGAACACAATCAACGGTATGTTTATTTTATATGTTAAATTCATGAATTAGACTTCACCAATTTCATTCAATTGACTAACTCAAATGCTTTTTTTTATTGCTAAAGATCCACTCCAAATCCAGATGAAGAGGTACTAAATCTTACACATCTTTTACTAATCTTTGGAGTTTTATTTGACCTTAACATGACCTTTATTTTGCAGAATTTGATGAAGAGTCTCGTTCAATCAAAATTTGAAAGAGGTATGAGTGAAAAGATTTCTACGTATGACACTCTACTTTTCTCTAGTTCTTTTCTGTTGATTTATTTCTTTGTTGTGTTGTACTTTTATACATGATTGAATAATTCTTGTTATTTTTGTTGGGTGTTTTTACGATGCTGATGATTGGACAATGTGCTTTAGGGTTGAAGTAAGGTTTGATGTTTCCACACAAGTGTTGATTGTGAATACTTAAAAACACCTAAAATATATCACTCTGATAGCGAAGTATTTATAAAGGGGGTCCCCTTCAGTTAGTAATTATAAGGCTATATTTATTATTACTAAAAACACTGTAACTTGATATATTTTTAATGCATTTTTATAATAGGCTCATAGAGAGAAGCTTACTGAGTTCCAAAAAATACTAAGTGAAGCAAAGGAGAAAAGAAGGTTTAAGAGTTGTTCACTCTTTTTTTAAATATTCTAAAAAATGTTGCTCTTTAATAACGATTTGTTCCCTTGGACCTAACATTTCTTATGAACCACAAGTGGAGAATATCAACACAGTAGAAGAAGCTGATGCATATAAGGAGTATCTTGTGTGTGCTATAAAACGGGTTCAACGATCTAAAGTAAGCATATCTCAAAGTTAATGCAATTTTTACTTGTATTTCATAAGGTCTTGTACATATACCCTTATCAAAATAGGGTTGTTGAGAGAAAACATAGACATATACTTGAAGTAACTAAGGCACTCAAATTGCAGGCACACATTCCTTTGAAGTTTTGGGGGGCACTATGTCTTAGTTACAGTTTATCTAATCAACAGATTACCAAGTAGTGTGATAGGTCATCAAACTACTTCTGAGAAGTTACTATATGGAAGCCAACCACGTCTGTCTCATCTTGCTAAGAATCTCACCAGACAAGTCAAACTGATGGAAAGATCAAGGCCAGTTCTTCATATGGGATATTCAGAAGTCTAGAAGGGATATGTTCTTTTTTATCTGACCAATAGGACCTTCTTTGTGATAAGACATGTCATCTTCATGGAAGATGCATTTCCTTTTGCAAATGAGAGTGGTTCTAATTATCATCCTACTTGAAGACACTGTACATGGTTCAGGGTAGTTTTCGCAAGCCTTCACTGAGTCCACTCCTATTCCACTAAGCTGTGATGAGAAAACTATTGTGTTAGATGATAGAGGATATTATATACATTTCATAGAGCAGCAGCAAGAGCAGGAAGTAACAGAACAACAAAAGCTAGAAGCAACTTATTGCTTTAATCAGGCAATTAAGAATGTAGTGCCTCATATAGTTACTGATAAATTTGATCATGTAGTTGAGTATGCATAACCAGGGCCTAACAAGATGTCTACAAGAAATAGACAAACTCCTACATAGGTGAGGGACGCTATCTCACTAAATATAACTAAGGATGTAAAGTATCCACTATGTAATTACAGAAGCTATGATCACTTGTCTGTTCAATCCATCCCATTTTTAGTTAACTTTAGCTATTCAATTGGTACAAGCAATTGTTAAAAAGTAATAGTAATTGGAGTAGAAAATAAAAGATTTGGTGGTTGGCCAATTGGTAAGATTTGCAACAATTCTTGACTTTGCTATATTTAGATATGTCATTAGTGACATAGGCATGGTTTTCTCCTTCAATAAATAGAGCATTCTTGTTAGAGAGACAAACCATTTTGAGAGCAAAGTGAGGTATTACATAGAATATACAAGTAAATAGTCCGTGAAGAAAAATGGAGTGTGAGCGATATTTTAGTAAGACGGAAACCAAAAGAGTGTTGTTCCTTTTGAGTGTGTAGTAGTCACTTTCAGCATTGTATTTGTGACTACACACTATAAAATTCCTTACTATAGTAATATAAATTGCTCCTCTTGGCCCGTAGTTTTTTCCCTTATTTATAAGGGTTTCCACATAAAATTCTTGGTGTCGTTATTTTACCATTTTATTTCCATTACGTTTACCATATATATTTTTGTGCTTGTCTGCATTTTCCTAACAAACTTGTATCAAAGCCAAGGTTTTATCTGAGTATGCTCAATGGTTGCAGCACAATTTGAACTTCCACATCAAAAAAGATTTACTTTGATTTGCGATAACTATATTTTGGGGGGAAAACACTGGAAGCCAACACATGTAGAATGGTTACTTTGAATGGTGTTCATTATGCCATTTGGAAGGTAAAAATGGAAGATCTCCTTTATGTTAAGAATTTCTACAATCCAGTATTTACCACTGTAAAGCCTGATAATAAAACAGATGAAGAGTGGAATCTGTTGCATAGACAGGTTTGTGGATTTATTAGGCAATGGGTCGACGATAATGTGTTGAACCATATTTCTGGAGAAACACAAACTCGAATCCTATGGGAGCATCTTGAAAGTTTGTATGTTCGAAAGACTAGCAAGAACAAAATGTTCTTAATAAAGAAGATGTTGAGTTTGAAGTATAACGATGATTCTCCGATGACAGACCATCTGAATAATTTTCATTGGATTATGAACCAATTTTCTGCTATGGGCATCAAATTTGATGAAGAAATTCAAGGCTTGCTTCTACTTGGTTCCCTACCCGATTCTTGGGAAATAATTAGAATATCATTGTCAAATTATGCTCCGGATGGTGTAATCTCTATCGATTCCGACAAGAGTAGTGTCTTGAACAAAGAGATTAGAAGAAAAACTCAAGGTTCCTCTTCATCAGAAGTCCTGATAACTGGCCCCAGGGGGAGAAATAAAACTTGTGGTTCTTAGAATAAAGAACAAAACAAGAGAAAATCCAGAGGAAGACTTAAGGACATTGAGTGCTATAATTGTGGCATGAAAGGACACAGAAAGATGTTCTGCAGGAAGTTGAAGAGGGAGAACAAAAACAAAGAGGAAACTAACGAAGATGGCAATGAAAATTGCGTAGACATCATCACCACCGATGATCTTGTTACCGTTCTTGATGCAAACATGATAAATATTTCTTGTGATTAGTCAAGATGGGTTGTGGACTCGGGTGCCGCATCTTATGTGACATTAAGGAAGGATTTTTTCTCTTCCTACACTCCTGGTGATTTTGGAACCTTAAGTATGGGTAATGAGAATGTTTCTAGGGTGGTTAATATTGGTATAACTTTTTTGGAAACTAGTGTTGAAACTAAACTAGTTTAGAACAATGTGAAACATGCTCCTGATGTTTGTCTTCACCTAGTTTCTGTTGGCGTTTTAGATGATGAAGTATATGTTAGTACCAACGGTGCTGGAAAATGGAAGCTCATTAAGTTACCCTGAAAGAAGGAATTAAATACATCCATCTGATGGATATGCCAATATCTAGAGGCTTCCAAAGCAACCAACCTTGGCTTGAATGTTTCTATATCATCAGTATATTTATACTTGACTTTGTATATCCTCCTATAACCTATATGCCTCTTCCCTCTTGGTGAGTCTGTGAGTTCCCAAGTTTGTCACTCCCCAAATCTTGTATCTCAGTCACAACCAAGGAACCCTTAATGAGCGTCCATTTTCCATCACTGTTGGTATAAACATATCCTTCATTATCTAAAACACCAACAGAAATCAGGTGCCTACAAACATTAGGAGCATGTTTCACATTGTTCAAAACTAGTTTAGTTTCAACAGTATTTTTCAAACAAATTTTACCAATACCAACCACCCTACAAATAGTCTCATTGCCCATACTCAAGGTTCTAGAATCACCAGAAGTATAGGAAGAGAAAAAATTCTTCCTTGATGTCACATGAGATGCGGCACCAGTGTCCATAACCCATCTTGACTCATCACAAGCAATATTTATCATGTCTTCATCAAGAACGGTAACAAGGTCTTCGGTGGTGATGGTGGCTAGGAAATTTTCGTTGCCATTTTCTTTAGTTTCCTCTTTGTTTTTGTTTTCCCTCTTCAACTTCCTGCAGAACTTCTTTGTGTGCCCTTTCATACCACTATAATTGCACTCGATATCCTTAACTCTGCCTCTGGATTTGCTCGTGTTTTGTTCTCTATTATGAGAACCACGAGTTTTGTTTCTCTCTCTAGGGCCAGTTATCCGTACATCCAACGAAGAAGAACCTTGAGTTTTTCTTCTTATCTCTTTGTTCAAGACACTACTCTTGGCGGAATCCATAGAAATTACACCATCCGAAGCAGAATTTGACAATGAAGTTTTAATTTTTTCCAAGAGTCTGGTAGGGAACCAAGTAGAAGAAAGCCTTGAATTTCTTCATCAAATTTGATGCACATCGCAGATAACTGATTCATGATTCCCTAATTATTCAGATGGTCTGTCATTGGAGAACCATCATGATACTTTAATCTCAACATCTGATTCATTAAGAACATTTTGTTATTGCCAGTCTTCCGAGCATACAAACTCTCAAGATGCTCCTATAGGGATCGAGCATTTGTCTCCCCAAAAATTTAGTTCAACACATTATCGTCGACCCATTGCCTAATGAATCCATAAAACTGTCTGTGCAACAAATTTCACTCTTCATCTGTTTTATTATCAGGCTTTACATTGGTAAATACTGGTTTGTAAAAGTTCTTGACATAAAGAAGATCTTCCATTTTCCCCTTCCAAATGGCATAATTAACAACATTCAAAGTAATCATTCTACTTGTGTTGGCATCCATTATTTTTCCCTAAAAATATTATTATCTCAAATCAAAGTGAATCTTTTCTGATGTGGAAGTTCAGACTGTGATGAAACCACAAAGCATACTCAGATAAAACCTTGGCTCTGATACAAGTTTGCTGGGAAAATGCGGATAAACACAACAATATACATGCTAAAAGTAATGGAAATAAAATTTGAAAATAACGACACCAAGAATTTTATGTGGAAACTCTTCTAAATAAGGGAAAAAATCACGGGCCAAGAGGAGCAACTGATATTACTATTTTAAGGAATTTTACACTATGTAGTCACGAATACAATACTCAAAGTGACTACTGCACACTCAAAAGGAAGAACACTCTTTTGGTTTCCACCTTCCTAAAATATCGCTCACACTTTATTTTTCTCCATAGACTATTTTTCTTGTATAGTCTATGGAATACCTCACTTTTCTCTCAAAATGATTTTTCTCTCTAATTTGGTCTGTTCTATAAATGAGCAAGAATTGCTCTATTTATAGAAGAATAAAACCATGCCTATTTCACTAATGACATAGGTAAATATAGCAAAGTCAATAATGGTTGCAAATATTACCAATTTGCCAACCACCAAATCTTTTATTTTCAACTCCAATTACTATTCCTTTTTAACAATGGCTTGTAGTAATTGAATAGCTAAAGTTGACCAAAAAATGGGATGGATTTAACAGTCTTTTCATGAGTTAGTTATAACTAATCCTCTGGTTGTTAGTTACACGAAGATTAGTTACTAACAGAAGTCATAATCGGTACGTTTAATCATTGAAAGAATCTTCTTCCTCCTTAGATATTTTTCTACCCAATTTCTAGATTCTTCTTTAAGATTAAAAGTATTGGGGGAAATTTAATGTGTGGAGTAGGACAAATGCATGAAAGAGAAAATCAAAGAATAGTTAAATCTTATTGATGATAATAGAAAGTAATGAGAACTCTTTGAATCCTTTTGAAGTATCAAGAAAAATTTAATGAATCGAGTAAGATGAATGCGGGAAAGAGAAAAAAAATGAAAAAACAAGAAACTTGTTGATGATAAAGGAAAGTGATGGGAGCTCTTTCAGCCTTGGAAAGTATAAAAGGAAATTCAACACGTGAAGCAGTACGAATGTGTATCGAATAGTGAAAGAGTTCTGATTTTTTATGTTTAATCTCGAAAAGAAAACATAAAATACGTATAAACTTTCCTTGAACATGAGAAAAATGCATGTTTTCAGGTAGATCAATTGTTGAGCTAATACCAAGAAGTGGAGTTTTTCCAATGCAAATGATCATTCCTTTTCACAAGGGGCTTACATAGCTTTATTTGAACAAAGATTCAAATATTTCTTTTAGGTGCTCGCCACATTAGGTGATTCAGTGTGAGATTTTGAAAGTTGACATTTTTTGGCTTATATGATGTTAATTCACACTCACTGTTCCAAAAAAATGTTAATTTAACAGCAACCAGGTATCTTTCCACACAATCCTATATATGATCTAGTGGGAAAACGAGTTTGCATTACTTCAATTCAAAATACAATTGTTTTACGAAGGGAGTGAACGTAGCATTATTCATGCAATGATGATAAATGTTTGCATCTTGAGAATTGAGTTTGTGGCGGTTGATGTTAGCAAGACTTTATGACTTTCTCAGTTCACATTCAATACTCTTACGTTTGTTTATTTTAATAATAAGTTCACCATTCAGTATGAGCTGATAATTTCAATCAAAGGGGTCCATGATAAAGTTTTAAGCTATATTTTAAATAGGTATATAAATAGCTCAATGTATGAATTTCCTCCGTTTGTATGGTATATTGGTCGGAGCACGACATGTTATGAGTTGAGTGCAGATTCGAGTTTGAACCCTATAACAAAAAGGGTTGCTAATAGAATATAGATAAAGATACCAAGAATCTCTAACCATGTGTCTGTAGTCCTCGCAAATTTATCTACTATTTAAAAATATAAGTATATAAACTTCAGAAAAAAATTATAAGTTGTGATTACATATTTTATTGTTAGGTCAAGGGTAAAGTTGATAAACAAGAGAGGAGGATGTCACACAGCCAAATGATATGACCTATTTTTTTTCTTATACTATTTTTAGTTGTATCATTATTAAGTATCATGTTTTATCATTCGTTTGGAAAATCTACACCTTAAGTTATCGATTCAGTTGTACCTCAGTAGGATTAATTCAAACTTTATATTTGTGTCGAAAGCTCACCTAACAATAACAATATGCTGGCCTCAATCGATTTTAAAATTTAGAACCTATGAATTTTTAACATCTTGAATCTGACTTTGACCCACATATTTTAGTTTCCCTATCATGCAATGCTATAATCATACTAAAAGAAATAGTTTTACTCCATATTGTCATAAATATGCATATATATATGTGTGTGTATATATATATTTAATTTCTTGGTTATTAGTGGTTGTACATAGTTTTATCTTCTCAATGATATTTATTCTGATCAATCTTTTCACATTCATTAAATACTTTATAAAGTGTATCGTAAGGTGAGTTTTTCCAATAATTTCATTTTCTTTCTTTGGTTAGATTTCTCCTCCAAAAAGAGTCTACTTCACGTAAATATGTGCCAATATAATTGGTTTAGCTATAAATATAGACCACACTTTTTGTATTATTGCTAATCTAGCAGCATATTCACTTCTTTTAGTATAATATCTATTTGTTAAAAGTTTTTGTTGCAATAAAACTCAAATTGATATAAGTTATGCCTTTGCATATTTGAACTTTTATATGTGGACATGGACTATGTATGAAGCACGCAGTTTCATAGTTAACCGTGTGTTTCTGTAATTTAAAATGGTACGAAATACACGTGTGTTTCATGTTTTCGAGAACTAGTTTATCAAAAAAGTATAACGGAGGGTGAAATGATCCTTTTCCAAGTGTAAAAGGGAAAATATGACCCTTTTCCTTTATAAATATATCAATTTCATTAAAACATTTTGAAGATTTCATGTGCGAATTCCCGATCAAACTTAAACTTTGGGACTCCCATGAACAAAAAGTGTACCATAAATTGGTAGAGAGTGATGAAGACAACTCGATAAAGAAAACAATAGTTGAAGAAAAGGAAATAACAATGTTATTAAATCATATTCCCACTAAACCACGAATGTCATTCCACTAAATGAACTCCCCTAAACATTAGGGATACAATTCTTCATTACTACACAATAGAAAAACTATCAAGAGTATAAAGAAAACAACTACCAACTGAAAGCTAAAATATAGATCTACTGCAGACTTAGTCAAACTAAATAATAGTGGTTGATGTTGTACAACTTTTAACACCCCTCTCGACATCAGCTTCGGTCTTAACCATGCCTAGTTATTGACATAAACTTTCAAACTTATGGAAACTTAAGCCTTTCGTGAGCACGTCTGCAATTTGTTGCTCAGTTTTAATATGTTGTAAATCAATCTCTCATTGCAACACTTTTTCCCTGATGAAGTGGTAATGTATTTTCACGTGTTTCTTTCTATCATGAAAAACAGGATTTTCTGCGAAGCAAATTGCTGACTGAGTATCACTGTACAAGTTAGCTGAGTAGCCAACTGGTTTGTGTAAATCCTTAATCAATTGCATAAGCCACATACTTTCTTGTGTTGTAACTACTGTTGCCCTCTACTTTCCTTCGTTGTTGACACCGACACAGTTGGTTGCCTTTTGCTGCACCATGAAATAACTCCATCTTTGAGATTAAATACATAGCTAGTTTTTGAACCTTGGGTGATCCCCTGCATAGTCAGAGTCACAATATCCGACCAACTTGCATTCTTCACCTTTCTTGTACAAAAGACCATAATCAATTTACTTTTCACTTATCTTAGTATTCGTTGAAAAACCTCCATAGGGCGCTTCCTTGGATTATGCATGTAGCGACTCATCACACCAACTGCAAAAAAAATTTCAGGTCGAGTCTGATTTAAATATATCTTATTACCTACCAATTGTCGATACATCGTCACATATGCTAAGTCTTTTCCTTCATGTGCACAAATCTTAGCATTTGGCTCCAATGGTGTTTATATTGGTTTTCAATTCAACATGCCAAACTTCAACAACATATCTTTAGAATATCTTTTCTGATGCAAACAAATTTCATCTTCATTACAATCAACCTCAAAGCCAAGAAAATTGTTGAGTTGACCAAGTTCCTTAATCTGGAAGCAAACTGACAAATTCTTCTTTGATAGAAGAATTTCTTCTTCACAGTCTCCTGTTCGAAGTAGATCATCCACATATAATAGCACAATGGCTAGTTTCTTTCCAACAATTTTCACCAACAAGCTGGAATCTGCCGGTGCTATAGAATAACAACTATGAGTAAGAAATTAAGAAATCTTACCATACCATGCCCTTGGTGCTTTCTTTAACCCATATAGCTCTTTTAGAATCTTACATACATACTTGGGATGATCTTGACTCTGAAATCCCATTAGTTGACACCCATAGATCTCTCGATACAACTCTCCGTGCAGAAAGACATTTTTTATGTCCATGTGTCGTAGGTTCCAATTTTTACTGGCAGCAAGTGCAAGTATGATCGGGACTCTAGTAAGATTAGCCATTGGACTAAATGTTTCATCATAATCTAGTCCATATTGTTGAGAAAAGCCCCGTGCTGCAAGATGATCTTTGTTCCTTTCAATTGACCAATTTGTGTGACTCTTTATCTTGTTAATCTATTTGCAAGAAATAGGTTTGACATCTCTTAGATTTACCACGAGCTCCAAAGTTTGATTTAGTTCTATCGCATCAATCTCCTCCTTTGTAGCTTTAATCCACGTCGAATTTTGTAATGCTTCCTCAAAATTCTCTTGTTCTGTTTCATCTTTTTCTACTACTATGGCAGCATTGGCATACTTTGGATTAAGCTTTTTGTTTCTTGATGACAATCTAAGAGACGTGTTTGTTCAACTTAGCTCGTCTGCTTCACTTTGATGTTGATATACACAAATTTGCCAAGAATTTTGAGCCACGCCTTTTTCAGCAATATTATTGTTAGCTTCATCTTCAGCTTCATCTAAACTCAGCTGGACATGAGACGAGTCCAACACATCTTTGAGAATATTTGAATCAGACATGATCTGTTTATTTGAAGGCAACCATGAAGAAGTTTCATCAAATATCACATTCCAAAAAGTGTAACACTTTCCCGTGCTTGAGTCAAAAAAATGCCACCCTTTTTGTTGACTGTCATATGCAACAAAGATACACCTAACAACCTTTTTGTCCATATGGCTACTTAAATGGTTAGGTACGAATACATAGAATACACATCCGAAAGCATGAAAATAGCTAACGAACGGTTTCATATACCATAACTTCTCAAAAGGTGAAAGAAAACTTAACCTTTGTTGAGAAATTCTATTGATCACAAAAGCTGCAATTTTCATAGCTTCCGCCCAAAATTGTCCCGAAATATTTTTTTGCGTGAAGCAAGATTTGACAGATTTTTGCTAGGTGTCTGTTATTTCGTTTTCCTACACCATTTGGAGTATTTTTACATGTCAGTTGATGACGTATTCGATACTTCAGAAGGAATTTAGAGACTATATATGATGTGTATTCCCCACCATTGGCAGTTCGCAGACAAAGAATTTTCTTGCCAACTTCTTTTTCAACAACCTTTATAAATTTTTTGAATTTTAAAAAAATGTATAAGACTTTTTCTTCGGAAAATAAATCCATAAATACCTGGAAAAATCATCAATGAAGGTTAACATATATTTCATCCCACCAACAGAGAATTGCTTGAGAGGTCCAAATACATCAGAGTGATATAATTCTTATGGTTCCTTGGCCTTATATTTTAAATCCTCGTATGAAAATTGATGTGCTTTACCATATTGGCAATCCACACATAAAACATTTGTCCTTAGTGGAAGTTTTGGAAGACCCTTCAACATTAACTTTTCCATTATGATACTTAAGTATTGAGTAGCTAACGTGCGTCAACCGCACATGCCATAAGTCTGCAATTTCATTCTTCCTTGTCATGTCTATATATGTGGTTTCTCTCGACATAACATAAACAGAATTCAATCCTTGTCCCGTATTTAGTGGCTTTTTTTAATCTCAAGATCTTGATATATACTTACATCTTGCGGAAAAAGTAGAATAAAATGACTCGTAGATGTTAGTTGTGCTACTTAAAGAAGATTTTTCTTCATTCCTTGGACATTATAAACATTTTGAAGAAACAACATATCAATATTACTATTTGGTGACACTACAGCCTTACCGATACGAGTTATCGATAATTTTTTATTATCAGTTGTCAGCACTTCACGATTTCCCTTGTACTTGATTAGATTTTGCATCTTCTCCTTGTCGCCATTCATATTGTTTGATCACCCTAAGTCAACAATATAGTCACTCTCATAATTAATTTGTGTAGAGGTTGTTACTGTAAGAGCTAACTCCTTTTGTTCTACAGCAAAAAATGCTTCAGCATCCCAATCATCTTCATTCTTTTTCCTTTGACTAGAAGTGGCTGCAGCATTGCTCTCAACAGCCTTCTTATTGAACCAACAAACCTTTGATTTATGTCCCATCTTTCTGTAAAGATGACACTTCCCTTAAAACCTCTTATTTTTGCCCCAATAGTTCTTTGAAGCTCTCATTGGATGATAATTCTCCTCTCCTTGATGATTTTTTTCGTTATCGTCACTTTTTTTCATCACAGCTACATTGTACTACTTGAGTTCCCCCTGCTTTTGTTGATATAGAGTGCTTCCTCTTCACTTTTTATGAAAATCCGCCCATTTGCTTAGCCAAGGCTTATTGCCTAGCACACATATTCTCAAACTTTACAAGTGATGCTTGAACTTTCTATCCCAGTACTTCAGTAACAAAGTTTCTACACTTAGATATCAAACCATGAATGATTATTCTTTTTATCCTGGTTTCCCCAGTTGTAGTTTTTTGTTGCACTTTTGAAATTTCATGGCATATCGACTTCACTTTGTGAAAGTATTGTGCAATGCTCATATCATTTTGAGCTATCTACAATAACTCACTTTCTAAAAGTTGTTGTAATGACCCGGAAGGTCAATTTTGGAAAATCTGAATATTAGTGTAACTTGAATTAATTAATCAGTATGTAATGGACTTATGTAATCATTTAATAATACTCTATACACCATGGGTTAAAGTGAATTAAATTATTTAAAGTTAACGTATGGGACATAACTGAAAAGGGTAAAGAGGAGAACGTGTGACCTTGAGAGAACGAGAGGACTGATTGCGGGGAAAAACAAGAACAAAAGAAAACATTGTGAATCTAGTAAAGTAATCGAGCTTTTCTTCCTTTCAATATGATCAATATATATGTTTGATGGTCTGCATATTGTATTTTATCTTTTTGGAAAAATTAAGGTTATTGTGGGAAATTGTGCATAACTCCGGAAATTTTTGGAAGAAGTACAAGACAACAAACAATGTTACTATTATTAATATTATATTATTATTATTAGTAAAGATGTAGACCCTGTATTGAGGGAAAAAAATCTGCTCGAGTTTAAAGAAAAAAATTTTGGTTGGCAGGTTTATAAGAGATTGAGTAGTAATTAATTAATAAATTATATAATGGCTGAGATATGTTATTGTTCAGCTTTAGTTATGTATGTTTGAATGTGAATAACATATTGTTATTTGTATTTAAATGGGTTCTTGATAGGCACAATATAATTACAATATAAAATTGTAAGTGGAGTATAATGGTTGCATGACACACAATTTACGAGGAAACTCTATCATAGGCATTAATAATTCTATAAAAATAAGATATTATTGAATTGGTTGTTGGAAGTTATTTGAAAAGAAAATATATGTAAATATTTGTACTTTTGCAAAGTTGAGAATGTACGAGGATAGTGACCTCTACAAATTAAGCGTTTGACTAGAAGGGTAAGAATATAATAGTAAATTTATAGAAATATCCTTGTTATTGTTGTCATATTATAATTAAAGTTTTGCTACACTAATATAGAAAATTAATTATTGGTTTATTATATTGTATGTGAATTATTAGAATTGGTATTGAAAAAAAAAGGGACTTAACCTTAGACTTGGAACTTCGAAAATATGATAGTCGAAATGTTAGTTGACATCAAGAATTATGAATTTGATTATTCATTTGGGTGAATTTTAAGTTCAAGGTTAAACACTGAATAATGTGGATGTTTTTAGTTCTGAAATCTTATTGTGAATATATATTTGAATAGATTGTATTGGTTCATAAGTTCAACGAAAAGGGAAGGCTCAAGTCCTAGAGTGATTATTCGATTGACTAAGGCAAGTGGATTTCTAAACCCTTGTTAAGCATATCAAATTCCTGTATTTCCTTGTGTGGTTTTGAGAATTACTTGGAAACTTGTTTCTTATTTGTTGGTGTTATATTCGTTGTTGTAAATTGCTCTTTGTTATCAAAATGTTTATCTCCTCATTTTCGTTTGAGCATGTCATTTGCACTACATATAAGACATGGTTGTGGTCAGAGAATATAACATTTCGAGGGATGTATATATTTCGACGGATGTGTCACGCGCCATGATGGTTTCTATTATCGAGGTTCGTATCACGCGACATGATGGTTTCTATTATCGAGAATCGTGTCGTGCACCGCGACAAATGCACTCACAGATACGTCCCCCATAGGTTAGGTACCTCAAAGGTTTTCTTGGCAAAGGGATTGATCAAGAAAGATCTTTTGTTCTTTTTATATATAGGTTCGTGATTGGATCCGCATATGTTTGGTAAAGAGAATAATTGTGAATATTGCATACCAGCGGATCTGGTGGTCGACAATCGTTCGGACTTGGTAAAGGTTGTCGCTGCACCTGTAGTAGGACAGAGGACTTATCGTGATGCCTGCGTACCAATTTACCTGTCTCCGGGTGTGTATCGTTAGGGAAGACATGCATTACTATACTTGACATTGCATGTTATGGCATTACACATTTTTTATTATTGATTAACTTGAATACGTGGTTTGCTAAACTCGTTAGTATTTCTCTTTGAAAATTGTGACTGTTGAATATTGAGTTGTTATTGGAAATATGTAAACTAATAGAGTGTGGTTATTGAGTTGTGTGTTTGGTAATTTGTGAACTGTTTGTATTGTGGAGGTTCAGATAGGGTGTAAGAAGTACCCGTATTTTGTTCCCTTAACTTGTGCTTAGAGGTTTCTTTGTTGGGTACCGTGTGTCTTGGTACTCACCCCTTGATTCTACAAATTTTATAGGTTACGAGCCCGGATTTTTGTGATACCTTCCATTCTCTTCGTTTTCGAGGCATCTTGTGGAGTATTGTGAGGTAGCTTCTTGTCATCTCAACGAACTTTCGTACTCCAGTTTATGAATTTGTTCTTACTTAAAAGACAACTTCATGTTATACACGTATTTTTATTTCAGTTCTAGTATTTACATTCGAGTCTTGTGCTCGTGACTACCAGTTCTTGGGAATTGAATTAAGTTGAATTGTTTTTGTATTAGTAATCGTTATCAGACTTTGTTTTTATTTATGCATTTTATCAAAATTATCGGGTTAGAATGACTTCTCTTAGTGGGATAGTACAAGTGTCATCACGTCCGTTTTTGGGTCGTGACAGTTGTAGTTATGTCTCGCTTTTCATTGAAAAGTGTGCAGCCAACGTGTCCTAAGCTTCCTTTGTTGGTCTAGCATCTGGTATATATTCTTAGACGTCTTCTTGATGGTGGTCTTGAGGGCAAATAATATTTTTCCTGCTTTAATCTACCATTTTCTCAATGTGCCATTTGGCTATTCCTCCCCTAGTTTGACTTCACTTCCATTGACGAACTCCCAAAGATCTTGACCTTCATTTTAGGAAGTCATACATGTCATCCATGTTTCGTAATTTTGATGGTTGAGTTTCTTATCTCCACCTATGGCTTGTAAATCAGTCATCACAATAGATGTGTGGCATCTCTTTCTCTCTTTTAAACACAACTTTGATACAAAATGATGAGGACAACTTGTGTAACACCCCATTTCCAAAACACACCAAAAATGCAGATTTTCAAAAGTTGCAGGTGCTAGCGACAGAGCCTACTACGAACAGTCAGTCGACTTACGGTCCGTCAGTTGAATCCGTGGATAGGCCAGTCAACTTTCCATCTTCATTCGCGAACGACGGTCGACCAATACGGATTGTCAATCAACTTATAGTCCGTCAGTCGACTCCGTCGATGGGGACTTCAATCCTTATTCGCAAATGATGGTCGACTAGCACGGACCGTCAATTGACTTACGGTTGGTCACTTGACTCCGTCAATGACTCCAACAACAGTTAATTCAGGGGTCTTTTTGTCTCTTCCTATTTTGTTGGACCCCTAAGGTATGTCATTTAGACCATATATCATAAAGTTTTATTTAGTTTATGTCTAGAAACATAACTAGAACATAGCTTAGTCAAATCATTAATCAAAACATATAAAATTAGAAGCAAGAGAACAGAAAAAGGGTCAAGAACCCTAGTTCAAGTATGCAACAAGTTTCCATCAATACCACCCTTTAAATCAAAAGATCTCTCCATGGAATTCATCACCAATTATGTGGGATTTCACTAGTGGGTTCCTTTCACCCATTAGGTCCCTAGTTTTCAGTCAGTTTCTTGATTCTCTTACTCTGACTAGACCTAGTGTTTCTTGAATATTAGAATGGGAAAAGGGACAAATATACCCCCGAACTATCGTAAATGGTATGCCGATACCCTCCGTCATACTTTAGGGACATTGGTGCCCTTGTTGTCCAAAAACTAAAACATATATACCCTTTAAACTAACGGACATACACGTGTCATAATCTTATCCATCGACCCGACATCAGATCGATGGATAAGATTGTGCCACGTGTCCCTAATTAATCATCCGTTAAAATTAAGGGCATATACGCTCTAGTTTTTGGACGGTAAGGGCACAAATGTCCCTAAAGTATGACGAAGGGTATTTGCATACCATTTACGATAGTTCGGGGGTATATTTGTCCTTGTTCCCTATTAGAATTATTTGGTTCTTTAGCTGATAAAATTACCCAAATCAGATTACCATGTTGTTATTCCATTTATCACCTGAATTCTAAAACCCTAGCTATGTACTTCTTTGGTTCATGAATTACACATGTTAAGTTAGACATTTAAGTTATACATGCATCAATTATTAATGTATCAATATAAGTTTAATTAGTTCCGCGGTACACAAATAGTCCCAAAACTACTGCAAGTAGGTTGTAAATCCCCTCCATGGGCATCAGTTTTTTGGTCATGCCAGCATGCTTTTATAACTCTAGCAGGGTATATCGGGCACTTTCAATGGGGCGTACACATTAAAGAGAAAATATATAAAGTCACCATTGAAGTTGTTTTAGATTTTCATAGACACCTTTACTTTGCGACTGTCCTATTATCCCACTAAACAATTTTGAACCACGTTATTACATCATTTTTCGATCAGCCCCAAATTTTAACAAGCAAGTGAGTTCACACCCCAATCATTACATCACACCTGTTAATTAAAATTATATTTTTTTCATTTAAATTTTCCCTATTTCTTTTTCCTTCTTTAATTCTCTCTCTCTCTCTTACTTTTGAATTTTAATTTTGATATATCTTAAATTTTCCACCTCCCACTTTCATCCCTTCATTTTCTTGTTTTTCTTCATTCTCCGACCCCCCATGAACTCACATTCGTTTTTTTTCTTTTCTTTGTTGTTCTTCTTGTCCGTTCAAATTCTTTATAAAATTCATACTATTATTTGGACTTTATTGAATCACTGATAACAAAACTAATTATTTTTTAAAGAAAATTAAAAATTTTGAAGGTATTATCAACTACTCATTTTCATATACATTCAAAATTAGAAATTATAATTTTAAAATAATCAATTAATTTATCAAAAATTGAAAGAACTCAATTGAAATCGAATAAAAAAATTATATGATACTTCCTAATCATCTTCAAATCTAATGAGTTTATCGAATTGTTCAAAATATAAGAAAATATTTAGATAAAATTTTAAAATTAAAGTGAGTAAAACTAATATTAATAAAAAAAATGTGCAGTTGTGATAAAAATGACAATGAAAGTAAGAAGTTGCAATGGATGGATATGAAAATCAATTTTTGAATAGAAATAAGAAAGAAAGAGAAAAATAAAAAGGAGAAAAAAAGTTAAAATCATAAAAAGATTAAGAAAATATATTTTATAATAAAATACTTGTAAAAATAATACTATATTAGCTATTTTATGGTGCTTACTCTCTTTAAGAGAGTGTATAACTCTTGTTAGATGGACGAAAAATAATGTAAGTACATCTATTCAAAATTGTTTAGTGGGATAATAGGTTGCAAAGTTAAGGTGTCGTTTTAAAAATTCAAGACAACTTCAGTATTGACTTTGTATCTTTTCTCTACATCAAACAACATATTTAGCTCATATGATTTTATTATCGGTTATTAGTAGCTCCATATTTCAGTCAAACTCTATTGAACTGACCATATTTACAATTTGGTTGGTATTCAGTCTAAGCATGTTATAAATTTGGTCATTGCATCCTGTTAGCTAAGCATTCAGTATATGATGTTAAAAATATTATACTTCCTTTTGGGATGTTAAATTTTGTATTATTTCAACTCTACTCTATCCTACATGCTCAGTACCTTTCAAGTACTGATGCATATGTGCAGTAAATCTTCTCGTGATGTAGGTTCCAGTTCTCAACATCATGATCACTCTTAGATCGATTTTCCATCTCTAGTTTAGCATAATTAGTGGTCAACCCTCATTCTCCGAAGACAATAGTCATGAGTTTTTTTCCGGTATTTTTAGTACTTTAGTTTTAGTTTTGTTAGATAGTCAGTTAGAGGTTATTTTCAGTCATAGTTAGTTTCAACTTATTATTGAGTTAATATCTTCTTTGTATTAAACTCATCAGTTTTTAGATATCTCGGTTATAGTATACGGCCCATTTTTTTCATTGTAATTATATTTATATGCTCATGATCATAACAACAGGGTTAGCTTGGAATCACTTGTGATCCTAGGTCCAGTGTCCGCGTCTCGGGGATAGCTCGAGGCGTGATAACTTATAGAGAAACATGTAAGGCCCCGTATCTAAAACAAACGAGATTTTAGTTTTTCAGAAATTGCAGGTACAATCTACGGTCACCATCTACGGTCCGTAGTCTGATCTACAACCCTTATAGTAGGTCCGTAGTTGACAACTGCAACCCCTCCCAAACTCAACTTAAAAAATAGACTAAGTCTCGACCCACAGAAAAAACTAAGGTCCGTAAGTTAGACCACGGTCCATGTTCTTTCTTGGATTGAGTCTCATGTTACCCAGCCTCTGACATAAACTATGGATGCCCAGCACGGTCGTCATTCGATCTACGATCTGTATGTCTGACCATAGGTGAAGTTAGCATTTACTTAAGGGGAAATTGCTGATTGGGTGAACTTCATATAGTCATAACTGTTTGCACAAAAAGAAGTAGGTGTACTATGACCTATATATGATAGACAATTAAATCCTCTTTCCAATGCCGCTGAGTTTGCTAAAACCGACCTCCGAGTAAAACTTTATGACCATTTTAGTAAAGGCGTGTCGAACAAACTCTAATGACGGACCGTCAATCTTGGTTGTCGATTTCTCCGACAATAATTATTTCAGGGGTATTTGGATCTTTTCCTAGTTCATGCAACCCAATACATCGTTTAAACCTAAATCATGATATTTTAGTCAGTTTAAGCCTATAAATATAACTAAAACTTGACTATGTTGAATCATTAATCAAAACTTAGAAAATTAGAAGCAAGAGAGGAGAAAAAGGTCAAGAACCCTAGTTCAAGAACGCAACAAGGTTTCATCAGTTCCAGCCCCAAAATCTAAAGATTTCTCTGTTGATTTCATCACTAGGTATGTGGGATTTCACTGGTGGGTTCCTTTCACCCATTAGATCCCTAGTTTTCAGTAATTTTCTTGAATCCCTAATCATGACTAGACTTAGGGTTTCTTGAATGTTAGAAGGGTTCTTAGATATTAGAATGATCCAAATCAGTTTATTACGTTAATATTTAGTTTATCGCATGAATTTCATAACCCTAGCTATGTATTTCTTTAGCTCTTGAATGACACATATTGGGTCAGATATTTTAGTTATTCAGTTGTGCATGCCTCAGTTATTAATGCATCATGATCATATTAATTGTTGCATTCTCAGTTTGCATGTTGAGTTTGAGCTATCCAATATTTATAGAAACTCAGTCATAATTAGTTAACTACTTAAATCATTGGGAGTAGCATAACACTGAGTTGGACTAGGGATATAACACACAAAAATAGTCCCAGAACTACTAGCCAAGTAGGTTGTAAGTCCCCTCTGTGGGCATCACTTTAGTGATCACGCCATTATGCCTTTATACCTCTAGCAGGGTTTATTGGGTCCTCTCGATGGAGCGTATATATCATACTCAACATTTCGCTCATGCGATTTTATTATCGGTTATTGGTAGCTCCCACAGTTCCATCAGACTCTATTGCATTGACCATATTTATAGTTCAGTTAGTAATCAATCTCAACATGTTATAAATTTGGTCATTGCATCCAGTTAGCTCAACATTCAGTATATCATGTTCAGAATATTATACTTGCTTTTATGCTTATTCAGTTATATATTATTTCAGCTTTTCTCTATCCTACATGCTCTTACCTTTCAATTACTGACACATACATGCTACATCTTCTCTTGATGTAGGTTCATGTTCACAGCATCCACATCACAGCTCGGTAGAATCAGTAATGAGTCCTCATTCTTGAATGACAATAGTCATGAGTTTCTTTTCAGTATTTTAGTCCTTTAGTTTCAATTTTACTAGACTTAGCTAGCGCCTTTCCCAACATTTCTAGTCAGTTAGTGGCTATTTTCAGACATAGTTAGTTTGAGCTTAGTATTGAGTGAATATTTTCTTTCTATTGAACTCATCAGTTTTTTTATGTATTTCATTTACACCATATGAGTATTCCCTATATTTTCATTTTACATATGATATAGCTTCTGCAACATGTTATTATCTTTAGTATGTTTAAGATCATGCCAGCTAGGTTAGCTTGGGATCAATTGTGGTCCTAGGTCCCCGTGTCCGCATTTTGGGGATAGCTCGAGCGTGAAAAAACCAATAGTTGAAAAACAAGAAATTGGAGGAAGAATAAAAGATAACTAAATTTTGTTCCAAAGATTATTACTGGATGATATTATTTTATAGACTTTGTAGCTTTATATAAGTTTACATTTTATGGAATCATATTCCACTAAACCACTAATGTAATTCCACTAGAGCAACTCACCTAAACATTAGGAACACAAATCGGCAATACAACACAATTGATAAACTATCACGAGTAAAAAGAAAATAACTATCAACTGAAAGCTAAAATATAGCCATACTGTAGACTTAGTCAAACTAAATAATAGGAGTTGATATTGGAGCAGAGAGGGAGTATTATTTTAATTATGTTAAATGTAATTTTCCTATGCACCTTGTACTTAACTTGATATCAAAATATAAATTTTTCTATACAGCAAAATTATATCATATTGCCTTTAAAATTCTAGGAAAAGTGATAAGTAGGACTTGTCTAATATCCCTATATGAAAGAAGAAACTTAGGAGTTATTGTTATTTTTCACTCAACAAGTTACGCCCACGTAATTTTGTTCATCAATTGTGTGAAATATGTAAAAAAAACACTAATTTTGACTTAAGATTAATACTGAAAGTCGTTTTCTTCTCAAGTAATATTTATCTGATTGTCTATTAGATTTTAACATATTAACAATTTTGAATTAAGACTTACATTAAATTCTTTGAGTTATTTTTTTTCCTTTTTCTTTCTGTTGATCTGTATTTTTCTCAGTTCATTGAAGAACAACATTGCATCTAACTTCCAATTTTCTAGTAATTTACATAATTTAATTTCATGGGCCACAATAAGGTTGTAATAATGAAAATGGATGATCCAGAATAAACATTTCTACACAAAGAGGAAGGATAACATTGTTGATTGAAGGGCATTTTGGAGCGAATAGGTGGATGAGAAGGAATTTTGTTCACCAATTGTGTAAATATGTTGAAAAACACTAATTTTGACTAAAGATTAGCAATGAAGGCCGTTTTCATTTCAAAAAAAGAATTATCTGATTGTATATTATATGGTAACATACTGACGTCTTTAACATAAAAATGGAATGTTATTGCATTAATTATTTGAGCTATTTTGCATCATTTAATTTCACGGGTTGCAATAAGGTTGTAATGTAAAATAATGAGGATCCAACATCCTGTCAACAGTTCTACTAAAATTGCAAGGATATCATTTTTAAGAAGTCAAATGAGTGAGTTGGGGTTTTTATATGATACATGTATTGCACTGCTAATGTTTTCTCCAATGGTGAGTGATCAACTATTCTAGCCGAGAAAGGTTGATGAAATTTCTACAATATTTTCCTTTTTGAGTTTGAATGTTATATGTTCTGTTTATGATACAAAAAGTGATGTAATTTCTTTTGATTGCTCAATTTTGAGGATATCATGATCAATGCAATGGTATGATTATTTCAATATGTCAAAATCATGAATTAGACTTTGCCAATTTCATTCAAGTGACAAACACAAATGTTTTTTTTGTTGAAGATCTATTCCAAATCCGAATGAAGAGGTACTAAATTTTGCACATCTTTTACTGATGTTTGGAGTTTCATCTAACCTTGACTTTTATTTTGCAACATTTGGTGCAGAGTCTCGTGCAAGCAAAATCTAAATAAGAAATGATTGAAAATATTGCTATGTATGACACACTTACTTTTCTCGAGTTCTTTTCTTCTGATTAATTTCTTTGTTTTGTGGTACTTTCTACGTGATAGAATATTTTTTGTTATTTTTGTTAGATATTTTTACGATGTTGATGATTGGAAAATGTGCTTTGTGTTAAGGTAAGGCTTGATGTTTCCACACTAGTGTCGATTGTGTATACTTAAAAACTCTTAGGATTATCACTCTAATAGGGCAATATTTAGAAGGGGCATCACCTTCGGTCAGTAGTTATAAGCCTATATTTATCATTACTAAAAACTCCTAACTTGATATTTTTTTAATGTATTTTCATAATAGGCTCATATGGCGAAGTTTAATGACCTCAAACAAACACTAAGTGAAGCACATGAGAAAATAAGGTTGAGGATTTCTTCTCTGTATTTTTAGATATTCTAAAAATGTTCTCTTTTATAACGATTTGTTTCCTTAGATCGGTCAGCTCCTATGAACCAAGAGTGGAAAATATCAATACAATCGAAGAAACTGATGCATACAAGCAGTATCTTCTAGGTGCTACGAAATAGATTCAACGATCCAAAGTAAGCCTATCGCAAGCATGCATTTTTTAACTTCTATTTTCATTAGGCAAAAAAAAACATAAAGCTCAATACTTGACTCACCCTCCTCCAATAAACACACATACACAGAATGGCACAAATTTGTTAGTTGAATTAAGATCGGCATGATCATGTTTTATATTCTTCTTACCTGGAAAAACTCTTGGATAACCAGAAAAGTCTCAAGAGAAATGAAAATGTCGCGGTAAGACATTTTTTTATTGTGTCATATTTGAAGGAATACTTAATTGTTTTTCAAACATCTTGTATGAAATTGACTATTAACATTATGATCTCTAGATGGATTCGGTAACACAGAGGATATGGCTTGTGACGAATTATCTTTATTATCAAACTACTCATCGAATGGTATAAATATTAGTAAATCTATACAATAACTTACAGACTTCAGTCTCAAACAAGTTGATGTGAACTCTGCACTCCTTCATTTAAACTCAGAGGAATATATTGAATGTTGTTTCTCTAAATTTGTAGGAACCAGTAGGGGATGGAAGATTTGAGGAAACAGATTGGATGACAGTGGAGAGGTAGTTGTATGTGTCCAACAGATTCAACAAGGAATTATGATATACTAGTTTATTTATTAAAAACTTAGTAGAATGAATAACTTGCACCATCCAAGCAAGCAAGAATATAAATTATGTTGCATATGCATATTATTAATGCAACTTTAATAGTTCTTATATGATAGGAAAACATAGATATTAGTAAGTACACAAATATGTAGCTACTTAAAGAAACTGTATTAGTAAGGAAAAATAAAACTAAATAAATATTATAAAAGTACATTTAAAATCGAATCTAAATGTCATAAATTAGTAATTTAAGCACTAATAAAAATAGACTTATAACATTCATAATTTCATAGAAGATTATATTAAAGAAGTATAATCGGTAAAGAATACAAAAAAATTAAACAGATAAGAATAAATACAACATTCATATCCTTCTTAAGACTTTTATTATAACAATATATATAGTAAAAAGAAATACACAAGGAGTAGAGTATTTTTTTCTCCCGTAACAAAAAAAAATTAAAATGATAAAGATAAAATCTAAGATACAAAATATCATTCTAACGAAGATCGACAAATATTAATATTTTAAAACAAAAAAAAAGTACCCGAAAATTTTCTGATGATTCACATCAACACGAGGCAAGTGGTAAAGAAAAATTATTTTTTCATGATACATATATATAGCTAAATATGCATTGGATAAGATGAAAAGGTGAAGAGTTGTTTAAGTTAATTTTTAGAAGTTAAGTGATCTTAGACATGGGGTAGAGGGAAAGGTGATTGTTTTTACTAATAATTCAATACACTTATTTATACTAACTAAAGAGAGAGGATAACAAATTTAATCATTTAGTCACATTAATTATACAGAAATAATAGATAATTTTTATTTTTTTTAAAAAATAATTCCTAACAATTTCCTATGAAATAATTTCTAACAATTTTCTATAAAATATTTTTGTCTTTCAATGTTTGACTTTACAACTTCTTATTTTTAATATTTAGTATAATATAATATAATTATTACTTAATATGTAAATAATTAGAATTTAAACCATTGTGTCTAGATGCATGTATTTAAATATGATTATTTAATATTAAATTAATTATACATTAATATTTAATTAAATTTAGGAATAAAATAAGGGAAAAATGGTAATTCAACTTTTAAGTTAGGAGCTTCCCACTTATAATAATATATGATATGATAAGAGATCTGGAAAAAACTATTTATATTTTTTATTCATTTTGTAATTGGTTAAGAATTAATATTTCACGACATAAAAACACTTCTACATATATTCTTCAAACCTTTTAGAATAATTATTTTTCTTGGACATGCTTTTTGCGCGTGTATGTTAAATATACAAGTATACTATTAGTAAAATCACATATATTACTCTCTTCAATTTAAAAATTGTGAATGGTTTAGGTAATACACACCAAAAATAAACTGAACACTCTTTCTTACTTTTGTCCTTCGAGTTATTCTCAAACTTCTATGGAAAATGCAATAATTTAAAGTAAAATCAATAAATATGAATAATTAACTCTCTTAGGTCCCCTACATATACATGATTCAGATGTGCACAGTTGTTATCCTACAAAAGATACTGGTGAATTTTTAAAGGAAGGATGGGACTATACAGTGATAAGAGATTTTGTGCCGGAATATGTGGTGGACCATGTTCAGGAAAATCTTCACCCTGCGTATTTCAGTAATAAAATTGATAAATCTTGATGGACTGAAATTAGTAATGGTAAATTCATAGTAAAATCAGTTTTGGGGACTTTTGAGAAACAAGAAAGACAACATCGAAAACATGTAAAGTTATGGATAAAAGGTATTCCATTCAAAATCTCATTCTTAATGAGGAGGACTTTGTTTGGAAAGATCTTTGTGGCATTTTTAATGCGCAAATAAAATCTCATCCTTAAAGAGGAGGACTTGGTTTTCAAGTGATTGTAGATGTTGAGTTATTCCTGTAGAAGAGACAATTGAGCATCTTTCACTTAATGTAGAAGTAGCTACCTATATATGAAATTATTTTAGGTATGCATGAGGAATCCTCGATCCTAATATCATTGTGTGGTTTTTGTGGAAAAGGAGAAATACATGGAGGTATTTTTTCAGATGATAGAGTGATATCAGGTATTATTGATACAGTTTAAAATCATGTATGTAAGACTTAAATTAAACTGAAGCAGAAATTCTTGGCCTCATATTCTATCAGGATTGGACCAATATAAGCCTAATTTTGAATATAAAATCTAGTGGTTGCTAGGGTTTCAAGATTAAGGATACTACAATCTTGGTGGGAGAAGCTAGAGCTATAAGGGAAAGCCTTTCATATTGTAGTGAATATGGTATTACTAATCTTATTATTGAGACAAAATCACTAGCGATGGTTCATATAATTGAGGTTGACTGGGATGTACCCTTGAATGTTGCATTGGTAGTTAGTAGCATCAGGATGTTATGAAGAAGTGTTTCAGCAAGAGTAAAGCATTCCCTTAAGGAGGAAAATGCTCTTGCTGATTTTTTTACGAATTCAATGTTCTCTTTTGCAGGTAATTTTTTCGATCAACTATTTTCAAGATACTCCAACTGAGGGAAGAAAATTACTCAATCTAGATATACAAGGAACGTCATACATAAGAAGAAACAAGAAAAAATAAATAGAAACCTAACAACAACACCAAACATTAAATATTCTTCGGATTATAATCAGATTCGTGCAAGAGTTTGTAATATTTCTAAATAGCTAATCTAGTGTTTGAAGTAAATTCAATAAATTTTGTACTTACACCTAGTGAGAGCTTGGGGCATCTAATGGTACCAAATCAAGGCATTAGCTTCTTGTGGAAATTAGTCCACTCCAATCGAATTGACATAAGCATAGAAAAAGAAGCATAACAAGTTCTCATTATTAAGTAATAACTTATTAAAAGGTTCAACACACCATTGTTGAAGCTCTAGTTGAGAAGAGAGTAGATGAAGAAATGACTGAAACTTTCCAATTCTGCAGATCGAGTGTTTTATTTTTATTAATTTGTTTACTTATTTAATTTTTTTATTTTTTGTTTCCTTTTTGATTCTGTAGAAGCTCTTGTTGGGCCTAATTTAAAATTTTTATTATGTAATAATAAGCCCAGACAATTGTCTGTTGTTATTTGGAAAAAAAACTCGAAGCTCCATTCCTCATCAATTAAAGCTTTAGTTGGAGATAAAAGTTCATTTCACATAAAATTAGTGGTGATGAAAATGCTTAATAATGGAGAAGTTTTCTATTGACCAATCATGTCTTGCGCTCAATTTGAGAAAATAAAATATAAATGAATATAAAAATTCGAATTAAAATTGTTTATAATAATGAACTCATAGATATGAGGTTTATCTTTTGAAATTTACAACTAACACCATAATACATCTTATGGCGTTGTAATATTAGTGATCCCATCCAATTTACACACTCCCTGCCCTAAGCCCCCTTAAAGGAATTTTAGAGTTGATTGAGAAGTAGATCTCTATCTTTTTGGTGATCTTCTAGGAAAAAAAATAAACATCATTTGTGTACTTGAAAATAAAGGTAGCTTCCATAAGATGGATGGGCCATATTAATTAGAAGCTTTGATGATATAAGTACCATTCTAGTGGTTAAAAGATAGTAGAGGTACAGAACTATCCCATCCTTTTGGTCTAGCTTCCTTAACGCCAAGTATTGTACTAGACTTTATGCAGTTGCAAAGTTGTGTGTAGTAAAACTTCTCATAGTTTGAGACAGATGATGAAGATCAAAAAACTGGGTTGAACTTAACGTTTCTGATTGTGATTGAGTGGTAGAGGAATGTGTAGTGGTATTGATTGAGGTTAGGGTGACAATAATGATTTTTGGAGGAGGATTAAAACCAAGAATAAATGAGTCAAGAGAAAAGGCTTTGAGTATGTTGAGGGTATTTTCTTTCTAAAGAGATTTTTTTTAACCAAAAGTTTTAGGCTTATAGCCTATTTATTTTCATTTATAAAATAATTAGCTCCAAAACTGGCCCAATGTTAGAACTAAACAGAACAAAATAAAAGTCAAAACCTAAAGAGACAAACCAATATATGAGCATTAATTTACTTAAAATGGTGGAAGATGGAGAGGCATAGAGGTGTTGGCATCAGAGATGGGGTCGAGCATCATTTTCAGCTAATCCAGTTTCTGCACAATGTTTTGCAACCACGAGGTGAACTTCAACTTCATCTTCTCAGTTGTACTTTTTCTACTCTCTCTCTTAAAATACTTGAATGAGGTTTGCTATAAAAAATGATCTTATTGAACTATGGAACTTAAAATCTGGATATTGTAGAAGAAATCACGAGTAAAATTAGTTTTCCTTTAATCAATTTGAATTTGGTGGATTGAATCAAATACATTTAATACCACCATCACAACCTAAATCCACAAAAATATTACTAATACTACTAATTGATTTTGTGAGGTTATGTTGATATACTCCACAACACTTGTGTAAAAAAATAGTACCTTTAATTCATCGTTCAGTTCTTGTTTCTCCTCTAATGATCATTCAATAGTTTTCAATACATGAATGAGCAGTATATGAAATTTAACATAATTATAGATTAAATATGCTATTTTAGCCCCCCTTAAGTCCTGATTTTATATCATATGTAACACCTCAATGCTCTCACCAGGTGCATGATATATTAACAATCAGAAACTAATTGAGACAACTTGAGGTACGTTAGTAGCGTACTCAATCTATGATTCATGTAAAACATCATATGGAATTGAGACTTGATACAAAAGATTACTTTATTGAGTCATACTTGTTTGTCTTAATATCAACTACCGAATCTTGTGTTTATCTAAATTGATGATTTTGCTTCCTTCACTTGGGACTTCCTGAAAATGGTTAAATTTATGAGTACCCTGTTGTATTTGACTGCTTTATCCTCAGCTGTATAATTCTTTTGATTGTATTTGGAACCTCTTGAAAAGATCTAAATTCTTATGTTCCAGCAAAAGGAAAAACCAAGTTAGCAAAAAAATTAGCTAAAGTATTCCCTCCCTTAAGGAGTTTTGTACTCTTACCGACATAGAGTTTCTTAATATGTTGATGGAATAGACATCCACTGTTACATTCCAAAGTATTCCGCACCCTCCGTTTAGCATATGTACCAAAGCCAAAGAGTCGGTTTCAATTATAATCTTTTGAAAAATGTTTTCCTAACAACATTGAGACTTTTTCTAATAGCAATAGCTTCAAGAACTACATTCGTAGAATCGGGGATCTGCACCTCTTAGCAAACATTAACTCTCCTTCATGGTTTGTGATCCAAAAGGTAGCAGTACTACTAGGTCCAGGATTATCCCTCGAAGCCCCATCTATATTATTTTTCGACCATCCCATGGTGGAGGATACCATTTAACCCATTTCGAAATAAACTCAGGACTAAAACTATCTAATAAAGCAACTAGTTGAGGCCAAGTGGAAGGGATATAAGTGTATTCAGACTCTCAACTTCATGAATTTCTACGTTCAAAATCACTTTACTTGTGGTATAATTACCACCATGAAGTACAATATTTCTCCTTTTCCATAAAAACTATAAAATCAAATTAGGAATAGCATGAAAATAATGTTTTTGCCTTGTATTTAATTGAACATCTCACCATTTTTTGACAGACTGCGTTAACTGAATCAAAGGAACTAATATTCTCGCTGAATAAAAGAAATATCGCCACACTCTATATGAAATTTCACCTTTCAAAAATAAGTTTTCCATAGTTTCCCTTTTTGGGGCAGTATAACATAACCAAAGTTTGGACTGTTACAATTATATATAGCAACAACTACTGGACCTCTAGTATTCCAAAATCTCCAACTAAAGAATGATATCTTAACAGAAAGATCTTGCCCATATCTTCTTGAAATTCACATAATCTGTCGCTTTCTTTCTCAAAATCTCCCAAGCACTCTTAACTCAGAACATTCAGGTTCTTGTTTTGATCTCCGTCCATATTAATTCATCTATTATGATACATATGATGTATGATATGTTCCACAATATGATCATTCAAATGATCATGCATACTATCATAATCCCACCTTGTTTCTTTTAGGAAAAAATCAATGTTCGTCAATGAGTGACAAGTTTGTACTTCAGTTTGATATGTGTAAAGAGGCCCAAGTTGGGTCCAATTATCATACCAAACAGAAGAAGTCCCACTCTTAGGTTCCCACCATTGAATTTTTTCAATGCACTCCCTATTGTGTAACACATTTTTCCATAGTTGAGATCTTCCTTTCCATTCAGCCAAAGTTGGAATATGCTTCTTACAGTATTTATTCCACATAAAATTACCCCGTAAGGTGGTATTTTGAGTCATAAATCTCCACCATAATTTTGCATACATTTCTTTAGAAACATCAAACATGGACCTAAAACCCAATCCTACTTCCAGTTTAGGTAAATATAATTTCGCCCATGTAGGCCAGTGTTTACTCTTAGCGGTAATTTTATTACTCCTAATTTTTATTCCTAAAATCCTATGAAGTTCCTTAATCATACATATAGGAGGAACTATAGCTGATAAGACATGAATTAGAACACTCAGTAGCACACTAGTGACTAAGACCTCTTTTCCTCCATATGACAATATATTTCCTTTGGAAGATTGAAATTTTGTATCACCTTCTTTATAATCTCTTTGTAGTGTTCTTTCCCTTTTTTTGGAGTGGGTGATACGAAGACCAATATATTTTAAAGGAAAATGACCTTCAGACATACCAACACATTCCTCCACCAATTCTTACTCAGCGGCCCCTGCACTTCTTTATTCTTTTTTTTTTCAATTTATACCACTAAACAGAACGTCTAGTAGTTTTTTTATTAAAAATAAAAATCTTCAATATAAAAAGGTATATGCAAGGGTTTTGATTGGCCTTGCCTTTTAAATCCTAATGAGGCAACAAACCTCTATTAATTAACAAACATGAAAAAAAGAGCTAGAGAGAACTAGATATTTTATTATCATCACAGAATTTATAATACACTCTATGATGATATTACAAATAAGAATACTTGAAAAATGCACAAATATAAAATCCAAGAAGAAAGTGAGTTATTAACCACAAATTTAAAAAATGATAGATAGCCCATCTAAAGTGACCTGAAGTATTTTTCATCTTGTCTTATTCTTCAAATCCATCCAACAAAACATGATAGTTCATCATATCTTCTTTGATGTAGTGGATTTTGTTGAAGTCATTCACACTGTCATATGGTTCTGCTTTGCCATTCGCATTGGTAGGTCCCTTGGAAATAACTCTCCTATCAGTTAACTATCGCAACTGTATTTGCCTTCCATGTGTCTTCTTTTTATTTTGGTTGCTTCCACTTCTTTGATGCCGAGGTGAGATATATCCATCCCTATCCACTTAGTCAAAGCATATATCCAACATATTTTTTCCTCATCCTCATCAAAAGGGTCATTGCCTGAATCACGATCATAACCCTAGTTGGACTAAATTCTGATGTTAAGGCCTTTTGTTCCTCCATCTTTGCAACTATACTTTTAGGTACAAATTCCAAAGCTTGTGGACTTAGTTTTCTATTCAAAAGCAGAGGTGAAACATGCTCTTCTTCATCAACCATATCAGCCCACCTAGGAGTACTCATCTCCCTTTGCTTTTCTTTCGAGACCTCATGAGCTAAGGTATTCAATGTGACCATGGGTGACTTGATCTTTGATTGGGTTTGAGCGACTTGGAAGCCTCACTTTCTTCACTAATCTTAGATACTTCACGATTAGAGATATATGTAGGACTCATAACAGTATTGTTATTTCAGTCTGCATGCTACATACTCCAATTGGTGTGCTAACTAATTGTATATTATTATCAAAATCAGCTCGAAATAAAGTTTGCTAATTCTTGGGATTAGAATCAACCAACTATAATTTTTTGTCCACCTCAAGTTCTTCAAACGGATTTGTATAAACAACCTCATTCGGTTCATTATATTGCGCTACTAGATTAGTAGTTAGCTATTGCTTATTTTCAAGACGTGGAGATTTACTTCGACTTGCAGAGGAACTAATACACATAGAATTTTTTTGTGCAATTGTGTTCCAATTCCCAGTTGCATTCTAATCACGACCGGAAATTTCGAACTGCAAATCGACAGGTTCAAAAGGTTGCAAATCACCTATTTTTGATCCATCAAATTTTTGTCCATCAATTGCCAAATTCTCAAGTTGCACATCAGATTTTGGCTTCTGTATTGCATCGTGAAGTTTCTCAAGAGTATGCTTATCACCTTGCCTCATACTTGAATTTTCAGCAACAACTCCCTTCTCTTTTATCTTATTAATTTTTTGCGCAAATTTTGCATCATTTGATTTACTTGTATCCACAACGAGTTTCTCTTCAAATTCAACATGATCAGCTGAATTACAGCTTTGTTGATTGGGAGAAGAGTAGTCGTCTAACGCTGCCAGATGCTGGACCGAATTTCGCGGCACCAAATTTTGATCTTCACTATCACTCTTTTCAGTCCCTATTCATAAATATTTAATTGTTCCTTCATCATCCTTTTCACCAAATACCAACCTGTTAGAATTAGATTTTTTAGCATTGAGATGATTATGAAGATCACCTCAAAATTTTTCTCCTACAATATGACTATCACTGACCGTCGCATCAACTTGAGCATCAGTGAGAGTTTTATTAAGCTTAGCACTCCATTTTGGTAAACCATATCCCACAAATTGAGCATCCTCAAACAACGTATTTAGGGCCCTTGAAAGCAGTTTTGCTAATAATATAAAGAGAGACAGAGATAGAGGGTCTCCTTGTTTCACTGTCCTAGTGGAATCAAAGAAACCATGTGTTTGGCCATTGATCAAGATTGAATACCGGCTGTTGGAAATCAATTTCAAAATCAAACCAGCAAACAATTCTGAAAACCCCATGTTTCTTAAAACTTTCATCAGAAGAAAACAAGATACTGTATCATTTGCCTTGGTCATATGAAGATTTATGACCACATTTGATGGTTTACCCGTCTTTCTTATGTTAGTAACAATCTCTTGTGTCAATAGCACATTTTCTATGATGCTTCTACCTTTAACAAAAACTGATTGATTGTGGGTGATCAATTTAGGTGATTAAACTTCAATTATGTCATGAACAACCACATATAGAATCTTATTAATGAATTTACTCAAACTAATTGGTCTTAAATCACAAAGAGTACGAGTTTGTTCCTTCTTAGGTAAAACGACCAAATTAGTGTGAGTTATGGATTTAGGAAGAGAATTACATATGAAAAAATCTTGTACCATTTTAAAAATATTGTTACCCATTATATCCCAGCAATGTTGGTAGAATGCACCTAATAAACCAAATGCTTATAAACCAGAAACCGAAAAAGGGTGGCTGCCGGTGGGTTGAGTCATTTTTTTAGAGGAAGAATCGAACTGTTTCACAAGGGACAACTAGTAGTAGCTCAGGGGTGAGCACAACAAGTAGTTCAGGGGTGAGCAAAGGTTTAAGAAGAATTATGTGCAAATTGTGATTTCTACTAATGTAGAGACCACATCAAAGAGTTCTGCTACAAAACTGTTGGGTATCCACCTGACTTCAAGTCTAAAAGAGAGGTTCATGGTAGTGAGTCTGGTCAGTATGGTCAGACTTCAGTACCCGAGGCTCATTTCTCTTATGCTCTTAACACAAATGTACAGATTTTTGAGTAGGGGAGAAAGGTTAGTGAGTCTCAAATTGATAATGGTGGTAATTATGCAACTGAATGGGTAAAAATTTACATCATTAAGCCAAGCTGAGAAAGATGTCAAACAACTACTTCAAGGATGTACATTCATAAAAGACCAATATGATCACATCCTCAAAATGTTCTAGCAAAAGTCAAATTAGGCTATGTTTGGTTGCAGTTGTTGACACCCAATTTTGACCCACGCAGGTATAAATTAGTTTTCGAGCATCTTAAATTTCCAAACAAGTTAAAATAATTAGTTTTATAAATTTTAAGAAAATATACAAAGTTCGCGTTATTTTGAGTAATTTTGTCATTTCTTATAACTTGTAGATAATATATATATTTTACATAATTATGTGTATAATTAGTATGTTTTATGATTACTCGAAATATATATATATGTGTGTGTGTGTGTGTGTGTGTGTGTGTGTGTGTGTGTGTGTGTGTTAATAGGTATTCTATTAAACTAATTTAGTTTAAAATTATGATTATATTTTGAATCACTATTGTTTATAATTTAAATAATTATATTACTAAATAAAGAAGCTCGTTAGTAAATTTATACCAAGTTCGTTTTATTTTAAATCAATTGGCTATTTGTTAAATTGAACCCATTTTCCCTTTCAATTTTAAAGAACCGAATTTGGGCCTTCTCCCAATTTACCCGAGGCCCACTTTCGACCTCAACCCAATTAATTCCCTTTCCCAGCCCCCTCTTCCATCCTCATTTCAGACGGCCCAAGTCCTTTAACCAGGCCCAATTGCCTTCTCAACCCAACACCAATTAATTCCCACTCCATTCCATTAACTTCACAGCCCAATTAACCTCAGCCCACTTACATTTAACCCCATAGATCCAACCCATTTTATTCCTTACCCGACCCGGCGCCTACAACCCGACCCGCTTCCCCTTCCCCTTCCTCAAACCCCCACGCTCTTCCCTTTCCTTCTTCCCTGCTCTCACGCTCCTTCCCAGAAACGGAAAACCCCGACGCAGCAACACCCACGCGAGATTTCTCTCCCCCGCGATTCCCAACAGCCTCACGCGACCCCGTCTTCCCACGCTCTCTCCCTCATCTCCCACGCTCCCATCCTCTCTCTCCTCCTCTCTCCATAGCGCGTGGAGGAACGAGAATCCGCAACGGACATCTGCAGCTGCAGTGAGCACAAAGGGACAAGTCCCGTCCTTGCCACGCCAAGATGATGACACGTAACTCGCAAGGATGGTTGATTGATCTCATTCCTCCGTCTCCCTTCCGTTGGAATAGTCCTCTTGGATAAATTTCGATTTTTGAATTCAAAATGGGGAAAAATATCGTATGACCCACCCCCAAGATTGAAACCCTATTTTTCTTTCATCTATATAAACCCCATTCCCTTTTTCAGTTCAAGGGGGGAGGATTTTTAAAAAAAAAAAAAATTTCGGAGAGTTCTATCACAAAGGGTAGAGGCGAATTTTGGGAAAGAGAAAGAATCTTGAAAACATTTTGGTTCTCTTCTGTTTCGCGTTCGCTGTAGGAGAAGAGTAGGATTGAAGAATTTTGAGTTTTGGAATTCTGGAGGTTGGGAAACATTGAGTTGAAGTAAAATCCTCGAAAACATTGCGATTTCTTTCCTGTCTGTTTAGAAGAGCAAGACAGTTCTCCCGCGAAGAGGCACTTCGTTCGGACGCCTTGCCGTGGTTCGAGAGGGATTGTGTGGAAGCCTGTCGCTGCTCGTCGACGTCCCCGTTCCGCTGCCCCGGAAAAGGTATCGTCTATCTTTTTCCAACCTCTTTCGTCTACGTGCGTCGATGTGCTGGTTCTTAGCTGTGATTGTTAATGTTTGCTGGTGATATTTTGAATCCTTATATGTGTTGTTGTTCATATTGCTGTCCTTTTGTTTCGTTCTGGGATCAAATCTGTTGATATTCGAACGTTCAGTATAGGGTCAATGTTGCTGTGAATATGGGACGTTACATCTTGTTTGTTGGTCTGATTCTGCAAGACGTCTCGCATAATGGTTCTATTTTTTTTTAGTTTAGTTTTGTTACGCTTGCTCGTTTGTGCTGCTCATCTATTTATCACGAGTTCATCATGGCGTGGGTTGTTTATGCATTAGTGTTTACGATTGTTTTGGGTTGTTGTTAATCTGTGTAGTGCAGAAACTGTTGAAGATTCATGGGTTTTCGTTGATTGCCTCATTTGGGTTCGTTCTATGTTTGCTAAACGTTTAAAACCATGATCATATAGTGTGTTGTTTGCTCGTCTTTGAGTGATTCAGTAGTTCCAGGAAGATCTTAAACTTAGACTCTATCGTATGTTAACTAAATCAACTTGTCTGTCTTGCATCTTACCCTGATTGGTGATCGACTGTTTCGTCATTGTTGTTAGTGTTGTTATTCACTTGGAGATGGAACATCAAGTTAGTCATATCAGGAGATTTAGAAAGATTTCCGTACCTTTCCTTTACTTAGATAAATAAGACTGCATGAGTTGTATAGTTTCTTGTCCATGCTTCATTTTGAGGAATTGGAGGATTCTAACCTTAAGATTAACGTAGTTGATTATTTGTGATTTATTGTTTAAGTGTTTAAATTATACAGATTTTAGACTGTTGCATGCATAACATACATACTTCCGTCAAACGACACTTTTTATATTTTGAAAGAGGGTCGATTTATTTTTCTCGCACACCACTCTAGGCAGTCTTACAGCGTCTGTAATACTTCAGCCTACTTACACCCACAGAATTGACTAAGTATAGAAATACTTAAACAGCAATGTCAAACAATAAACAGGCAGCGTTTACAGGACCAAGTCCCAATCTTTATTAATTGATAATTAATACAAAGGAAGGCTTCACAAATCAGTCTAAGGCTAGAAAACTCTCTGTCCCTTACCTTAGACGAATTTCCACCTTAAATCAAAATTCTGCACAATGGCAGTTACAAGCGGTTACATGCGGCGGTTACACATGACACCAGTCCGACAGATGTCAGCCCAGGGTTCAAAACTAACTTTCCAACAGCTATATTTCTAACAGATAGAATCTAATTCAAATTACATTCTTATCTACACGAAATACTAATATTCTAACACTTAGAATATTTCAGGCTTCATTCCAACACTTAGAATAATCCTGCCAGCTTCCAACACTTAGAATATTTTAGCTGTCTTCCACACTTAGTTTTATTTCAGCAATTTTGGGTGAACTGCCTTTGTCTTTGACCTTGCCAAGTCTTCACAACCTTGTTTCATCAAGTCAACATGCTGTCTTGCCAACGCCCTTAGCCCGCACGTAAGTCATGCACATTTAAGCTGCCTTGCCAACACCCAAGCACCTTGAACTTGTGTTGCACAGTTTTGCCATCATCCATGCCAAGACCAATGCCCAAGTCCTTCGCATGTCTGCACGTAGTTAGATCAAGTAGTTTGCGGGTCTAACAGACCACCCGCACCACTTGAACTTGATGTCCTCATCGAGACTGTTTTGAGATAGTCATCGATTTGAGCATCAAACTGCCATAGGTCTTTTGCTTTCTCCCAAACAGCATCTGCTGCACTCTTGCCTTTCCAATAGACCAAGAACTCAGTCTTAGTATTCTTCTTACTCGTGCCCAAAACCCGGTGATCAAGGATCTTCTCAATTTCAACATCATACTGTGTAGGTACTGATGGAGGAGCCCTCTTTGATCTGTTCCTGTCCGGATCATCTTCAGCTGCAAAGTAAGGTTTCAAGAAACTCACATGGAAGGTGGGGTGAATTTTCAACCTTTGTGGCAGCTTTAACCTATAAGCAACTTCGCCCACTCGTTTTACCACTTCGAATGGACCATCATACTTAGGTATCAAACCCCGATGTCTAGTCTTACTTACAATCTGTTTCCAGATTTGTGGGGTAAGTTTCAGCAACACCTTGTCACCCACACTGAACTCAACTGAGCGACGATGCTGGTCAGCATACTTCTTCATGCATTGCTGAGCCTTGCGCAAGCTATCTTGTGCCTCAGATAACATTTCAAGTCTGTCCCTTGCAACTCTGTATGCTGCTGGACACTTTCCCTGATTCTTAGATTTAGCAACATCTAATGGCGTCATAGGCTGTTTGCCTAAGACGATTTCAAAAGGACTCATTTCTGTTGCAGACGACTTGTGCAGATTATAGCAGAACTGCGCAGTGTCTAACAATGCCACCCAATTCTGTTGACTTGCAGTCACATAGTGCCTCAAGTACTCTTCCAACAAATGATTAATTCTTTTCGTCTGTCCATCTGTTTGTGGGTGATTTGCAGTAGAAAATTTTAATTCAGTTCCCATCATATTGAACAATGCTGTCCAAAATCTACCCGTGAACCTTGTGTGTCTATCACTCACAATGTCAGCCGGAACACCAAAGTATTTAATCACATGTTTATAGAATAACTCAGCAGCAACTTCAGATGAGCATAACTCAGGAGCAACAATAAAAACAAAATATTTTGAAAACCTGTCAACTAACACCATGATAGATGCTTTGCCATCTACTTTAGGGAATCCAGAAATAAAATCCATGCTTACCGATAGCCATGGCCTTTCAGGAATAGGCAGAGGTTACAGCAAACCTGCTTCCTTCTTACGTTCCGTCTTATCGACTTGACAAACATGACAAGTCTTAACGTACGCCTCCATATCGTCTTCCATTTTCGGCCAAAAATACACACGAGACAGTAAGGATAACATCCTTTCAACACCTCGATGTCCAGCCCAAGCAGAGTCATGCGCTTCTTTCATCAAGTCTTTGCGCAACCCGCCCTGATTTGGCACAACGATTCTCCCCCCCTTTAAAATAGAGCAGATCGTCCTCGATCCAATACCGTCTCATTGTGCCCTCCTGCACCTGACCCATCCATTTAACATATAACGAATCATTTGCAGCACACAACCTAATTCTATCATAGAAATCAGTTTCCTGTTTTGAAATTGAATATACTGCAACAAACACTTCTTTCCTACTCAGCGCATCAGCAACCTGGTTGTGTTTTCCTGGTTTATGTTCCCACATGAAATCATATTCTTCCAGGAATTCTTGCCACCGTGCTTGTTTAGGACTCAACTTTTTCTGTGTTTTGAAGAACGTATTTGCTACATTATCAGTTCTTACCACAAATCGAGTGCCTAAGAGATAGACTCTCCAAACCTGCAAAAAGTGTACCACCGCAACCATTTCTTTCTCATGTGTTGAGTATCTTTGTTCAGCATCATTCAACTTTCTACTTTCGAAGGCTACCGGATGACCTTCCTGCACTAATACGCCACCAATCGCCTTGTCTGACGCATCAGTGTGTACTTCAAACGGTAACTCAAAATCAGGCAATTTGAGTATAGGTTCTGATGCAATAGCATTCTTTAAATTTTGAAATGCTTCTTCACACTGTTTGGACCAAACCCATTTTGCATCTTTCTTCAACAGATCTGTCAAAGACGCTGCCTTCTTTGAGTAACAAGCAATAAACTTTCGATAATAGTTAGCCAAGCCAAGAAACGACCTCAAATCCTTCACATGACGAGGTGCCTGCCAATCAACAATGGCATGCACTTTCTTAGGATCCATTCGAACTTGGTTTTTACTAACAAGATGCCCCAAGAACTTTATCTCTTGTTGAGCAAATTCACACTTTTCCATCTTGACATAGAGTGTGTATTTTCTCAATTGAGACAGAACCAGACTTAGGTGATTAACATGTTCTTCCAATGTTTGACTATATATAACAATATCATCTAAGTAAACAACAACGAAGTCATCAAGATAGTCAAACAGTACATTGTTCATTAAATTGCAGAATGTTGCCGGGGCATTAGTCAGCCCAAACGGCATTACAAGGAATTCATAGGAACCATATCTAGTTACACATGTTGTTTTTGGTTCATCACGCTCTGCAATCCTAACCTGCCAATAGCCTACCCTCAAATCAAGTTTTGTGAACCAGCATGCCTTGCTTAACCTGTCCATTAAATCTTGCACCAACGGAACCGGATATTTGTTCTTTATAGTTGCCTTATTCAGCGGCCGGTAGTCCACACACATTCTCATTGTTCCATCCTGTTTCTTTTGGAATAGAACAGGAGCACCATATGGAGCCTTAGACGGCTGAATCAATCCAGTATTTAGCAATTCATTCAGTTGTTTGCGTAGTTCAACCAATTCTTTAGGAGCCATACGATAAGGAGCTTGTGCAGGGGCAACCGTACCAGGCAGCAACTCAATCTTGTGATCAATATCCCTCCTTGGTGGTAATTTCTTTGGTAATTCAGGTGGCATAACATCAGCATATTGTTTAAGTAACTCAGCGACACAATCAGGCACTTCCATCTTCACATCAGGTTTAATGTCGACCAAGGCAGCAAGTATGGTTTCATCACCCTTCTTCAGCCCTTTGTCGATCGACATAGCAGACAACAACATTTCCTTGTCTTTCTTCTTTGCAACTTTATTAATGTTTCCAAACGGATGAACACCCTTTAGAAAACCAGCATCACTTCCACTCATTACCATCACTCCATCTAAGTGAGGAAACGGAACAAACTGGTATTTTCTTAGGAAATCAATCCCAAGTATAATTTCAAAGTCTCCAAGCGGCATCACCATCAAATTACGTTTTCCCACCCAATTTCCAGTCGACATAGACACACTATAAGCCATGCCCACAATGGCTTGTGCCATAGCATTGACTGTCTTGACGTAGGAAGGGCTTTTAGACAACTTCAGCCCCAATTTTGTAGCAATCTTCACATCTACAAACGTGTGTGTGGCCCCTGTATCAACCATTGCCATCACACATTGTTCTTTCACTTTCATTTCTATATGAATTAAGGAAGCATGAGGATTCGAAGTGCTAGAGATCTCTCCAACATTATTGATCCCCATAATGTGATTGAAGGACAATCCAAATGGGTTTGCCATTGCAGCCACGATTTCTTCATCCTCCTCCCTTTGATTCACATTACCAGCAAGCAAATGGACAAGATTTGGCCAAATGAGGACCCCCACAAGTCCAACAGCCTTTAGAGTTTCCATCTTTACTCTTGGGTCTGTCTTTCCCATCCTTCATTTGTGCCTTTTCTTTATCGTTTGCATTCTCTTTACGACTATCCTTTCTCCATTCCCCTTTCTTTTCATTCTTTTTCTTATTTTTCGAAGTAGAAGGGACATCTGTCGAAGGACGAGTCGTCCGAAAATCTACCAACGAATCAGCAGCAGCAATTGCCCCAGGCAGATCTTTAACATTCTGCCTTCGTAGTTCGTTTTGAGCCCAGCCTTGCATGCCCGAAATGAAATTGTGAAGTTTATCCTCATCAGACATATTTTGTATGTCTAACATCACAGAGGTAAATTCTTTTATATATTCCCTCACTGAACCCGTCTGCCTTAACCTTTTCAATTTATCCCTTGCAAGCCAAGATGCATTGCTAGGAAGAAATTGATCGCGCATTTCTTTTATAAGCTTATCCCATGTATCAATTCTAGGACGACCAGCACTTACGTCGTCTGCATTACGAGTCCTCCACCAAAGTTTCGCATCACCCGAACAGTACATTGTGGTAATGTTTAACTTATCAGCGTCCGGCACTCTTGCAGCGGTAAAGTACTGTTCCATGTCCCATATGAAATTTTCAAGTTCTTTAGCACTCCTTGCGCCACTGAAGGCTTTAGGATCTGGAATCTTAACCATAGATGATTCAACATGAGTCGAACTCAACGCAGCCACAGCCCGACACAAAACGACGTGTTCTGCACGAAGGTTCTCATTTTCCTTCTGCAGTCCCTCTAGTTTCTGTGTAGTTGTAGCACGAAAGTCCAAGATTTCAGTGATGTGGTTATCAACATTTTGTCGATATCCACCAATTTCTCCCTGAACTTTCTCAGTGTCCACTCTGAACTCAATGATTTGTGTGAATAAATCCACAAACGTAGGGTCTGCCAGAACATCTTCAGTAAACCCGACGAAGGATTCAATTTTTTTCGTGCCAACTCCCATAGTTCTGTGTTTTTCACCATTGTTTAACCGTGCTCTGATACCAATTGAAAGAGGGTCGATTTATTTTTCTCGCACACCACTCTAGGCAGTCTTACAGCGTCTGTAATACTTCAGCCTACTTACACCCACAGAATTGACTAAGTATAGAAATACTTAAACAGCAATGTCAAACAATAAACAGGCAGCGTTTACAGGACCAAGTCCCAACCTTTATTAATTGATAATTAATACAAAGGAAGGCTTCACAAATCAGTCTAAGGCTAGAAAACTCTCTGTTCCCTTGCCTTAGACGAATTTCCACCTTAAATCAAAATTCTGCACAATGGCAGTTACAAACGGTTACATGCGGCGGTTACACATGACACCTGTCCGACACATGTCAGCCCAGGGTTCAAAACTAACTTTCCAACAGCTATATTTCTAACAGATAGAATCTAATTCAAATTACATTCTTATCTACACGAAATACTAATATTCTAACAATTAGAATATTTCAGGCTTCATTCCAACACTTAGAATAACCTGCCAGCTTCCAACACTTAGAATATTTTAGCTGTCTTCCACACTTAGTTTTATTTCAGCATTTTCGGGTGAACTGCCTTTGTCTTTGACCTTGCCAAGTCTTCACAGCCTTGCTTCATCAAGTCAACATGCTGTCTTGCCAACGCCCTTAGCCCGCACGTAAGCCATGCACGTTCAAGATGCCTTTCCAACACCCAAGCACCTTTAACTTGTGTTGCACTGTTTTGCCATCATCCATGCCAAGACCAATGCCCAAGTCCTTGGCATGTCTGCACGTAGTTAGATCAAGTAGTTTGCGGGTCTAACACATTTCCAATAAAGGATGATTATGCGGGTTCGCAGTCGTTCGTTAACCAAAAATCTTCTCGGGGCACCCTGACGAGTGTAGTTGATTACTTGATAGTCAACGATCGTTAATTGTCCCAGCCCAAGTAGTCCGCTTGGGTTACCCATTCCACTTTAAATACAACCCACTCTTAGTCAAACTAAGATAGAGCGAAATTCAATCCCGGAAAGTAGCGCATTGGCCTAAGACGACCCAACACCCAAGGAGTGTTGGGCCCATTAGAAAAGACCACCTTGAGTCCAAAACGGCCTACGGCCTAAACAGACGTTCATACATGTGTGTATAAATTTGAAGGATGTATACATCCCTCGAATCGCTAGGCCCACCCTTGGCACAAAAGGGTCACATATTTGTTAGAACACGCAATATTAGTTTATGTGTTATAATTGCTTATGTGAATAACGTTGTTTTATTTGGAGGTATTTCGGCTCACTCTTCTTCAAATACTTTTAGAACCCCTAAGCACAAATAACAAGTCACTATCAAAAAGTGCGTCCAAATACTCCTCGAGTCTTTAGTTTCCAACAAAAAAAAAGGGAATGTCATTTTTCTTTATTATTACTCTCATATCAGAAAAAGATTCATTATTTCAGATCAAAAGAGTTTTGAGAAATTTTATCTTTTCCAACTCTTACAAGGAAATTAGAGTTACATCTCAATCAAAAATCAAAGTACGGTAATGAAAGATACCGTCAATTTTGTATCGACTCAAGTCAACATTTTTATTCACTAATTCCAAAGTCAAGTAGACAAATTTCTGTCTATTTGACCATTTCTTTATATTGGTGAGCAAGTTTATCTCCGAGTAAAGCAACTCTTATGTGTTTACACCCATATGTGATATCTTGCATTATTTACCACCTCCAGGCACTAACATATTGGTCTTTTGAGTTTTTTCTTTTGTCAGGTATTTAAAACTGACTTGTGTTGATAAACTGGTTGATCATCCGTATTTCACAAGAAAAGATAACAATGGGGGATAACAACGATGAGATTGACATGAATGATGCCGTCGTGGCTCAACCTGCCGCCGCTGATAAAAATGAATTGATTATGCAGTTGATGCAACAAATTGCAGAAATGAGGGTCGAAATGCAAAGAATGCAAGATTCGTATAACCCAGTTTCATCCTTCAACCCTCCAAGAGATGGAAGACCTCCACTCCACTTTCCTCCCCCAAGCACGGAGCAGGTTCAGAACCTTCTCTCTAACCCCACTGAAAATCCTCCAACCATTGACTTAACTACCCCCAATCCCCGTCACGCCACCACATCGTGTCAAGCACCACATCCTCCTCAAAACACTAACCTTCAAATCCCCCATCTTCAAAACCAAAATACTAATCCTCAAACTTTCCCCCAAAATTATCAAGACACTCAAAATACTCAGAATCCCTCCATTGTTCCACCCATACCTCAGAAGACTACTTTCCAAATCTCAATTCCAAATGAACCTTGTGTCAACTGTTCCGAGCGTAATCACTATAAAGAGCAGGAGAGAGAGTGGAGGTCAAAAGAAGAGGTAATCAAGGTGAATATGAAAGAAGAGATCAGGAAAGCCATGAAGGAGTTGCACTATATTTCCGAAGTCGATGGATTGAGCTATAAGGATTTATGCATCCATCCGAATCTCGACCTCCCAGAAGGGTTCAAAGTGCCAAAGTTTGTCACTTTTAATGGAACAGGAAATCCTCTAGCACATCTGAAAGCTTATTGTGATCAACTCGTGGGAGTTGGCAAAAACCAAGCATTATTGATGCGTCTCTTCGGTCGAAGTCTAAGTGGAGAAGCTCTGGAGTGGCTTACATCACAGGAGCTGAAACAATGGAAAAGTTGGAATGCACTCGCAAAGGATTTCACGGAGAGATTTGGGCATAACATAAAACATGCCCCAGATCGCTACTACTTGGAAAAGATCAAACAGAAGTCTACAGAAAATTATCGAGAGTACGCTCTTCGTTGGAGAAAAGAGGCCGCAAGAGTTCAACCTCCCATGTTCGAACGTGAGATCACTGAAATGTTCATTCGTACTCAAGAGCCTGAGTACTATGAAAGAATGTTGTGTATGATTGGACAAAAGTTTGTCGAGATTGTCAAAGTGGGAGAAGCTTTGGAAGATGGTTTCAAGACTGAAAATCTCACCAGATTTACCGCATTGCGATCTAATGGAAAATCTGCTAGAATCAGTGATATGGACAAATCAAAAGGAAAAGTGGAGGAGGTAAGTATGATCACAGCTACTCATATGAGGTCAGCTTCTCAAAGGAAATACCAAAACTATAATGTCAATCAGGAAAAATTTCCTCGCCCAAAATTCAGAAAGGCTCCTAAAGTATTTACGCCATTAAGGGAGTCTCAAACTCAACTTTATGAAAGGTTGAAAGTACTGGGTATGCTCTATCCTATAGAAGGAAGACCAGCCAATCCTTTGGGAAAATTTTGTAGAGCCGACCACAGATGTGCTTATCATTCAGGAGCCGTTGGACACGACACAGAGAATTGTTCAACTATGAAGCACAAGATACAAAACATGATCAACAACAACTTGATCGATATTGAGGAAACCACCTGAATGGGTGACATATTGGATACTCAAGAGTGAGTACAAGAAATTTTGAACTGAGTCATTTGAAGATATTCATCATCAAGGGTCGGGAAGAAGAATGCCCAACATTGGCCAAATTTCGCATATGAAGTTTTGTTACCTTCCCTTTGAAAATGTATCGCACATTTCTAACGAACTACGTCAGACCTGAATTCTCGAGAACGAGATACGTAGGCGGCCTATGTCGGCTTCGGTCACCCCATTTACCCCTTTAATCATTTCTTTGAGTTGGAACTACGTTCGACCTGAATTCTCAAGAATGAGATACGTAGGCGGCTTATGTCGGCCTCGGTCGTTACATTATCAAAACTTCCTATTTTGGTTAACCCTTGAGGGGGAACTACGTTTGATTTGATTCCTGATCCAACGGGATACGTAGGCGCCACAACGGCTCGGTCATAATACCCAGTAAGATTTCCATTTCTCTTCATAATGGAAACTGGGACAGAATTTTTGAGAGGATCTCAAAAATTCATTTGAAGTTAGACTTCTTTAACAAGTCAAAACAGAAGACCAAAATTCGACGGAGTTGGCCTTGGATGGATCTAAAAAATTACGACAATCTAGTTTGCAACTAGGACAGAATTTTTGAGATGATCTCAAAAATTCCACAAATGTCATCTGTTACTTATTGAGGTAAATTGGGACAAATTTTTAGGAGGGGCCTCAAAATTCCAGAATGAGCAACCTCAGAGTTAACAGAGCAAGTTATGAGAGTTCCTATATATTTTAGACCAGGACAAATTTTTGAGGAGGGTCCTCAAAAAATACCATCAAATATGTCATATAAAGAATGGGCGAGCGTGCAAGCCAACTGCAAGAAGGAGCATGGAGACAAAACCAACACAAATCAGTCTTCAAACTAAGAATTTTTCTTTGGATGCAGGAACATTGAAGTCACAAAAATGACTATATAAAACTGCCAAGAATGACAAAAGGCGCCACTTGCACCCACCGTGGACTCCTCAACAAAACCTAGAAAATATTCCACCTCATTTATCTCTATTCCTTTATATTGCCTCAAGTGATTTCTAAACAAGTTTCTTTTTAACTTGCAGGAATATTATCGAGCCGTCCACCTCGTTACAGTTGGACTATTATCGAGCCATCCACCTCGTTACAGTTGGATTATTATCGAGCCGTCCACCTCGTTACAGCTGGGCTATTATCGAGACATCCACCTCGTTATAGTTGGATTATTATCGAGCCGTGTACCTCGTTACAGCTGGACTATTATCGAGCCATCCACCTCGTTACAGTTGGAACATTATCGAGCCATCCACCTCGTTACAGTTGGAACATTATCGAGCCATCCACCTCGTTACAGTTGGAACATTATCGAGCCATCGACCTCGTTACAGTTGGAACATTATCGAGACATCCACCTCGTTACAGTTGGAACATTATCGAGCCATCCACCTCGTTACAGTTGGAACATTATCGAGCCATCCACCTCGTTACAGTTGGAACATTATCGAGCCATCCACCTCGTTACAGTTGGAACATTATCGAGCCATCCACCTCGTTACAGTTGGAACATTATCGAGACATCCACCTCGTTACAGTGGGAACATTATCGAGCCATCCACCTCGTTATAGTTGGAACATTATCGAGACATCCACCTCGTTACAGTGGGAACATTATCGAGCCATCCACCTCGTTATAGTTGGAACATTATCGAGACATCCACCTCGTTATAGTTGGAACATTATCGAGCCATCCACCTCGTTACAGTTGGTACATTATCGAGCCATCCACCTCGTTAAAGTTGGAACATGATCGAGCCGTCCACCTCGTTACAGTTGGAACATTATCGAGTCATCCACCTCGTTACAGTTGGAACATTATCGAGACATCCACCTCGTTACAGTTGGAACATTATCGAGACATCCACCTCGTTACAGTTGGAACATTATCGAGCCATCCACCTCGTTACAGTTGGAACATTGTTAAGTCATCTACCTCGTTACAGTTGGAACATTATCGAGCCATCTAGGTCTCGTTAAAAATCATGCATTACAAAAAATCATGCATCGCGGAAATCATGCATTGCGGAAAAACATACATCGCGAAAATCATGCATTGCGGAAATCAAGTATCGCGAAAATCATGCATTGCGGAAAAACAGGCATCGCGAAAATCATGCATTGCGGAAATCATGCATTGCGCAAAAATCATGCATCGCGAAAATCATGCATTGCGGAAAAACATGCATCGCGAAAATCATGCATTGCGGAAATCATGCATCGCGAAAATCATGCATTGAGGAAAAACAGGCATCGCGAGAATCATGCATTGCGGAAATCATGCATTGCGCAAAAATCATGCATCGTGAAAATCATGCATTGCGAAAAAACATGCATCGCGAAAATCATGCATTGCGGAAAATCATGCATCGCGGAAATCATGCATTGCGAAAAAACATGCCTCGTTGAAAATCATGCATCGCGAGTCATTAATTATGCACGATGAGAAGATTTCATGCCTCTTCAAAATTTATGCATCGCGAGAAGACTTTATGCCTCGCTGACAATTATGTACGACGAGAAGATTTCATGCCTTGTCAAAATTTATACATCGCGAGAAGAATTTATGCCTCGCTGGAATTCATGCATAGCGAAAATCATGCATCACGGATATCATGCATCGCGAGTCGTTTTTTATGCATGACGAGAAAATTTCATGCCTCGTCAAATTTATATATCGCGAGAAGACTTTATACCTCGCTTGAATTTATGCACGACGAGAAGACTTCATGCCTCGTCAAATTTATACATCGCGAGAAGACTTTATACCTCGCTTGAATTTATGCACGACGAGAAGATTTCATGCCTCGTCAAATTTATGTATCGCGAGAAGGCTTTATACCTCATTGGAATTTATGCGACGAGAAGATTTTATGCCTCGTCAAATTTATATATCACGAGAAGACTTTATACCTCGTTGGAATTTATGCGACGAGAAGATTTTATGCCTCATCAAATTTATATATCGCGAGAAGACTTTATACCTCGTTGGAATTAAGTAATCACGAGAAGATTTCATGCCTCGTCAAAATTTATGCATCACGAGAAGAATCCATGACTCGTTGAATTTTGCACATCGCGAGAGGATTTCATTCCTTGCTGAAAGTTATGCATCATGAGAAGATTCATATCTCGCGGGAATTTCATATCACGGGAAGATATTCATGCCCCGCAAGAGGACATACACGGATAAAGAAAGAGAAACTGTGTATCCCAAGAACAACATTTATCCGTCGGCCTCAACTACATCTTTTATTTTGATAAAAAATAAGCATCAAGAAAAGCATCGAAGATGACGATAAAGGAGACATCAACATCGCATCAGTATTTATTTATTTATTTCGACATCAAGCATAGAGTACATTGAAGAGTATATTGCAAAGCACAAGACATAAGCTTTATTTGCTGGACGTCAGACCGATCGAGTCGACGTCGAATATTGAGGAGGGCAATGAAGTATCGACATGGTAAAAAGACACTGTCTCCCATCCTAATTGCATTTTAAGCTGACGAGTTTATCTCAGTCTTTGTCGAGAGCATCCAAGAGGATGAATTCTTCAAAAATCACAGGTGCGGACGACATCAAAAAGGATGCAGCACAACATGGAACTTTTCTTAGCAGCGAACTGGGACACAGTCCAAAGAGGAGTGTCAAACTCTTAGGACACGAGCAGAGGAGCGACTTCCACCACAATCGAACCACCCTCTTGAAGCATGCGGGTTTTTCCTTAGTCCCGTCAGTTTCAGTCTCGCATCTGGAAGTTTTGATTTATCGGAAGCAAGTTTCCAATCTGAGTGACAATACGCCAAGAGCTTTGGAAATTATGTGGCTAAGAGGTTACAAGCCTCATTTTCATACTCGTTAATTTGTCACTTGTCCAAAACCAAAGGTTATCTAGCATAATAGATTTTCTTTTCCACCGATCGAGTCGAACTACACACAGCCTGATCCCGAAGGTTTAAGGATATATAGGTGGATTCTATGTCGAAAACTCGGCTGTATTCCAACATTCGCTCTCAAATTCTATTCTCGAGCCTTTTGATACCTTCATAATTCGGTGTCGAGGTAGCTTTTGATTCTTTCAAATCGTGCGGTAAATCAAGCTTATCTAACTACAAGTGGCCTAAATTCTCATATAGCCTGAGGTATGTAGGAAACCCGTTTGTAAGGGTTCGGTCATAATTCCTAAACTCTTTGTCAAATCCTTCTTTAAAAAAAAAGAAAAAAAAAGCGAATATAGTTGGTCAAAGTTGGTTCGGTCAATTTCATTTTCCTCGAGTTGCTTGCATCAACCCAAGTAAAATGAGGGACAGTTGTTGACACCCAATTTTGACCCACGCAGGTATAAATTAGTTTTCGAGCATCTTAAATTTCCAAACAAGTTAAAATAATTAGTTTTATAAATTTTAAGAAAATATACAAAGTTCGCGTTATTTTGAGTAATTTTGTCATTTCTTATAACTTCTAGATAATATATATATATTACATAATTATGTGTATAATTAGTATGTTTTATGATTACTCAAAATATATGTGTGTGTGTGTGTGTGTGTGTGTGTGTGTGTGTTAATAGGTATTCTATTAAACTAATTTAGTTTAGAATTATGATTATATTTTGAATCACTATTTTTTATAATTTAAATAATTATATTACTAAATAAAGAAGCTCGTTAGTAAATTTATACCAAGTTCGTTTTATTTTAAATCAATTGGCTATTTGTTAAATTGAACCCATTTTCCCTTTCAATTTTAAAGAACCGAATTTGGGCCTTCTCCCAATTTACCCGAGGCCCACTTTCGACCTCAACCCAATTAATTCCCTTTCCCAGCCCCCTCTTCCATCCTCATTTCAGACGGCCCAAGTCCTTTAACCAGGCCCAATTGCCTTCTCAACCCAACACCAATTAATTCCCACTCCATTCCATTAACTTCACAGCCCAATTAACCTGCAGCTGCAGTGAGCACAAAGGGACAACTCCCGTCCTTGCCACGCCAAGATGATGACACGTAGCTCGCAAGGACGGTTGATTAATCTCATCCCTCCGTCTCCCTTCCGTTGGAATCGTCCTCTTGGATAAGTTTCGATTTTTGAATTCAAAATGGGGAAAAATATCGTATGACCCACCCCCAAGATCGAAACCCTATTTTTCTTTCATCTATATAAACCCCATTCCCTTTTTCAGTTCAAGGGGGTAGGATTTTTTTAAAAAAAAAATTTCGGAGAGTTCTATCACAAAGGGTTGAGGCGAATTTTGGGAAAGAGAAAGAATCTTGAAAACATTTTGGTTCTCTTCTGTTTCGCGTTCGCTGTAGGAGAAGAGTAGGATTGAAGAATTTTGAGTGTTGGAATTCTGGAGGTTGGGAAACATTGAGTTGAAGGAAAATCCTCGAAAACATTCCGATTTCTTTCCTGTCTGTTTAGAAGAGCAAGACAGTTCTCCCGCGAAGAGTCACTTCCTTCGGACGCCTTGCTGTGGTTCGAGAGGGATTGTGTGGAAGCCTGTCGCTGCTCGTCGACGTCCCTGTTCCGCTGCCCCGGAAAAGGTATCGTCTATCTTTTTCCAACCTCTTTCGTCTACGTGCGTCGATGTGCTGGTTCTTAGCTGTGATTGTTAATGTTTGCTGGTGATATTTTGAATCCTTATATGTGTTGTTGTTCATATTGTTGTCCTTTTGTTTCGTTCAGGGATCAAAGATGTTGAAATTCGAACGTTCAGTATAGGGTCGATGTTGCTGTGAATATGGGACGTTACATCTTGTTTGTTGGTCTGATTTTGCAAGACGTCTCGCATAATGGTTCTGTTTTTTTTAGTTTAGTTTTGTTACGCTTGCTCGTTTGTGCTATTCATCTATTTATCACGAGTTCATCATGGCGTGGGTTGTTTATGCATTAGTGTTTAGGATCATTTTGGGTTGTTGTTAATCTGTGTAGTGAAGAAACTGTTGAAGATTCATGGGTTTTCGTTGATTGCCTTGTTTGGGTTCGTTCTATGTTTCCTAAACGTTTAAAACCATGATCATATAGTGTGTTGTTTGCTCATCTTTGAGTGATTCAGTAGTTCCAGGAAGATCTTAAACTTAGACTCTATCGTATGTTAACTAAATCAACTTGTCTGGCTTGCATCTTACCCTGATTGGTGATCGACTGTTTCGTCATTGTTGTTAGTGTTGTTATTCACTTGGAGATGGAACATCAAGTTAGTCATATCAGGAGATTTAGAAAGATTTCCGTACCTTTCCTTTACTTAGATAAATAAGACTGCATGAGTTGTATAGTTTCTTGTCCATGCTTCATTTTGAATTCCTTGTTGACCTTTCAATTTGGTATACTGTCCTAAATCACTAGCCTAGTAGTAGTGCTAAATATCTTTTATGGCATACATCTTAGTTTATGATTTCTTTTCTTTTATTATAATTAGGTTGGTCAAAACATGTAGAAAATTATCAAAATTATCATGTGATATCTTTGAGTTCAATTAGTCCTAATTCAATGTTTTGCCCTTACTGTAATGCTTAGGCAGTAGCATATTTTACTTCTCCGTTTTTGTCTGCTTATATCAAACATTTATGAATGACCACTTATAAGTTTACATCTTTTGTCACATGTAAAAACTCGTATCGAGTTCACCATGAACTCCCACTTCCCACCTCTTGCATTTTCGGAAGAACCATAAAGGCTCAAAAATCTTTCATTCGAGTCAAGCCATGGAGACGCACATGTCAGATTCAAAAGTCCATGAAGATTGAAGAAGTGGATTAGAAGACTCGTTGATTTTCCTTATTTTATATTGTATTTATTTGTAATGGGCATAAGCCCTTTTTATTTTATTTTCTTGAAATTCATTTTGTATGTTTAGACTAGGACAGGTACGAAAGATAAATGGGTCAAAAACCCAAAAGAAAACAGGTGGGTCCAAAACTCGGTCAAGGCGAACGGAACCCGAGTTTGGACCCAAAATCCCTCTCTCTCTCTCTCTCTCTCCTTTTATTATTTGTTTATATGTTTGTTTTGAACATCGTTAGTTTTAGAGTTAGAAAAACTCCAAACCCCCATCAAACGCCTTTTGCTTTATCAAACTCGAAACTAAAGAATTGAAACTTTAAAGATGTTCGAATTTGGAAGTTGCTTAAATTTAAAGTTAAGTTTAGCTTTAACGAAATCTTAAAACAACAAAGGTTGCAAAACTTGTAATTTGTCTAAATGAATCTCTAATAAGTTCGAAAAAAAATTGCAAAAGTTAATAATTAGTCAAATAAGTTAATCGTCGAAAAACCGTAGTTAGCGGAGCGTCTTAGGTGCTTTAAACACATTCCTAAGACGCTAATAGGAATCTCGAACCCTTTTAATTATTTTCAATCGATTTTTTCTGTTAAGTCTTTTGAAAAAAAATGTTTTCTTGATTTTTCTTAGAAATTAAGTGGCGACTCCTAAAAGTCTAAAAACAAACTCTTTTCGAAAATTAACTTTTTCGATAAAACAGAAATGGCAAATCCGCTGGGAAATTGGAGGATTCTAACCTTAAGATTAATGTAGTTGATTATTTGTGATTTATTGTTTAAGTGTTTAAATTATTCAGATTTTAGACTGTTGCATGCATAACATACATACTTCCGTCAAACGACACTTTTTACGTTTCCACTAAAGGACGATTATGCGGTAAATCATTTACTGTTTCTGAAAATAACAAAATTTTGATTGTAGATACTAGTGCTACACATCATGAGGTCTCTAACTTAGATATGATGTCTATGGGGTCTATGACACAACTTGTGCTCCTGGTAATAACACTACTCAAGTGAATCTTGTGGGTAATTATGATTTGTCAGCTAAAAATGTTGTTATAAATATATTTTGCCTACGTGCATTCCAGCATAACCTATTGTACGTAAGTAAAATACAAAGGAATTAGGTAGTTCAGTCACCTTCTTTCCTCATTTTTATGTTTTCTGGGAAGTTTACAAAGTAAAGGTGAAGGAGGTCGGTAAGGAGGAATAAGGATTGTATTTTTTGCTACAACATACAGTTCACACATGGGACTGAAAGTAAAAAGTAGAAGTCTACATTTGTTGTTCCTAGAGTACTTTCTAACATGGAGTTGTGGCATCAAACATTAGATCATGTATCTTCTATATTTCTTGCAAAAATCTTTGATATGAATAAAGGCAGTATGTGTAAAGTCTCGAATTTCTCATTCTGCCCTTGTCCTATGCTTGCTAGGTCTGGTTTCCTTCAAGTAGTATAAAAAGCAGTACTTGTTTTGATTTGATTCATGTTGATTTCTAGGGTCCTTATAAAACACCCATTTTTTATGGTTATAAGTACTTCCTTACAATGGTATTTCTACTTAAATGTAAGTCTGATGTGTGTATTTCTCTTAAACTATTTATGCACTATGTTAGGACTCAATTAGGGAGAAATGTTAAGGTATTAAGGTCTCACAATTGGACTGATTTTGCTAACTCTGTGTGCACTGCTTTGTTCAAAGAGTTGGGAATTATACACGAGAGGTCTTGTCCAAATATCTTTATCAAAATGGGGTTGTTGATAGAAAAAACATACACATATGCTTGAACTAACTAGGGCACACAAATTGCATGCACACATTCCATTGATGTTTTGGGGGGCATGATGTCTTAGTTGCAGTTTATCTAATCAATAGATTGCCAAGTAGTGTGATAGGTCATCAAACTACTTCTAAGAAGTTATTATATGGAAACAAACCAGGTCTATCTCATTTAAGGATATTAGGGTTCTTGTGCATTGCGAAGAATCTCACCAGACATGTCAAACTGATGGCAATATAAAGGCCAGTTCTTCATATGAGATATTCAGAAGTCTAGAAGGGATATGTTCTTTTTTATCTGACCAATAGGTCTTTTCTTTGTAAGAATACATGTCATCTTCAGGGAAAACAATCCTATTTTAACAGCAACTAGGTATCTTGACAGACAATCCTACATATGATATAGTGGGAAAACACATTTGTATTACTTCAACTCAAAATACAATTGTTTTATAAAGGGAGTGAACGTAGCATTATTCATGCAATGATGATAAATGCTTGAATCTTGAGAAGTGAGTTTGTGACGATTTATGTTAGCTAGACTTTATGACTTTCTCAATTCAGATTCAATAATCTTATGTTTGTTTATTTCAATCATAAGTTCACCATTCAGTATGAGTTGAGAATTTCAATTAAAGGGGTCCATAATAAGTCTTAAGCTATATAAATAGAACTCAATGTATGAATTTCCTCCGCTTGTATGGAATATTGGTTGGAGCATGACATGATATGAGTTGAGTGCATGATTCGAGTTTGAACCCTATCACATATAAGGTTGCTAATAGAAAATAGAGAAAGATTCCAAGAGTCTCTAACCATGTGTCACTAGTCCTCGTGAATTTATCTACTATTTAAAAATATAAGTAGATAAACATCAAAAAAAAATTAAAAGTTGTGATCACATATTTTATTGTTAGGTCAAGGGTAAATTTGATAAACGAAAGAGGAGGAAGTCACACAGCAAAATGATATGACCTATTTTATTTTCTTATACTATTTTTAGTTGTAGCATTATTATGTATCATGCTTCATCATTAGTTAGTCACATCTAAATTGTAAGTTATTAATTCAGTCGTACCTCAGTAGGTTTGATTCAAATTCTATATTTGTGTCAAAAACCCTCCTAATAATTAAAATATAGAACCTATGAATTTAACATCTTGAAATCGACTTTGACACAAATATTTTAGTTTCCCTATCGTGCAATGATATAATCATACTAAAAGAAAATGTTTTACTCCGTACTGACATAAATTTGTTTAACGAATATACTCCCTCTGTCTTAATTTATGTGACAGTTTTCCAAATTCGAGATTCAAACAAAAATTGAAGATTTCATGCACAATTTTTAGTCAACTTTAGCTATTCAATTGGTACAAACAATTGTTAAAAAGGAATAGTAATTGGAGTTAAAAATAAAATATTTGGTGGTTGGCAAATTAGTAAGATTTGCAATTATTCTTGACTTTGCTATACTTACCTATGTCATTAGTGACATAGGCATGATTTTATCCTTCTATAAATAGAGCATTATCTCTAATTTGTACAACACACCAAAATAGAGAGAAAAACCATTTTGAAAGAAAAGTGAGGTATCATTTTGAGCTATCTACAATAACTTACTTTCTAAAAGTTGTTGTAATGACCCGGAAGGTCATTTTTGGAAAATTTGAATATTAGTGTAACTTGAATTAATTAATCAATAGTTAATGGACTAAAGTAATGATTTAATAATACTCTATACACCATGGGTTAAAGTGAATTAAATTATTTAAAGTTAACATATGGGACATAACTGAAGAGGGTAAAGAGGAGAACGTGTGGCCTTGAGAGAACGAGAGGACTGATTACGGCGAAAAACAAGAACAAAAGAAAACTTTGTGAGTCATGTAAAGTAATCGAGCTTTTCTTCCTTTCAGTATGATCAATATATAAGTTGGATGGTCTGCATATTTATTTTATCTTTTTGGACAAATTAAGGTTATTGTGGGAATAGTGAAAACGGAAAAAGACAAAAGGCATTAATGTAGTGAACAAAAAGGTAAGGTTAATGGAAATTTCCAATTAAAAAGTTGTCAGATTCACTATAATTCCTAAGGTATATTTGAGTATTTTATTGAATTCTTCCTAAGAGAATTAACCGTGTTATTATTAGGTTAGTATAGTAATAGTCTGATAAAGGGAATTTGGCAGTCATAATTCATATGATATTGTGCATCATATGAATATTATATATTATTATAAGGAAAGATGTAGACACGGTATTGAGAAAAAAAATCTGCTCGAGTTTAAAGAAAAAAATTTGGTTGGCAAATTTATAAGTGATTGAGTAGTAATTAATTAATAAATTATATAATGGCTGAGATATGTTATTGTTTAGCTTTGGTTATGTATGTTTGAATGTGAATAACATTTTGTTATTTATATTAAAATGGGTTCTTGATAGGCACAATATAATTGCAATATTAAATTGTAAGTGGAGTATAATGGTTGCATGACATACAATTTACGAGGAAACTCTATCATAGGCATTATTAATTCTTTGAAAATAAGATATTATTGAATTTGTTGTTGGAATTTATTTGAAAAGAAAATATATGTAAATATTTGTACTTTTGCAAAGTTGAGAATGTACATGATAGTGACCTCTACTAATTAAGCGTTTGACTAGATGGGTAAGTATAGAATAGTAAATTTCATAGAAATATCTTTGCTATTGTTTTCGTATTACAGTTCAAGTTTTGCTACACTAAAATAGAAAATTAATTAGTGGTGTATTATATCATATGTGATTTATTGGAATTGTTATTGGAAAAAAAAAGGACTTAACCTTAGACTTGGAACTTGGAAAATATGATAGTTGAAATGTTAGTTGACATCAAGAATTATGAATTTGATTATACATTTGGGTGAATTTTAAGTTCAACGTTAAACACTTAATAATGTGGATGTTTTTAGTTCCGAAATTGTATTGTGAATATATATTTAAATAGATTGTATTGGTTCAGAAGTTCAACGAAAAGGGAAGGCTCAAGTCCTAGAGTGATTATTCGATTGACTAAGGCAAGTGGATTTCTAAACCTTTGTTAAGCGTATCAAATTCTTGTATTTCCTTGCGTGGTGTTGAGAATGACTTGGAGACTTTTTTATTATTTGTTGGTGTTATATTCCTTGTTGCAAATTGCTTTTTGTTATCAAAATGGTTATCTCCTCATTTTCATTTGAGCATGTCATTTGCATTGTATCTAAGACATGGTTGTGGTAAGAGAATGTACCATTTCGAGGGTCGTATCACACGCCGTGATGGATATTATATTTCGAGAGACGTAGCGCGCACCGTGATGGTTTCTATTATCGAGGGTTGTGTCGTGCGCCGCGACAGATGCATTGACATATATGTCCCCCATGGGTCCAAGACTGAGAGACAGCGGGTGTGTATCGTTAGGGAAGACATACATTACTATTTTTGACATTGCATCTCATGGCATTACACATTTTTTATTATTGATAAACTTGAATACGTGGTGTGCCGATCTTGTTAGTGTTTCTCTGTGAAAATTGTGACTGTTGAATATTGAGTTGTTATTGGGAATATGTAAACTAATAGAGTGTGGTTATTGAGTTGTGTGTTTGGTAATTTGTGAACTGTTTGTAGTGTAGAGGTTCATATAGGGTGTAAGGAGTACCCGTATTTTGTTCCCTTAACTTGTGTTTAGAGGTTTGCTTGTTGGGTACCGCGTGGTTTGGTACTCACTCCTTGCTTCTACAAATTTTGTTTGGTTACAAGCCCGGATTTTTTTGTTATCTTCCATTCTCTTCGTTTCCGAGGCATCTTGTGGAGTATTGTAAGGTAGCTGCTTGTCATCTCAACGAACTTTCCTACTCCAGTTTATGACTTTGTTTTTACTTGAAAGACAACTTCATGTTAGACTCGTATTTTTATTTCAATTCTAGTATTTTCATTAGAGGTTTGTGCACGTGACTACTAGGTTAGGCTGACTTGTCATGGTGGGATAAGACGAGTGTCATCACGTCCGTTTTTGGATCGTGACAGTTATAGTCGTGTCTCGTTCTTTTTTGAAAAGAGTGCAGCCAACGTGTCCCAAGCTTCCTTTGTTGTTACAGCATCTCGTATATGTTCTAAGACGTCTTCTTGATGGTGGTCTTTACGGCAAATAATGTTTTTCCTGCTTTAATATACCATTTTCTCAATGTGCCATTTGGTTTTTCCTTCCCTAGTTTGACTTCACTTCCATTGACGATCTCCAAAAGATCTTGACCTTCATTTTAGGAAATCATACATGTCATCTATGTTTTGTAATTTTGATGGTTGAGTTTCTTAACTCCACCTATGGCTTGTGTAACAACCCATTTCCAAAACAAACCAAAAATGCAGATTTCAAAAGTTGCAGGTGTTATGAACAATCAGTCGACTTACTGTCCGTCAGTCGAATCTGTCGATAGGCCAGTCAACTTTCAGTCTTCACTCGCAAAAGACGGTCGACCAATACGGGTTGTCAATCAACTTATGGTCCGTCATTCGACTCCATCGATGGGGCTTTCAATCCTCATTCGCAAATGATGGTCGACCAACACGGACCGTCAAGTGACTTACGTTAGTCAATCGACTCCGTCAACAGTTAATTCAGGGGTCTTTTTGTCTTTTCCTTTTTTTTGGACCCCTACGGTACGTCATTTAGACCATATATCATAAAGTTTTGTTTATTTTAAGTCTAGAAACGTAACTAGAACTTAGCTAAGTCAAATCATTAATCAAAACGTACAAAATTAGAAGCAAGAGAAGAGAAAAAGGGTCAAAAATTTCCATCAATACCAGCCTCGAAATCAAAAGATCTCTACGTGGAATTTATTACTAGGTATGTGGGATTTCACTAGCAGGTTCCTTTCACCCATTAGGTCCCTAGTTTTCAGTTAGTTTCTTGATTCTCTTACTCTGACTAGACCTAGTGTTTCTTGAATATTAGAATGGGAAAAGGGACAAATATACCTCCGAACTGTCATAAATGGTATGCAGATACCCTTTGTCATACTTCAGGGACAATTGTGCCCCTGCTGTCCAAAAACTAAAACATATATACCTTTTATACTAGAGGAAGAATAAAAGATAACTAAATTTTGTTGCAAAGATTATTACTGGATGATATTATTTAATAGACTTTGTAGCCTTATATAAGTTTACATTTTATGGAATCATATTCCACTAAACCACTAATGTAATTCCACTAGGCCAACTCACCTAAACATTAGGAACACAATTCTGCAATACTACACAATCGAAAAACTATCACGAGTAAAAAGAAAATAACTATCAACTGAAAGCTAAAATATAGCCATACTGCAGACTTAGTCAAAGTAAATAATAGGAGTTGATGTTGTAGCAGAAAGGGAGAATTATTTTAATTATGTTAAATGTATTTTTCCTATGCACCTTGTACTTAACTTTAGATATCAAAATATAAATTTTTCTATAGAGTAAAATTATATCATATTGCCTTTAAAATTGTAGGAAAAGCGATAAGTAGGACTTGTTTAATATCCTTATATGAAAGAAGAAACTTAGGAATTATTGTTATTTTTCACTCAACAAGTTACGCCCACGTAATTTTGTTCATCAATTGTGTGAAATATGTAGAAAAACACTAATTTTGACTTAAGAATAACACTGAAAGTCCTTTTCTTCTCAAATAATATTTATTTTATTGTCTATTAGATTTTACCATATTAACTACTTTAACTTAAGACTTACATTAAATTCATTGAGTTATTTTTTTTCCTTTTTCTTTCTGTTGATCTGTATTTTTCTCAGTTCATTGAAGAACAACATTGCATCTAACTTCCAATTTTCTAATAATTTACATCACTTAATTTCATGGGCCACAATAAGGTTGTAATGAAGAAAATGGATGATCCAGAATTGCGTAAACATTTCTACTCAAAGAGGAAGGATAACATTGTTAATTGAAGGGCATTTTGGAGCCAATAGGTGGATGAGAAGGCATTTTGGAGCAAATAAGTGTATGGATTGTAGTTTTGTACCATTTCGAAAACTTCGAGGGTAATTTAAGCTCTTTTCCGTTATATAAAAAAGGATCTTAGGAGTTATTGTTATATTCCAGTCAATAAGTTACTGCCCACAGATTTTTGTTCACCAATTGTGTAAATATGTACAAAAACACTAATTTTGACGAAAGATTAGCAATGAAGGCCGTTTTCATTTCAAAAAAAGAATTATCTGATTGTATATTAGATGGTAACGTACTGACGTCTTTAACTTTAAAATGGAATGTTATTGCATTAAATTAGGTCAAGAAATCCAAAGTGAGCCTATCGCAAGCATGCATTTTTTAACTTCAATTTTCATTAGGTCAAGAGACTCCAAAAAAACTTAAAGCTCAATACTTGACTCACCCTCCTCCAATACACACACATACACAAAATGGCACCAATTTGTTTGTTGAATTAAGATCGGCATGATCATGTTTTATATTCTTCTTACCTGTAAAAACTCTTGGATAACCAGGAATATCTCAAGAGAAATGAAAATGTCGCGGTAAGACATTTTTTTATTGTGTCATATTTGAAGGAATACTTAGTTCTTTTTCAAACATCTTGAATGAAATTAACTATTAACATTATGATCTCTAGTTGGATTCGGTAACACAGAGGATATGGCTTGTGACAAATAATCTTTATTATCAAACTAGTCATCGAATGTTATATATATTAGTAAATCTATACAATAACTTACTGACTTCAGTCTCAAGCAAGTTGATGTGAAATCCGAACTCCTTCATTTAAACTCGGAGGAATATATTAAATGTTGTTTCTCTAAATTTGTAGGAACCATTAGGGGATGGAAGATTTGAGGAAACACATTGGATGACAGTGGAGAGGTAGTTGTATGTGTCCAACAGATTCAACAAGGAATTATGATGTACTAGTTATTTATTAAAAACATAGTAGAATGAATAACTTGCACCAACCAAGCAAGCAAGAATATAAATAAGGTTGCATATGCATATTATTAATGCAACTTTAATAGTTCTTATATGATAGCAAAACATAGATATTGTGTATTGAAATAGAAAACAATTTGGTTTGTTTGATATGGTTTTTATTTTAATTTGATAACTTTTACATCCTCATAGTTTATAAAGTTTCTATTAATTTTCTAATTCTTTTAATATAAATCTTTTAATTAGAAGCTATATATATATATATATATATATATATATATATATATATATATACTAGTTTCGGAAACGTGCGTTGCACGTTTGTCCCATATAATTAATATAAAGTTGAATTATTATATAATGTCGAAATTAGAAATATTAGTTTTACTAATTTATATTTCATTAATTAAAAAAAATTCATAATAATAGAATAGTACATTGACCATTAAGCAAGAAATATGGGAAAAATAATTATATTACTATAGCATCTAATAATATGAATATATCTATATGACTTATCCTTAATAATCTTTCATTACGCTCCATATTAGTAAATACACAAATATGTAGCTACTTAAAGAAACTATATTAGTAAGGAAAGATAAAAGTAAATAAATATTATAAAAGCACATTTAAAAACGAATCTAAATGTCATAAATTAGTAATTTCAGCACTAATAAATATAGACTTATAACATTCATAATTTAATAGAAGATTATATTAAAGAAGTATAATCGGTAAAGAATACAAAAAAATTAAACAAATAAGAATAAATACAACATTCATATCCTTCTGAAGACTTTTATTATAACAATATATATAGTAAAAAGAAATACACAAGGAGTAGAGTCTTTTTTTCTCCCATAACAAAAAAAATAATCTAAAATGAGAAAGATAAAATTTATGATACAAAATATCATTCTAATGAGGATCACAAATATTAATATTTCAAAACAAAAAAAGAAAATTGTCTGATGATTCACATCAACACGAGGCAAGTGGTAAAGAAAATTATATTTTCATGATACATATATATAACTAAAGATTTATTGGATAAGATGAAAAGGTGAAGAGTTGTTTAAGTTAATTTTCAGAAATATAGTGATCTTAGACATGGGGTAGAGGGAAAGGTGATTGTTTTTACTAATAATTCAATAAATTTATTTATACTAACTAAAGGGAGAGAATAACAAATTTAATCATTTAATCACATTAATTATAAAGAAAGAATAGATAATTTTTATTTTTTTTAAAAAAAAGTAATTCCTAACAATTTCCTATGAAATAATTCTAACAATTTTCTATAAAATATTTGTGTTTCCATGTTTGACTTTACGCCTTCTTATTTTTAGTATTTAGTATAATATAATATAATTATTACTTAGTATGTAAATAATTAGAATTCAAATCATTGTGTCTAGATGCATGTATTTAAATATGATAATTTAATATTAAATTAATTATATGTTAATATTTAATTTAATGTAGGAATAAAATAAAGACAAAATGATAATTTAACTTTTAAATTAGGAGCTTCCCACTTATAATAATATATCATATATGATAAGAGATCTGAGAAGAACTATTTATTTTTGTATTAATTTTGTAAGTGGTTAAGAATCAAAATTTCACGACTTAAAAACACTTCTACATATATTTTTCAAACTTTTTAGCATAATTAGTTTTTGGACATGCATTTTGCGCGTGTATGTTAAATATATAAGTATTACTATAAGTAAAATCACATATATTACACTCTCCAATTTAAAAATAGTGAATGGTTGAGGTAATGCACATCTGAAATAAACTGAACACTATTTCTTACTTTTGTCCTTTGAGTTATTCTCAAACTCCTATGGAAAATGCAATAATTTAAACTAAAATTAATAAATATGAATAATTAACTTTCTTAGGTCCCCTACATATACATGATTCAGATGTGCACAGTTGTTATCCTATGAAAGATACTGGTGAATTTTTAAACGAAGGATGGGACTATAAAGTTATAAGAGATTTTGTGCCAGAATATGTGGTTGACCATGTTCAAGAAAATCTGCACCCTGCGTATCTCAGTAATAAAGTTGATAAATCTTGATGGCCTGAAATTAGTAATGGTAAATTCACAATAAAATCAGTTTTGGTGACTTTTGAGAAACAAGAAAGACAAAAATGAAAACATGTAAAGTTATGGATAAAAGGTATTCCATTCAAAATCTCATTCTTAATGAGGAGGACTTTGTTTGGAAAGATCTTTGTGTCATTTTTAATGCATAGATAAAATCTCATCCTTAAAGAGGAGGACTTGGTTTTCAAGTGATTGTAGATGTTGTGTTAATCCTGTAGAAGAGACAATTGAGCATCTTTTTCTTGATGTAGAAGTAGCTACCAGAATATGAAATTATATTAGGTATGCATCAGGAATCCTAGATCCTATGCTATGCCCAATATCATTGTGTGGTTTTCGTGGAAAAGGAGAAATACGTGGAGGTATTTTTTCAGATGATAGAGTGATATCAGGTATTATTGATAGAGTTTAAAGTTCATATATGTAAGATTTAAATTAAACTGAAGCAGAAATTCTTGGCTTCATATTCTATCAGGATTGGAGCAATATAAGCCTAAGTTTGAGTACAAAATCTGGTGGTTTCTAAGGGTTTCAACATTAAGGATACTACAATCTTGGTGGCAGAAGCTAGAGCTATAAGGGAAAGCCTTTCATATTGTAGTGAGCATGGTATTACTAATCTTATTATTGAGACAAAATCACTAGCTATGGTTCATATAATTGAGGTCGACTAATATGTACCCTTGAATGTGGCATTGGAAGTTAGTACCATCAGTATATTATGAAGAAGTATCAGCAAGAGTAAAACATTCCCTTAGGGAGGAAAATGCTCTTGCTGATGTTTTACGAATTCATTTTTCTCTTTTGCAGGTAATCTTTTTGATCAACTATTTTCCAGATACTCCAATTGAGGGAAGAAAATTACTCAATCTAGATAAACTAGGAACGTCATACATAAGAAGAAACACAAAGGAATAAAGAGACACCTAACAACAACACCAAACATTAAATATTCTTCGGAATATAATCAGATTCGTGCAAGAGTTTGCAATATTTCTAAATATCTGAGCTAGTGTTTGAAGTAAATTAAATAAATTTTGTACTTACGCCTTGTGAAAGCTTGGGGCATCCAATGGTACCAAATCAAGGCATTAGCTTCTTGTGGAAATTAGTCCACTCAAATCGAATTAACAAAATCATAGAAAGAGAAGCATAACAAGTTCTCATTATTAAGTATTAACTTATTAAAAGCTTTAATGGTGGTGTCAAACTCATTGGGGTTCAACCCATTAAGACTTAGAAAAGTTAATACCAATGTAAAGAAAAAACAGAACAGATAGAGATACTTTGCTGAAGTACATGAGGGATCAGACATGTGAACGGTAAAGGAAATCCTTGAGCATCAGGTTGATAGAACTCTTGCAAGTTGAAAAGAAAATTCGGGAAAGATTTGGGGTGTCTCAACACCCATAAATCGACCAATATTCTTTGGCTCGGAATAATTGCACCGAACACACCATTGTTGAAGCTCTAGTTGAGAAGAGAGTAGATGAAGAAATGACTGAAACTTTCCAATTTTGCAGATCGAGTGTTTTATTTTTATTCATTTGTTTACTTATTTAAGTTTTTTATTGTTTGTTTCCTTTTTTATTCTGTAGAAGCTCTTGTTGGGCCTAATTTAGAATTTTTATTATATAATAATAAGCCCTGACAATTGTCTGTTGTTATTTGGAAAAAAAAACTTGAAGCTCCATTCCTCATCAATTAAAGCTTTATTTGGAGATAAAAGCTCATTTCACATAAAATTTGTGGTGATGAAAATGCTTAATAATGGAGAATTTTTCTATTGACCAATCATTTCTTGCGCTCAATTCGAGAAAATAAATTATAAATGAATATCAAAATTCTAATTAAAATTGTTTATAATAATGACCTCATAGATATGAGGTTTATCTTTTCAAATTTACAACTAACACCCTAATACATCTTAGGCGTTGTAATATTAGTGATCCCATCCAATTTACACACTCCCTACCCAAAGCCCCCCTAAAGGCACTTTAGAGTTGATTGAGAAGTACATCTCTAACTTTTTGGTGATCTTCTAGGAACAAAAACAAACATCATTGGCATACTTGAAAATAAATGTAGCTTCCATAAGATGGATGGGGCATATAAATTAGAAGCTTTGATGATATTAGTACCACTCTAGTGGTTAAAAGATAGTGGAGGTACAGAACTATCCCATCCTTTTGGGCTAGCTTCCTTAATGCCAAGTATTGTACTAGACTTTATGCAGTTGCAAAGTTGTGTGTAGTAAAACTTCTCATAGTTTGAGACAGATGATGAAGATCAAGAAACTGGGTTGAACTCAACATTTCTGATTATGATTGAGTGGTAGAGGAATGTGTAGTGGTATTGATTGAAGTTAGGGTGACAATAATGATTTTTTGAGTAGTATTAAAACCAAGAATATATGAGTCAAGATAAAAGACTTTGAGTATGTTGAGGGTATTTTTTTTCTAAAGTGATTTTTTTAACCAAAAGTTTTAGGCTTATAGCCTATTTATTTTCATTTCTAAAATAATTAAGCCCAAAACTGGCCCAATGTTGGAACTAAACAAAACAAAATAAAAGTCAAAACCTAAAGAGACAAACCAATATATGAGCATTAATTTCCTTAAAATGGAGGAAGATGAAGAGGCATAGAGGTGTTGGCATCAGAGATGGGGTCGAACATCATATTCAGCTAATCCAGTTTCTGCGCAAAGTTTTGCAACCACGAGGTGAAGTTCAACTTCATCTTCTCAGGTGTACTTTTTCTACTCTCTCTCTCTCTTTAAATACTTGAATGAGGTTTGCTATAAAAAATATTACTAATTGATTTTGTGAGTTTATGTTGATACACTCCACATCACTTGTGTAAGAAAATAGTACCTTTAATTCATCGTTCAGTTCTTCTTTCTCCTCTAATGATTATTCAGTAGTTTTTAGTACATGAATGAGCAGTATATGAAATTTAACATAATTATAGATTAAATATTCTATTTTAGCCCCCTTAAGTCCTGATTTTATATCATATGTAACACATCAATATTCTCACCAGGTGCATGATATATTAACAACCAGAAACTAATTGAGACATCTAGAGGTACGTTAGTAGCGTACTCAATCTATGATTCATGTAAAACTTCATATGGAATTGAGACTTGATACAATAAAGATTACTTTATTGAGTCATACTTGTTTGTATTTATATCAACTATTGAATGTTGTGTTTATCTAAATTGATGATTATGCTTCCTTCACTTGCGACTTCCTGAAAATGGTTAAATTTATGAGTACCCTGTTGTATTTGACTGCTTTATCCTCAGCTGTATAATTCTTTTGATTGTATTTGGAACCTCTTGAAAATATCTAAATTCATATGCACCTGCAAAAGGAAAAACCAAGGTATTTAGCACCCTCCATTTAGCATATGTACCAAAGCCAAAGAGTCGGTTGCAATTATAGTGTTTTGAAAATTGTTTTCCTAACAACATTGAAGAGTTTTTGTAATAGCAATAACTTCAAGAACTACATTCGTAGAATCGGGAATCTGCACCCCTTAGCAAACATTAACTCTCCTTCATGGTTTCTGATACAAAAGGTAGCAGTACTACTAGGTCAAGGTTTATCCCTCGAAGCCCCATCTGTATTACATTTCTACCACCCCATGGTGGAGGATACCATTTAACCCATTTCGAAATAAACTCAGGACTAAAACCATCTAATAAAGCAATTAGTTGAGGGCAAGTGGAAGGGGATGTAAGTGTATTCAGACTCTCAAATTCATGAATTTCTACGTCCAAAATCACTTTACTTGTGGTATAATTACAACCATGAAGTACAATATTTCTCATTTTCCATAAAAATCATAAATTCAAATTAGGAATAGCATGAAAATAACGTTTTGCCTCGCATTAACTGAATCCAAGGACCTAATATTCTCACTGCATAAGAGAAATATTGCCACACTCTATATGCAATTTCACCTTTCAAAAATAAGTTTTCCATAGTTTCCCTTGTTGGGGCAGTACAACATAAGCAAAGTTGGGACTGTTCCAATTATCTATAGCAACAGCTACTGGAACTCTAGTATTCCAAAAATCTCAAACTAAAGAATGATATCTAGACAGGAAGATCTTGCCCATATCTTCATGAAATTCACATTTTCTGCCACTTTCTTTCTCAGAATCTCCCAAGCACTCTTAACTGAGAAATTTCAGGTGCTTGTTTTGATCTCCGTCCATATGAATTAGTCTATTATTATACATATGATGTATGATATGTTCCACAATATGATCATGCAAATGATCATGCATACTATTATGATACATATGATGTATGATATGTTCCACAATATGATCATGCAAATGATCATGCATACTATCATAATCCCACTGTTTCCTTTAGGAAAAAATCAATGTTCGTCAATGAGTGACAAGTTTGTACTTTAATTTGATATGTGTAAAGAGGCCCAAGTTGTGTCCAATTATCATTCCAAACAGAAGAAGTCCCACTCTTAGGTTCCCACCATTGAAATTTTTCAATGCACTCCCTATTGTGTAACTCATTTTTCCATAGTTGTGATCTACCTATCCATTCAGCCAAAGTTGGAATATGCTTCTTACAGTATTTGTTCCACATAAAATTAGCCCGTAAGGTGGTATTTTGAGTCATGAATCCATAATTTTGCATACATTTCTTTAGAAACATCAAACATGGATCTAAAACCCAGTCCTCATTCCTGTTTAGGTAAATACAAATTCTCCCATGTAGGTCAGTGTTTACTCTTACCTGTAATTTTATTACTCCAATTTTTTATTCCAAAAATCCTATGATGTTCCTTAATCACACATATAGGAGGAATTATAGCTGATAAGACCTGAATTAGAACACTCTGTAGCACACTAGTGATTAGAACCTCTTTTCCTCCATATGACAATATATTTCCTTTCGAAGATTGAAATTTTGCCTCACCTTCTTTATAAGCTCTTTGTAGTGTTTTTTCCCTTTTTTGGAGTGGGTGATATGACGACCAAGGTATTTTAAAGGAAAATGACCTTCAGACATACCAACGCATTCCTCCACCAATTCTTTCTCAAGCGGCCCTTGCACTTTTTTTTCTTTTTTTTCAATCTATACCACTAGACAGAGCGTCTAGTAGTTTTTTATTAAAAAATAAAAATCCCCAATATAAATAAGTACATGAAAGGGGTGGGATTGGCCTTACCTTTAAATCCTAATGAGGCAACAAACCTCTACTGATTAACAAACATGAAGAAAAGAGCTATAGAGAACTAGATATTTTATTATCATCACAAAATTTGAAATACACTCTATGATGATATTACAAATGAGAATACTTGAAAAATGCACAAATATAAAATCCAAGAAGAAAGTGAGTTATCAACCACAAATTTATTTTTACAAATGTGTGAATTAAAAATGATATATAGCCCATCTAAAGTGACCTGAAGTATTTTCATCTTGCCTTATTCTTCAAATCCATCCAACAAAACTTGATAGTTCATTGACACTGTCATATGGTTCTGCTTTGCCAGTCGCATTGGTAGGTGCCTTGGAACAAACTCTCTTGTCAGTTTCCTATCCAACCTGTGTTGCCTTCCATGTGTCTTCTTTTTATTTTTGTTGCTTCCACTTTTTTGATGCCGAGGTGGGATATATCCATCCTAGCCACTTTGTCTAAGCATATATCCAACATATTTTCTTCCTCATCCTCATCAAAAGGGTCATTGCCCAAATCACAATCATAACCCTAGTTGGACTAAATTCTGATGTTAAGGCCTTTTGTTCCTCCTTCTTTTCAAAAATATACTTTTCGGTACAAATTCCAAAGTTTGTGGACTTAGTTTTATATTCAAAAGCGGAGGTGAAACATGCTATTCTTCATCAACCATATCAGTCCACCTAGGAGTACTCATCTCCCTTTGCTTTTCATTCGAGACCTCATGAGCTGAGATATTCAATGTGACCATGGGTGACTTGATCGTTGAATTGGGTTTGAGCGACATGGCAGCCTCACTTTCTTCACTAATCTTAGATACTTCACGATTACATATATATGTAGGACTCATAACACTATCGTTATTTCAGTCTGCATGCTACATTCTCCAATTGGTGTGCTAAATAATTGTATATTATTATCAAAATCGGCTCGAAATAAAGTTTGATAATTCTTGGGATTAGAATAAACTAACTATAATTCTTTCTCCACATCAAGTGCTTTAAACGGATTTGTACAATCAATGTCATTCAGTTCATTAGATTGCGTTAATAGATTAGTAGTTAGCTATTGATTATTTTCAAGACGTGGAGATTTACTTCGACTTGCCGAGGAACTAATACACATACAAATTGATTTTTTTGTGAAATTTTGTTCCGATTCCCAGTCGCATTCTAATCATGAACCGAAATTTCAACCTGCAAATCACCTATTTTTGATCCTTAAAATTTTTGTCCATCAATTGCCAAATTCTCAAGTTGCACATCAGATTTTGGCGTCTGTATAGCATCGTGAAGTTTATCAAAAGTATGCTTATCACCTTGCCTCATACTTGAATTTTCAGCAACAACTCCCTTCTCTTTTATCTTGTTAATTTTTTGTGCAAATTCTGCATCGTTTGATTCAATTGTATCCACAACGAGTTTCTCTTCAAATTAAACACGATCAGCTGAATTACAGCTTTGTTGATTGGGAGAAGAGTAGTCGTCTAACACTGCAAGACGCTGGATAGAATTTTGCAGCACCAAATTTTGATCTTGAACATCACCCTTTTCAGCCCCTATGCATAAATCTTTAATTGTTCCTTCATCATACTTTTCACCAACATCCAACCTGCTTGAATTAGATTTTTTAGCATTGAGATGAACATGAAGATCGCCTCAAACTTTTTCTACTTCAATATGACTATCACTGACCGTGGCATCAACTTGAGCATCAGTGAGAGTTCTATTAAGCTTAGCACTCCATTTTGGTAAACCATATCCCACAAATTGATCATCCTTAAACAACGTATTTAGGGCCCTTAAAAGCAGTTTTGCTAATAATATAAAGAGAGACAGAGATAGAGGGTCTCCTTGTTTCACTGTCCTAGTGCAATCAAAGAAACCATGTGTTTGGCCATTGATCAAGATTGAATACCGGTTGTTGGAAATCAATCTCAAAATCAAATAAGCAAAAAGTTCTGAAAACCCCATGTTTCTTCAAACTTTCATCCAAAAAAACAAGATAATATATGATATGCCTTGGTCATATAAAGATTTATGACCACATTTGGTGGTTTACCCCTCTTTCTGATGTTAGTAACAATCTCTTGTGTCAATAGCACATTTTCTATGATGCATCTACCTTTAAAAAAACCTAATTGATTGTGGGTGATCAATTTAGGTGATTAAACTTCAATTATGTCATGAACAACCCCTGATAGAATCTTATTAATAAATTTTCTCAAACTAATTGGTCTTAAGTCACAAAGAGTACGAGTTTTTTCCCTCTTAGGTAAAACGACCAAATTAGTGTGAGTTTTGGATTTAGGAAGAGAATTACATATGAAAAAATCTTGTACCATTTTGAAAATATTGTTACCCAATATATCCCAGTAATGTTGGTAGAATGCACCTGATAAACCAGATGCTTGTAAGCCAGCAACCGAAAAAGGGTGGCTGTCGGTGGGTTGAGCCATTTTTTGTAGAGGAACAACCGGACTGATTCGCAAGGGACAATTAGTAGTATCTGAGGGGTGAACACAACTTTTTGTTCAGGGGTGAGCAAATGTTTAAGAAGAATTCTATGCAAATTGTGATTTCTACAAGTGTAGAGGCCACATTAAGAAGTTCTGCTATAAAATTGTTGCGTATCCACCTGACTTTAAGTCTAAAAGAAAGGTTCTTTTCAGGGTAGTGAGTCTGGTCAGTATGGTAAGACTTCAATACCCCAGGCTCATTTCTCTTATGGTCTTAACACAAATGTACAGATTTCTGAGTGGGGAAGAAAGGTTGATGAGTCTCAAATTGGTAATGGTGGTAATTATGCAACTGAATGGGTAAAGATTTACGTCATTAAGACAAACTGAGAAAGATGTCAAACAACTACTTCAAGGATGTACATTCATAAAACACCAATATGATCACATCCTCAAAATGTTCTAGCAAAAGTCAAATTAGCCTATGTTTGGTTGCAATGATGTTAATACTGCACGTAAATTATTTATTGTTTCTGAAAATAACAAAATTTGGATTGTAGATACTAGTGCTACACATCATGGGTTCTCTAACTTGGGTATGATGTCTAAGGGGTCTATGACACAACTTGATGCTCCTAGTGGTAACACTACTCAAGTGACTCTTGTGGGTTATTATGATTTTTCAGCTAACAATGCTATTACAAATATATTTTGCCTACCTGCATTCTAGCATAACCTACTGTATGTAAGTAAAATACAAAGGAACTAGGTAGTTCAGTCACCTTCTTTCCTCATTTTTATGTTTTTTGGGAACTTTACAGTGTAAAGGTGAAGGAGGTCAGTAAAGAGGAATAAGAATTGTATTTTTTGCTACAACATACAGTTCACACTTGGGGCTGAAAGTAAAATGTAGTAGTCTACATTTGTTGTTCCTAGAGTACTTTCTGACATGGAGTTGTCGCATCAAACATTAGGTCATGTATCTTCTATAGTTCTTGCAAAAATCTATGATGTGAACAAAGACAGCATGGGTAAAGTCTCTAATTTCTCATTCTACCCTTGTTCTAAGCTTGCTAGGTCTGGTTTTCCTTCAAGTAGTATAAAAAGAACTACTTGTTTTGATTTGATTCATGTTGATTTCTAGGGTCCTTATAAAACACCCATTTTTTATGGTAACAAGTACTTCCTTACAATGGTATTTCTACTTAAACGTAAGTCTGATGTATGTATTTCTCTTTAACTATTTATGCACTATGTTAGGACTCAATTAGGGAGAAATGTTAAGGTATTAAGGTCTCACAATGGGACTGATTTCGCTAACTCTGTGTGCACTGCTTTGTTCAAAGAGTTGGGAACTATACACGAGAGGTCTTGTCCATATACCTTTATCAAAATGGACAATGTACTTTAATGTTGAGGTGAGGTTTGATGTTTCCACACTAGTGTATATGGTGTATACTTAAAAACACATAAAATATATCACTCTGATAGAGAAATATTTAGAAAGGGGGTTTCCCTTCAGTTATTAATTATAAGCCTATATTTATTACTAAAAACTCTGTAGCTTGGTATATTTTTAATTCATTTTTATAATAGGCTCTTAAAGAGAAGCTTAGTGAGCTCCAAAAAATACAAAGTGAAGCAAATGAGAGAAGAAGGTTGAAGAGTTTTTCACTCTATTTTTAAATATTCTAATAAGTGTTGCTCTTTAATAACGATTTGTTCCCTTGGACCTAACAGTTCTTATGAACCACAAGTGGAGAATATCAACACAGTGGAAGAAGTTGATTCATATAAGGAGTATCTTATGGGTGCTATGGAACGGGTTCAACGATCTAAAGTGAGAATATCTCAAAGCTAATACAATTTTTACTTGTATTTCATAAGGTCTTATCCATATACCCTTATCAAAATGGGGTTATTGAGAGTAAACATAGACATATACTTGAAGTAACTAGGGCACTCAAATTGTAGGCACACATTCCTTTGATGTTTTGGGGAGCACTATGTCTTAGTTGCAGTTTATCTAATCAACAGATTACAAAGTAGTGTGATAGGTCATCAAACTACTTCTGAGAAGTTATTATATAGAAGCCAACCAAGTATGTCTCATCTTGCTAAGATTCTCACCAGACATGTCAAACTGATGGTAAGATCAAGGCCAAATCTTCATATGGGATATTCAGAAGTCTAGAGGAGATATGTTCTTTTTATCTAACCAATAGGACCTTCTATGTGATAAGACATGTAATCTTCAAGGAAGATGCATTTCCTTTTCCAAATGAGAGTGGTTCGAATTATCATCCTATATTTTGAGACACTGTACATGGTTCAGGGTAGTTGTCTCAAGCTTTTACTGAGTCCACTCCTATTCCACTAAGCTGTGATGAGGAAACTGTTGTGTTAGATGATAGAGAATATTATATGCATGTCATAGAGCAGCAAGAGCAGGAAGTAAGAGAACAAAAAAAGCTAGAAGTAACCAATAGCTTTAATCAGGAAATTGAGAATGTAGTGCCTCGTATAGTTACTGATAAAGTTGATCATGTAGTTGAGTTTGCATTACCAGGGCCTACCAAGATGTCTACCAGAAATACACAAACTCCTACATGGGTGAGGAACGTTATCTCACTAAATATAAATATGGATGTAAACTATCCACTGTGTAATTACATGAACTATGATCATTTATCTGTTGAATCCATCCCATTTTTAGTCAACTTTAGCTATTCTATTGGTACAAGCAATTGTTAAAACAGAATAATAATTGGAGTTGAAAATAAAAGATTTGGTGGTTGGCAAATTCGTAAGATTTGCAACCATTCTTGACTTTGCTATATTTACATATGTCATTAGTTACATAGGCATGGTTTTATCCTTCTATAAATAGAGCATTATTGCTCATTTGTAGAACACACCAAGTTAGAGAGAAAAACAATTTTGAGAGCAAAGTGAGGTATTACATAGACTATACAAGTAAATAGTCTGTGAAGAAAAATAGAGTGTGAGCGATATTTTAGTAAGACGAAAACCAAAAAAGTGTTGTTCCTTTTGAGTGTGTAGTAGTCTCTTTAAGTATTATATTCGTGACTACACAGTGTAAAATTCCTTACTATAGTAATATCAATTACTCCTCTTGGCCCGTGGTTTTTTTCCTTATTCAGAAGGGCCTCCACATAAAATTCTTGGTGTCGTTATTTTCCCATTTTATTTCCATTACGTTTACCATATATATTTTTGTGCTCGTCCGCGTTTTCCGAACAAACTCGTATCAGAGCCAAGGTTTTATCTGAGTATGCTCTGTGGTTGCATCACAGTCTGAACTTCCACATCAGAAAAGATTTGCTTTGATTTGCGATAACTATAGTTTTTAGGGGAAACGATGGAAGCCAACACAAGTAGAATGATTACTTTGAATGGTGTTAATTATGCCATTTGGATGGGGGAAATGGAAGATCTGCTTTATGTTAAGAATTTTTACAAACCAGTATTTACCTTTGTAAAGACTGATAATAAAATAGATGAAGAGTGGAATCTGTTGCATAGACAGGTTTGTGGATTCATTAGGCAATGGGTCGACGATAATGTGTTGAACCATATTTTTGGGGAAACACACGCTCAAACTCTATGGGAGAATCTTGAAAGTTTGTATGTTCGAAAGACTAGCAACAACAAAATGTTCTTAATAAAGCAGATGTTGAATTTGAAGTATCATGATGTTTCTTCGATGACAGACCATATGAATAATTTTCATGGGATAATGAACCAATTATCTGCTATGGACATCAAATTTGATTAAGAAATTCAAGGCTTACTTCTACTTGGTTCCCTACCAGATTCTTGGGAATCATTTAGAACATCATTGTCAAATTCTGCTCCGGATGGTGTGATCTCTATGTATTCGGCCAAAAGTAGTGTCTTAAACGAAGAGATTAGAATAAAAACTCAAGGTTCCTCTTCGTCGGATGTCCTCATAACTGGCCCCAGGGGGAGAAATAAAACACGTAGTTCTTATAATTGAGAACAAAACAGGAGCAAATCAGAGGATGACTTAAGGATATTGAGTGCTATCATCATGGCATGAAAGGGCACACAAAGAAGTTCTGCAGGATGTTGAACAAGGAGAACAAAAACAAAGAGGAAACTAAAGAAGATGGCAATGGAAATTGCCTAGCCACCGTCACCACCGAAGATCTTGTTACCGTTCTTGATGCAAACATGATAAATATTGCTTGAGATGAGTCAAGCTGGGTTATGGACACTGGTGTCGCATCTCATGTGACGTCAAGGACGGATTTTTTCTCTTCCTACACTCCTGGTGATTTTGGAATCTTTAGTATGGGTAATTAGATTGTTTCTAGGGTAGTTTGTATTGGTATAATTTGTTTGGAAACTAGTGTTTGAACTAAACTAGTTTTGAACAATGTGAAACATGCTCCTGCTGTTTGTTTGCACCTAATTTCTGTTGGTGTTTTATATGATGAAGGATATGTTAGTACCAACAGTGATGGAAAATGGAAGCTCATTAAGGGTTCCTTGGTTGTGGCTCGTGGTAACAGACGTCGTGGTCTATACTAGACTACAGCCTCTACTTGTGTTGATGTGGTAAATGCGGTTGAGAGCGATAGCTCTTTAACATTATTGCACAAGAGGCTTAGCCACATTAGTGAGAAAGGACTTAATGTTCTAGCCAATAAGAAATTATTGTCAAATTTCTAAAGTGCTAAATTAGAAAAATATGAGCATCGCTTGGCTGGTAAACAAAATAGAGTTTCCTTTAATTCCTACCCTCCTTCGAGAAAGACAGAGTTGCTTGAGTTAGTGCACTCTGATTTATGTGGTCCAATGAAGACAAAGACATTGGGTGGTGCACTTTACTTTGTCACTTTCGTTGATGATTGATCGAGAAAACTTTTGGTCTATGTATTGAAGACTAAAGACCAAGTGTTAGGTGTCTTTAAGTAGTTTCAGGCTTCAGTTGAAAGAGAAACTGGAAAAAAAGTGAAATGTATTCGTAATGATAATGGTGGTGAGTATTGTGGACCATTTGACGAATACTGCAAGAATCAAGGTATTAGACACCAAAAGACTCCTCCCAAGACTCCTCAGCCTAATGGTTTGGCTGAGAGGATGAACACGAACTTGATGGAAAGAGTTAGATGTTTGCTTTCTGAAGGAAAGTTGCCAAACTCATTTTGGGGTGAGGCTTTATTGACCGCTGTGCATGTTATTAATCTATCTCCTGTTGTTGCTTTGCAAAGTGATGTACCAAATAGTGTTTGGTATAGAAAGGATGTTTCCTATGACCATTTTAGAATATTTAGTTGCAAAGCTTTTGTACATGTGTCGAATGATGAGAAGTCAAAGTTTTGATGAACTATACCATCAAAACTTGAAGATTCTAGATTCTCACAAGTTTCTTTTCAATTGAATCATATAGCCTGTAACCAAATTCATCAAGGTCATATCCAATGAAGATGTTGCTTTGTCTTGGCATCTAACTTTGACCTCTCGTCTTTTGACACATGAACAAAAGCTTTGCAACCAAATACTCTCAAATGGTCATAGGAAATATCCTTTCCATACCTAACACTATTTGGTATATAACTTTGCAAAGCCATAGCAGGAGATAGATTAATAACATATGCAACGGTCAATAAAGCCTCACCCCAAAATGAGTTCGTCAACTTTGATTCAGAAAGCAAACATCTAAATCACTCCATCAATGTCCTATCCATTCTCTCAGCCAAACCATTAAGTTGAGGAGTTTTGGGAGGAGTCTTCTGGTGTCTAATACCTTGATGCTTGCAGTATTTGTCAAATGGTTCACAATATTCATCACCATTATCAGTACGAATGCACTTCAATTTCTTTCCAGTTTTGCTTTCAACTGAAGCCTGAAACTGCTTAAAGACACCTAACACTTGGTCTTTAGTCTTCAAGACATAAGCCCAAAGTTTTCTCGAGCAATCAGCAATGAAGGTGACAAAGTAGACTGCACCACCCAATGTCTTTGTCTTCATTGGACCACATAAATCAGAGTGCACCAACTATAGCAACTCTGTCTTTCTCGAAGGAGGGTAGGACTTAAAGGAAACTCTATTTTGTTTACCATCCAAGCAATGTTCACACTTTTCTAATTTAGCACTTAAGAAATTTGACAAAAACCTCCTCTTGGCTAGAACATTAAGTCCTTTCTCGCTAATGTGTCTAAGTCTCTTATGCCATAACGTTGAATATTTATCACTCTCAACCGCAGTCACCATATCAACACAAGTAGAGGTCGTAGTCTCGTATAGACCATGACATTTGTTACCACGAGCCACAACCAAGGAACCCTTAATGAGCTTCCATTTTCAATCACCGTTGGTACTAACAAATCCTTCATCATCTAAAACACCAATAGAAATCAGGTGCAAACGAACTTTAGGAGCATGTTTCACATTGTTCAAAACTAGTTTAGTTCCAACACTAGTTTTTAAACAAATTGTACCAATACCAACCACCTTACAAACAGTCTCATTACCCATACTCAAGGTTCCAGAATCACCAGGAGTATAGGAAGAGAAAAAATCCTTCCTTGATGTCACATGAGATGCGGCACCAGTGTCCATAACCCAGCTTGACTCATCACAAGCAATATTTATCATGTCTGCATCAAGAACGGTAACAAGGTCTTCGGTGGTGACAGTGGCTAGGCAATTTTCATTGCCATTTTCTTAAGTTTCCTCTTTATTTTGGTTTTCCATCTTCAACATCCTGCAGAACATCTTTGTGTGCCCTTTCATACCACAATAATAGCACTAAATATCCTTATGTCTGCCTCTGGATTTGCTCCTATTTTGTTCTCTATTATGAGAACCACGAGTTTTGTTTCTCTCCCTAGAGCCACTTATCCGGACATCCAACGAAGAAGAACCTTGAGTTTTTCTTCTTATCTCTTCGTTCAAGACACTACAGTTGGCGGAATCCATAGAAATTTTACCATCCGAAGAAGAATTTGACAATGAAGTTCGAAATGTTTTCCAAGAGTCTGGTAGGGAACCAAGTAGAAACAAGTCTTGAATTTCTTCATCAAATTTGATGCCTATAGAAGATAACTAATTCATGATTCCCTGAAAATTATTCAGATGGTCTGTCATCGAAGAACCATCATGATACTTTAAACTCAACATCTGCTTCATTAAGAACATTTTGTTATTGCCAGTGTTCCGAGCATACAAACTTTCAAGATGATTCTATAGGGTTCGAGCATGTGTCTCCCCAGAAATATAGTTCAACACATTATCGTCGACCCATTGCCTAATAAATCCCCAAAACTGTCTGTGTAATAGATTCCACTCTTCATCTGTTTTATTATCAGGCTTTATAGTGGTAAATACTGGTCTGTAAAAGTTCTTGACATAAAGAAAATCTTCCATTTTCCCCTTCCAAATGGCATTATTAACAACATTCAAAGTAACCATTCTACTTGTGTTGGCTTCCATTTTTTTTCACCAAAAAATATTGTTATCTCAAATCAGAGTAAATCTTTTCTGATGTTAAAGTTCAGACTGTGCTGCAACCACAGAGCATACTCAGATAAAACCTTGTGTCTTATACGAGTTTGCTGGGAAAATGCGGATAAACAAAACAATATATATGATAAAATATATGGAAATAAAATTGGAAAATAACGACACCAAGAATTTTACGTGGAAACTCTTCTAAATAAGGGAAAAACCCACGGGCCAAGACGAGCAACTGATATTACTATAGTAAGGAATTTTACACTGTGTACTCACGAATACAATACTCAAAGTGACTACTGCACACTCAAAAGGAAGAACATTCTTTTGGTTTCCACCTTACTAAAATATCGCTCACACTTTATTTTTTTTCACAGACTGTTTTTCTTGTATAGTCTATGGAATACCTCACTTTTCTCTCAAAATGTTTTTTCTCTCTAATTTGGTGTGTTCTACAAATGAGAAAGAATGCTCTATTTATAGAAGGATAAAACCATGCCTATGTCACAAACGACATAGGTAAATATAGCAAAGTAAATAATGGTTGCAAATCTTACCAATTTGCCAACCACCAAATCTTTTATTTTCAACTCCAATTACTATTCCTTTTTAACAATTGCTTGAAGAAATTGAATATCTAAAGTTGACCAAAAAATGGGATGGATTCAATAGTCTTTTCATGAGTTAGTTATAACCTATCCTCTAGTTGTTAGTTATAGGAAGATTAGTTACTAACAGAAGTTATAATCGGTACGTTTAATCATTGAAAGAATCTTCTTACTCCTTAGATATTTTTCTACCTAATTTCTAGATTCTTATTTACGATCAAAAGTATTGGGGAAATTTAATGTGTGGAGTAGGACAAATGCAGGAAAGAGAAAATCAAAGCATAGTTAAATCTTATTGATGATAATTGAAAGTAATGGGTACTCTTTGATTACTTTTGAAGTACCAAGAAAAATTAAATGTATCGAGTCTGATTAATGCGGGAAAGAGAAAAAAAGGAAAACACAAGAAACTTGTTGATGATAAAGGAAAGTGATGGGAGCTCTTTGAGCCTTGGAAAGTATACAGGGCAATTCAACACGTGAAGCAGTACGAATGTGTATGGAATGGTGAAATAGTTCTGATTTTTTTATATATAATCTCGAAAAGAACACTTATAATACGTATAAAGTTTCCTTGAACATGAGAAGAATGCATGTTTTCAGGTAGATCAATTATTGAGCTATTACCAAGTAGTGGAGTTTTTCCATTACAAACGATCATTCCTTTTCACAAGGGGCTTAAATAGCTTTATTTGAACAAAGATTCAAATATTTCTTTGAGGTGCTCGCCACATTAGGTAATTGAGTGTCATTTTTTGAAAGTTGACATTTTTTGGCTTATATGATATTACTTCACACTCACTGTTCGAAAAAAAATATTAATTTTAACAGAAACCAGGTATCTTTCCAAACAATCCTATGTATGATATTGTGGGAAAACGAGTTTGCATTACTTCAATTCAAAATACAATTGTTTTACGAAGAGAGTGAAAGTAGCATTATTCATGCAATGATGATAAATGCTTGCATCTTGAGAAGTGAGTTTGTGGAGGTTGATGTTAGCTTGACTTTATGACTTTCTCAGTTCACCTTCAATAATCTTAAGTTTGTTTATTTTAATCATAAGTTCACCATTCAGTAGGAGGTGATAATTTCAATCAAAGGGGTCCATGATAATGTTTTAAGCTATATTTTGAATAGGTATATAAATAACTCAATGTTTGAATTTCCTCCGTTTGTATGGTATATTGGTCGGAGCACGACATGTTATGAGTTGAGTGCATGATTCAAGTTTGAACCCTATAACAAAAAGGGTTGCTGATAGAATATAGAGAAAGATACCAAGAATCTCTAACCATGTGTCACTAGTCCTCGCAAATTTATCTACTTTTTAAAAATATAAGTATATAAACTTCAGAAAAAAGTTATAAGTTGTGATCAAATATTTTATTGTTAGGTCAAGGGTAAAGTTGATAAACAAGAGAGGAGGATGTCACACAGCCAAATGATATGCCCTATTTTTTTTCTTATACTATATTTAGTTGTATCATTATTAAGTATCATGTTTCATCATTAGTTAGGCAAATTTACACTGTAAGTTATGGATTCAATTGTACCTCAGTAGGATTGATTCAAACATTATATTTGTGTCAAAAACTCACCTAACAATAAAAAGATGCTGGCCTCAATCGATTTTAAAATTTAGAACTTATGAATTTAACATCTTGAATCTGACTTTGACCCACATATTTTAGTTTCCCTATCGTACAATGCTATAATCATACTAAAAGAAATAGTTTTACTCCATATTGACATAAATTTATTTTACGAATATACTCCCTCTGTCTCAATATATGTAACACTTTTAAGAATTCGAGATTCAAAAAAATCTATCTTTGACAGTAAAATTTTTAATATATCTTTTAACTCTTTCAAATTTACAATTATTGTGATTTATAGTACTCTTTACATGGTTTATAAATATATAAATTTCATTAAAAAAATTAAAGATTTCATGGACAATTTTTTTGTCAAACTTAAACTACTTGACTCTCGAAAAACAAAAAGTGACTCATCAGTTGGTATACAGGGAGTATAATTTAAATTCTATTAAAGGTGATTTGTGTGAAATTATGCGTTAGGCCTAACTCACACCCCAAAAGCTAGCTCAAAGGGAGGAGGATTTTTCTAGCCTTATAAGGAGTCCACCCATCTCATTAATCACTAATGTGGGACTTTTTTCATTCTTTTAACAATTTACCCATGCACCTTGTACTTATCTTAAGATATCAAAATATTAATTCTTCTATAGACTAAAATTATATCATATTGCCATTAAAATTCTAGGGAAAGTAGTAAATAGGAATTTGTCTAACATCATTATGTGAAAGAAGTAGCTTAGAAGTTATTTTTATTTTCCTCTCAACAAGTTACCGCCCACAAATTTTTGTTAATCAATTGTATGCATATGTAGAAAGTCGTTTCTTCTAAAAAAAATATTTAATTGTCTACTAGATTGTAACATATTAACTGTTTTAACATAAGACTAACATGTTATTTCATTAAATTCATTCAGATAAATTTTTCCTTTTCTTTTGTGTTGATCTATATATTTCACATTATATTGAAGAACAACATTGCATCTAACTTCCAATTCTAGTTTGCATCGTTTTATTTCATGGGTAGCAATAAGATTGTGATGAAGAAAATTGAGGATCCAGTATCCCGTCAACAGTTCTACTCAAAGTGCAAGGATGGCATTGTTAAGAAGTCAAATGAGTTGGTGCTTTTATGTGACACAAATTCGCACTGTTAATTGTTTCTCCAAATGGTGAAGTGACCAACTATTCTGGAGGAGAAAGGTTAATAAGAATTCTGGAATGATCTTTTATGTTTGAACGTTCTATGTTTCGTTTATGATGAAAATATGATATGATTTAATTTGATTGCTCAGTTTTTAGACAAAAGGTATTTTTTTTTACAAAAATAATAAAATGATAGTCACAATTGTGTTATTTCGAATAGATAATAAATAGCCATGATCGTTAAATTCCAACATAACTTTGCAAATCAGTCTATTATAGCTTTATACACTTCTCCAAAAAAATAACATATACCTTCTAATGAAGAAGAGAATGAAAGAGACATCAATATTCTCTTTGGATAACTAAAGTAGGAACACTCTGCTTATGAGTTTACGAATTTTATAATGATGGGTAATTTTGACTTACAAAAAATAGGAAACTAAAGTACAAGGAGAACATCCGAATTTGTAAAAAGAAAGATACTATTTACCAATATAGTAAACGACTTATAATTTCATAGATAGATCCACATAAACATTGTATATCTTAATATCAATCAATATTGTATGAATGTATTTCGCTCTAACAAAGAACTTACCGCGCACAATTCTTATTCAAACTTTTTACTGTTCTGCATGATTCTTTTACTGTTTTTTCATTACTGACATAGAAGAAAACAAAAATGAGTAGATTATATAAAAATTGCTAAGAAATATTCATATGTAAATCCTTTCTTCCTTTTATACTTTTTTTTGGGGTGTATTTATTTTTCAATTTTAATTACTTGTTGACCTTTTGAATTGTCCATATTATAAAAAAAGAGGTTAGCTGACATAAATTTAGTAATGTCGTAGTAGTTTATGAGGGAATAATTTAATTTAATAGTTTTTAGAAAGCAAAAGGTCTTATTTGAAGATGACATTGTTAAAAGTCCATATGAACAGGTTTCATATATATATATATATATATATATATATATATATATATTAATTTTCCTGATAAATAGATTTTAAATGATGTTGTGTCTCAAACACAGGTTGCTGAAGAAGTCACTAATAGTGACTACTCTCATATTACTCAAAATCAAGATGGTAAGGTTTACATTGAGTTTACTGGTAATTCTCCTGTTTATAATTCTCCTATTTATAATAGAAGATGTTTCTCTGGTTATAGAAGGTTACAAGAAATTCAGCATATCTCTCCTATAAGTCATGAAGGTCCTAGTTATGGATCAGCAAGGCGAAGACCTTTGTCTCTTCACACTTTAAGTGATATTATGAGTGAATGATTGGTTGAAAGGGTAAGGATAGATCATAAAACAAATATTGTTCAAGCAACAGATAAGTTGTCAGATTCGGATCCAACTCAGTCAAAAATTGATTTCAACGTTGACAAATCAACAGATCTCAATGAAATTCGATGATGATCAGTCAACATATGGATTTCATTCTAGGATCCCTGGTTCGAAAACATATTAAAAAAGAATTTTATATTAAAAACTGGAACCAGTTTAGAATTTGGTTTTTTGAAACTTACATTCAAGACGATTTAAATAATATTTCTCAAGAGTGTTATGAAACTTTTGCTTTGCATAACAAAATTATTTATTTTGTTCCGTGGTTTATAACTACATCTTTACCTTTGTATATAAAAGTTATTGAAAGAACTTTTAAAGAGAATGATGGCACTATAACTAAAGCCATCTATCCTCCTCAAGCTCCTTTTATTTTACCAAATAATACTGGGTTGACTTTTTCAGCTTTTCAAAAGTTTATTCAAACTGATGTTGCCCAGATTACTGTTCATGAGATTAATAATCTTATTTGTCAAAATAATTATTTGAGTTTATATGTTAAAGTTCTTAAAGAACATATTAGTTGTTTAGATAAAAAATTAGATGAATTAATTATTTTGGTAAAGGAATCTCAAAAAGGTCCAAAAGAAGATAAAGCTTCTACTTCAACAATTTCTTTGAGTGTTCCTACTCATATTCAGCGTCCTATTGATACTGCTGATTTAAAAGTTAAATCTTTTAATGATTTGTAAAATCTTATTGATAAAAAATTGTCTGGTTTTAGTTCAAAACCTATTACAAATGATTTTCCTGAATCAAATATTGCTAAGATTGAAAGTCAACTCCTTGGTATTCAAGATCAAAATCAGGATGTTTCAGAAGTAAATGCTCGAAGTTTCAAAATCGCTTATCAAAACAAGCAAAGAATTATAGGCAAAGGGGATTATGCAACTCTCCCTTCAATGATGACTTATTATTATCCTCGTCCTACTCCTCAAGATGTGCTAGTTGAAGAAAGAGATTGGAACAAAACTAACACATCTTACAGTGGTAATGAGGTATATGAATGGAATTTAGATGCCTTAACTGAAAGACAGGTTTCCATTATACTATATCGAATGTTGATGTACTCATCAATTTGTCATCATACGAATCAGAATAATGATCATGCTATATGTAAAATGATTATAGCACGATTTACAGGTCAGCTTAGAGGATGGTGGGATAATTTCTTATCATCTGAAGAAAAGTATGCAATAACAAATGCATACAAAGAAGAAGTTAAAAGAGAACTTGTTACTGGTGAAGATGGAAAACCAGTAGAAAAGATTACAACTCATAAAGTTGAAGATGTTGTTTATACTGTTGTTCTTACTATATTAGAACATTTTAATGGAAGATTTTCCAATCACAATGAGACAATTCAAACTCTATTAAATGGACTCAAATGTAATCATTTGGGATATTTTTGATGGTATAAAGACACTTTTATGAGTAGAGTTATAGATCTACCTGAAAGTAAATCAAGTTATTGGAATAATCGATTTATTGATGGTCTTCCTTCATTATTTTCTGAAATGGTTAAGAAAGTTTTGAGAGGAGATCAACCAGAAATCTCTTATGATAGATTAACTTATGGAAAGTTAATTGGGATTTGTACTCAAGAAGGATTAAATCTTTGTAATGAGCTTAAGTTGGCTCAACAGATAAAAAGAACTCAAATGTCTGAAAAGTCTCAATTGAGAGATTTTTGTACGTAGTTTGGAATAGAAGGACCGACTAGTTCTAAACGAAAGACAGCTCAAATCGAAGAAAGACACCGTAAAAGACGTCATCATTCAAAATGATACAAAGAAAAGAAAGCCCATAGAAAGGCAAAAAAGTTTGCTAGAAATTTCTCTAAAAGAGATTTGAAAAATATTAAATGTTATAAGTGTGGACGTTTTGGTCATCTTGCAACAAGTTGTAAGGCCGATAAGTTTAAAACTTTGGGGTTGGATGAACCGACTCAAGATAAACTCTATGAGTTATTATATTAATCAGATTCAGATTCAAAATCTTCTAGAGATTCTTCAGAGTATAGTACTGATGGTCATGTTGATAATGGTAAGCAAAAATGTATTAATTGTCAAGGTGATAACTGTACGTGTGGACAAGATGATTTTTGTAAATTGCAATCTCAGATGAAAGATTCTGATTTAGATAAATTACATCAAACTTTTGAAGAATCAACTTTTAAGATTATTCTTCTGAAAATGTTATTGAACTTTTAAAAGATGTTTCTGATGAAAATCTTAGAAATAAGATTTTAGAAATGGCTTCTTCAAAAGCATCTTCTTCAAAAATATTTTAAAAAATAAAGAAGAATGAAGTTGAAGATTTCAATTACAATTCTTACAATTCTAGTCCTTATTCTTTACAAGAAGTATTTTCACGACTTGAAAAGAAAGGGAAAGATATTGTAAAAATCAGAGATACGTCTCTGGATAATTTAAAATTAGAGGTTGAAAACCTTAAGAAAGAGATTAAATCTTTAAAAGAAAATTAGTTGATTAATAATCATCGAATTTCTCAATTAGAAAATGAAAAGGATATTTCTGTTTTTGATAAAGGTAAGGCTATTATAGATGAAGAGATTGATACATCCCTTAATCCTAAATTTCTTGGAATGATGCAAATTGTTACTGCTCATCGTTGGTATATTAATTGCACTATTCTGATTAATAATGATTTTAAAGTTTCAAGCATTGCTATGATTGATAGTGGTGCTGATGTTAGCTGTATTCAAGAAGGATTAATTCCTTCACGATTTTTTTAAAAAACAACTCACATTGTTAAATCTTCTTCTAATCATACTTTAGGCATAAAACATAAATTGTCTAATACTTGTATTTGCCAGAGTAAAGTTTGTACTCCTCACTTTTTCTTTCTGGTTAAAAATCAATTATATCCACCAATTATACTTGGTACCCCTTTTATTAATGCTATTTATCCCTTTTCTAACTTAAATGCAAAAGGATTTACAGCAAAATATAATGGTAATACCATTAATTTTGAATTCATAGCTGAACCTATTACTAGAAATATTAACTCTTTAATTCATTTGAAACAAAAACATATTGATTCTTTACAAATGGAAATTTATAGTCTGAATATTTCAGAATCTTTACAATCAATTAAAGTACAGGAAAAAATTAAATTTATTTCTAAAAAATTAATGCTGATATTTGTGCAGATCATCCAAATGCTTTTTGGGACAGGAAAAAGCATACTGTGACTTTGCCTTATGAAGATTCTTTTTCTGAATCAGATATTCCTACAAAATCTCGCCCGTGTCAATTGAATGCAGTATTAGTTGATTTCTGTAAAAAAGAAATTGATAGCTTATTACAAAAAGGACTTACAAAACCCTCTAAATCTCCATGGTCTTGTACTGCTTTTTATGTTAATAACGTTGCAGAACAAGAAAGAGGCGTTCACAGGTTGGTAATAAATTATAAACCTTTAAATAAAGTTTTAAAATGGATTAGGTACACCATTCCAAATAAGAAACATCTTCATTTTAGATTATATGATGCTAATATATTTTCCAAATTTTATTTAAAATCAGGTCATTGGCAAATTCAGATTTTTAAGGATCATACTTATCGAACTGCTTTTAATGTTCCATTTGGTCAATATGATTGGAATGTTATGCCCTTTCTTTTAAAGAATGCTCCTTATGAATTTAAAAAAATTATGAATGGTATTTTTAATCCTTATATGGATTTTATAATTGTTTATATTGATTATATTCTCGTTTATTCTAAAATATTAGAATCTCATATTAAGCATCTTGATATTTTCAAAAACATTGTTTTACAAAATGGTTTAGTTATATGTAAAACCAAAATGAGTCTTTTTCAAACTGATGTAAGATTTTTGGGTCATCAAATTTGCCAAGGAAAAATTACTCCTATTCAGAGATCCATCGATTTTGCATCAAAATTTCCTGATGAAATTACTGATAAAAACATGTTGCAAAGATTTTTGGGCAGCTTGAATTATATTTCCCCATTTTATAAAAATTTATCTAAATATCTTGCTCCTTTAACTGATAGGTTAAAGAAAGGTAAAATATTACCCTAGACTAAATATCTTACTAAATTAGTTAAATCTATCAAGCAATGGGTTAAATATCTGTCTTGTCTCACTTTAGCAAATCCAAATTGGATTAATATTGTTGAGACTGATGCTTCTAATATTGGTTATGGTGGAATTTTAAAGCAATTTAATCCCCATGATAAAATTGAATATCTTATTAGATTTCATTCAGGCAAATGGTCTGACTCTCAGCACAAATATGCGGCTGTTGCTCATGAAATGTTATGCATTGTTAAATGTGTTATAAAATTTCATGATGATTTATATAATCAAAGATTTGTTATTAGAACTTATGTTCAATCAGTCAAATATATGTTTGATAATGATTTTAAACATTATATTTCAAAGTTAATGTTTGCTAGGTGACAGGCACAATTAGATCCATTCCACTTTGAAATTCAGTATAAAAGGGAACTGATAATTCACTTCCTGATTTTTTATCAAGAGATTTCTTGTTTTCCTAAAAATTCCCATTATGTGTACATACCAATATTTTCTAGGTGATGAAGCTCTTATTACAATTTTAAGGGTTTTACCTTTAAATGCAGATTTAAAAGAAAAGTTCCTCGATATAATTATCGATGATTTAGTTATAGACATTTTTATATATAATTCACCATTTTTTGAACTTTCCCTTGCTGATAATGATTGAGAATTAGATATATAAGGATGTTTTTATGATTAGAGTTATTCATTTTGCTGTATGGGAGGTACTGACCCTCCGCCATGGAAACATGTTCGTAGTCGTGGGGGAAAAATCAATGAGGAAGGGGAAGATCGTCCTCTTCACAATCTACAAGGTCGTCATATGACTCTTCCATTCCTGTCATATAGTTAGGAAGTAAAACTTTGATTAATTCAAAGATTGGTGAATGCTCTTCATTAGCTTCATCCTTTATAAATTTAAAGGATATTCCTAAAGACAGTTCATTATATGAACAAATTCAGGCATATTTGCAGAAAAAAGAGCAAGGTGATACCTACGCCACTTTAGCCAGAGAAGCTGATTTAGTCAGAGTTTCAGAAGAAGCATCCACAAAAGAGATTATATTTCTTTTGGAAAACTCTATAATTCAAAGAAATAATGAACCTTGGAAGATACTCCAAAGGTATCTAACAAAGGGATTATATTTCCCTGGAGAAGCATATAAGACTCAGACATATTATGAGTCTATTCTAAGTCATACAGGAAGTGCTGAATTTCAGCATTTCACTTCAAAATATGACAAGAATGTTTATAACTTCTCTAAAATAACTATTAAGCAGATTATATCTGCAGAAGAATGGGGAATATCCACGATGCAGGAAAGGTCTGTTTCTGTTTATAAAGTAAATATGAACTTTACTTACTGGGATTATATCCAAGCCTTTCATAAAAATCTTTTACTATAACAATGAAAAGCTCAAGCACACTTGGTTTTTAAAAATATGTGCAAAAGTTTTGACTCAGAACATACCAAATTGGTTTATAAACTGGTGGACTCTTCATGGGCCAACTATAAAGATTTCACCCTATAATTTTCTAACTTTATATAAGCAATGTGTGAAAGTTTTTCCCTTTTTAATGAATTTTCTATTTACAAGATCATATTTCGAATATAGAAAAAATTGATCAAATGTATTTTTTCATTGAGTTTTCTATACCCTGAATTCATAAATGGGTACCAGAAGTGGGTTATACCCCAAGTGAAAATATTCCATGTTTATACAGAAAGTATTTTCATAATTTTTTGAAAAAATTAAATAGACAAGATCCCGCAAGTGGACAGATGTATGGCCAGGAATTAATTGATGAAATCACCAAGACCATTCACGCATACCATGACTCTCCTCAAAAAGGAATATCTACGGGGAGTTCTATTAAGCATATTGCCCGAAGAATTTCCATTCAAGATGGAAATAAAGAAGAAATGATCAATGATTATCTTGAAGATGTCATGAAAAATTTATTACAAAATATTTCAGACTTCGATAAATAAGACACTTCGATGAAAAGTGGACATAGTGGTAATACTGCTGATGCACAGTCGATAGAACAAGATATTGAATTGATAGAAAGTCAAATGTAGAAAGTGGAAAATTTCCTCGCATCAATTAAAGATCAAGAAGGCACAATAATAAAGAACGTGAAGGAATGGGTAAGATTTGATTCATCCTTATCAAGAACAGTATATTACTATTTAAAACTGTTTAAAACATTATTGTAGGACCCACATAAGGGACCCTTTTACCTTTTCTTTTTCTATATAAGAAGCCTTATTCTCATATGAGAGGCAGAACTTCTTAAGTTAAATTCAAAATCTTTCTCTAGTTTGCTCTCTCTCTCCCTCTTGTAAAACTTTCTTGTATATTAATAAAGAAGCTCTTTTGATTGAAGATTCGTTTCCAAGGTATTTCCTTTTGTTACTTTTATTTTATTATCTTTTATTATTGCCTCCTCCATGGCCGGCTAAGATAATTTTCATATTTATGCTAGCTTCATAATTTCTGTATGATGTTCTTTTTAAATATCTGGATCTAGTCAAGTTATAATGAATTCATATTATAGTTCATAAATCTTTTATCAAATGTTTTGACTTGGTTTCGAGATGGTGGTACAGTCTGATAATACACTGTTAATGATAGCGAGCATGTGGTATTGTAAGTCCCCGTTAATTGTTGAAGAAAGGGGCAGCCTAAAACCCATTTTAGAACTGCTATACATTACCATGTATATTATTGCGACAGGCCCCATGCTTGAGTAAAAGTTAACATACAGCCGAAACTTAGGATAATTTTTTTATAAACTATAATACGTTTCCAGTATAACTTGGCCATGTGCAAAGCTATATATATATATATATATATATATATATATATATATATACTTTATAAAGTGTATCGTAAGGTGGGTTTGTTCGATTATTTCATTTTCTTTCTTTGGTTAGATTTCTCCTCCAAAAAGAGTCTACTTCACGTAAATATGTGCCAAGATAATTGGTTTAGCTACAAATATAGACCACACTTTTTGTAATATTTCTAATCTAGCAACACATTCACTTCTTTTAGTATAATATATATTTATGAAAAATTTTTGTTGCAATAAAACTCAAATTGATATAAGTTATGCCTTTGCATATTTAAACTTTCATATGTGGACATGCAATATGTTTAAAGCACGCAGTTTCATAGTTGACTGTGTGTTTGTGTAATTTAAAATGGTATGAAATACACATGTGTTTCACGTGTTTGAGAACTAGTATATTAAAAAAGTATAATTGAGGGTAAAATGACCCTTTTCCAAGTGTACAAGGAAAAATATGACCCTTTTCCATTATAAATATATCAATTTCATTAAAACATTTTGAAGATTTCATGTGCAAATTTTCGATCAAATTTAATCTTTTGGACTCCCCAAGAATAAAAAGTGCACCTTAAATTGGTAGAGAGAGATGAAGACAACCCGATAGAGAAACCAATTGTTGAAGAAAAGGAAATAACCAGAAGAATAAAAGATAACCAAGTTCTGTTATAGAGATTGTTATAAGATGATATTATTCAATAGACTTTGTAGCCTTATATAGGTTTACATGTTATTGAATCATATTCCCACTAAACCACTAATGTAATTCCACTAAATGAACTCACCTAATCATTAGAAATACAATTCTGCAATACTACACAATAGAAAAACCATCAAGAGTAAAAAGAAAATAACTACCAACTGAAAGCTAAAATATAGATCTACTGCAGGCTTAGTCAAACTAAATAATAGCGGCTGATGTTGTACAACTTTTAACACCCCTCTCGACATCAGCTTCGGTCTTAACCATGCCTAGTTATTGACATAAACTTTCAAACTTATTGAAACTTAAGCCTTTCGTGAACATGTCTGCAATTTTTTGCTCGGTTTTAATATCCTGCAAATCAATCTCTCCTTGCAACACTTTTTCCCTGATGAAGTGGTAATTATTTTCACGTGTTTCGTCCTATAAGGAAAAAATGGAATTTAGCTAAGCAAATTGCTGACTGATTATCACTGTACAAGGTAGCCGAGTAGCAAACTGGTTTGTGTAAAGCCTTAATCAATTGCATAAGACACATACTTTTTTGTGTTGTAACTGCTGCTGCCCTATACTTTGCTTCTGTTGTTGACACCGACACAGTTGGTTGCCTTTTGCTTCACCACGAAATCACTCCATCTTTGAGATTAAACACATAGTTAGTTTTTGAACATTGGGTATCATGACCCCCTGCATATTAAGAGTCACAATATCCAACCAACTTGAATTCTTCACCTTTCTTGTACAAAAGACCATAATAAATTTACTTTTCACATATCTTTGTATTCATCGAAAAACCTCTATAGGGTGCTTCTTTGGATTATGCATGTAGCGACTCATCACACCAACTGCAAAAGAAATTTTCGGTCGAGTGTGATAAAAATAAATCATTTTACCTACCAATTGTCGATACATCGTCACATATGCTAAGTCTTTTCCTTCATCTGCACAAATCCTAGCATTTGGCTCCAATGGTGTTGATATTGGTTTGCAATTCAACATTCCAAACTTCATCAACAGATCTTTAGAATATCTTTTCTGATGCAAACAAATTTCATCTTCATTACAATCAACTCAAAGCCAAGAAAATGTTTGAGTTGTCTAAGTTCCTTAATCTGGAAGCAAACTGACGCAAACTGCCAAATTCTTACTTGATAGAAGAATTTCTTATTCACAGTCTCCTGTTAGAAGTAGATCATCCACATATAATAGCACAATGGCTAGTTTCTTTCCAACAATTTTCACAAATAAGCTGGAATTTGCCGGTGCTACAGAATAAAAACTATGAGTAAGAAATTCAGAAATCTTACCATACCATGCCCTTGGTGCTTTCTTTAACCCATATAGAGCTTTTCGAATCCTACATACATACTTGGGATAATCTTGACTCTGAAATCCCATTAGTTGACACATGTAGATCTCTCGATCCAACTCTCTGTGCAGAAAGACATTCTTTATGTCCTTCTTTCATAGGTTCCAATTTTTACTGGCAGCAAGTGCAAGTATGATCCAGACTGTAGTAAGCTTAGCCATTGGACTAAATGTTTCATCATAATCTAGTCCATATTGTTGAGAAAAGCCCTGGGCTGCAAGATGATCTTTGTTCCTTACAATTGACCCATTTGTGTGACGCTTTATCTTGTAAATCTATTTGAAAGAAATTGGTTTGACATCTCTTAGCTTTACCACGAGCTCCTATGTTTTATTTAGTTATAGCGCATCAATCTCCTCCTTCGTAGCTTTAATCCACTTCGGATTTTTGAATGCTTCCTTCAAATTCGTTGGTTCTGTTTCATCTTCTTCGTCTACTATGGCAGCATTGGCATAGTTTGGATTAAACATTCTGTTTCATAATAACCTTCTAATAGACGGGGGGGGGGGGGGGGGTATTGTTCCACTTAGCTCGTCTGCATCACTTTGCTGTTGATATACACCAATTTGCCAAGAATTTTGAGCCAAGCCTTTTTCAGCAGTATCTTTTTTAGCTTCAGCTTCAGCTTCATCTAAACTTAGCTAGACATGAGATGAGTCCAACACATCTTTGAGAACATTTGAATCTGACAGAATCTCCTTATTTGAAGGCAACCATAAAGAAGCTTCATCAAATATCACATTCCGAAAAGTGTAACACTTTCCCGTGCTTGCGTAAACAAAATGCCACCCTTTTTTATTGACTGTCATATGCAACAAAGATACACCTAACAACTTTTTTGTCCATATGGCTACGTAAATGGTTAGGTATAAATACATAGAATACACATCCGAAAACATGAAAATAGCTAACGAATGGTTTAATATACCATAACTTCTCAAAAGGTGAAAGAAAACTTAACCTTTGTTGAGAAATTCTATTGATCACAAAAGCAGCAATTTTCATAGCTTCCACCTAAAATTGTCTCGAAACATTTTTTGCGTGAAGCAGGCTTCGACAGATTTCTGCTATGTGACTGTTCTTTCGTTCTCCTACACCATTTGGAGTATTTGGACATGTCAGTTGACGACGTTTTTCATACTTCAGAAGGAATTTAGAGAATTCATATGATGTGTATTCCCCACTATTGGCAGTTCGCAAGCAAAGAATTTTCTTGCCAACTTCTGTTTCAACAACCTTTATAAATTCATTGAATTTTAAAAATGTATAAGACTTTTCCTTAAGAAAATAAATCCATACATACCTGGAAAAATCATCAATGAAGGTTAACATATATTTCATCCCACAAACAGAGAGTTTCTTTAAAGGTCCAAATACATCAGAGTGAATTAATTCTAATGGTTCCTTGGCCTTATATTTTAAATCCTCGTACGGAATTTGATGTGCTTTACCATATTGGCAATCCACACATAAAACATCTGTCCTTAGTGGGAGTTTCGGAAGACCCTTCAACATTGACTTTTCCATCATGACACTTAAGTATAGATTAGCTAACGTGCGTCAACCGCACATGCCATAAGTCTGCAATTTAATTTTTCCTTGTGCTGTCTATATATGTGGTTTCTGTCGACATAACATAAACAGAATTCAATCTTTGTCCCTTATTTACTGGCTTTTTTTAATCTCAAGATCTTGATATATACTTACATCTTGCGGACCAAATAGAATAAAATGACCTGTAGATGTTAGCTGTGCTACTGAAAGAAGATTTTTCTTCATTCCCTAGACATTATAAACATTTTGAAGCAACATCATATCAACATTACTATTTGGTGACACTACAACCTTACCAATATGAGTTATCGATAATTTTGTATCATCGACTGTCACCACCTCACGATTTCCCTTGTACTTGATTAGATTTTGCATCTGCTCCTTGTCGCCATTCATATTTTTTGATCACCCTAAGTCAAAAATCCAGTCACTCTCATAATAAATTTGTTTAAAGGTTGTTACTGTAAGAGCTAACTCCTCTTGTTCTACAACAAAAATGCTTCACCATCCCAATCATATTCATTCTTTTTCCTTTGACTTGAAGTGGCTGCAGCATTGCTCTCAACAACCTTTTTATTAGACCAACAAACCTTGGCTTTATGTCCCATCTTTTTATAGTGATGAAAATTCCCTTAAAACCTCTTGGTTTTGCCCCAATAGTTCTTTGAAGCTCTTATTGGATGATAATTCTCCTCTCCTTGATGATTTTTTTCCTTATTGTCACTTCTTTTAGTCACAGCTACATTGTACTACTTGAGTTCCCCCTGCTTTTGTTGATATAGAGTGCTTCCTCCTCACTTTACTATGAAACTCCGCTCATTTTCTTAGCCATGGCTTCTTGCCTAGCACACATATTCTCAAACTTAACAAGTGATGGTTGAACTTTCCATCCCTGTACTTCAATAACAATGTTTCTATACTCAGATATCAAACCATGAATTATTATTCTTTTTATCCAGGTTTCCCTAATTGTAGTTGTTTGTTGCACTTTTGATATTTCGTGGCATATCGACTTCACTTTGTGAAAGTATTGTGCAATGCTCATATCATTTTGATCTATCTACAATAACACACTTTCTAAAAGTAGTTGTAATGACCCGGAAGGTTATTTTTGGAAAATTTGAATATTAGTGTAACTTGAATCAATTAATTAGTAGTTAATGGACTAAAGTAATCATTTAATAATAATCTATACACCACGGGTTAAAGTGAATTAAATTATTTAAAGTTAACATATGGGACCTTATTGAAAAGGGTAAAGAGGAGAACGTGTGGCCTTGAGAGAACGAGAGAACTGACTGCGGGGAAAAACAAGAACAAAAGAAAACTTTGTGAATCGGGTAAAGTAATCGAGCTTTTCTTCCTTTCAATATGATCAAGATATATGTTGGATGGTCTGAATATTTTATTTTATCTTTTTGGACAAATTAAGGTTATTGTGGGAATAGTGAAAATGGAAAAATACAAAAGGCATTAATGTAGTGAACAAAAAGGTAAGTGAAGAAACCTTACCCCATAACACGAACCAGGTTCGTGTATGTTGATTTTAAGTAAAGACAGAGTAAAGACACAAACACTTATTGAATTAAAAACCTTACTCACTCAAGGAAGGAAAAACCTCGTTTTATTAATTCAACTATAAGATTTTGTGATTACAACTCAATAATCAAAAGTCTTATCTCTACTACTCCCTCGATTGACTCCAATCGATCTCTCCAAAAGGCCAAACCCACCTTTTGTTACAACTCTTACTAACACTCAACCCTACAAAGAGCCAAACCCACCCTTTGTACAATAAACTGTAAATTACAATTAAGAACAAAGACAAGACCAATAATTCTTCGTGATAAAACCTTCTAACTCAAGAACGTTTTGTCCGTGGCATTCCTATCAATCTTGAAGACCTCAGTTTGATGAATAATTCCCCCTATTCTCTGCGTGAAGTCATGAATGATTTCTCTGCCTCATGTGCTTCTTATATGGTTGTTGCCTTGTACAATCCCCACTAATAAGGTAAGAAAGTTATGTTTAAACAAGGATTCTTTTTAACTTAGAATCCTTATTATACACAACTTCCTTCCTTAATAATATATTTAAGGTTTTTCTTATTTATATGGGCTTGTACCTTTAATATATTATTTTGACTTTGACAAATAACTCTATTTCACTTGATCTTGGACTTCTTTCGCTGCGTACATTTTCTACTATTCTTTGCGCTTTTTGTCTATCATCAAAACGAAATAACGATTCTATCACATTCTATCATATTCCCCCTTTTTGATGAAGACAAACATGTAACGTGTGATGCACGCGCAAATAATTCCAAATAACTCTTCCCCCTTTTGACGAATCAAAAAGACATAAACAGCGGCTAATCAACACTAATCAATATCCATAGCAACAAAATACGCCCAGCCAGGTGAGCAATGTAAATTGTTCTGGCAACAAAACAAGGAACAACAATACAGAGTGAAAACAGCTAAGAGAACCAGGTTCAGACAACATGCTTTATCACTGTGGAGGCTGACCAGGCTTAGTTGAAGCTGAAGCCAGCAATATCCAAGACTCTGTCAACTCTGGCATTGTTAGCAAGTTGCTGCTGCACCAACTGATCCTTCAACCTGTGTATTTCAGCATTTGAGGAATCGAGCTCAGCACGTAACTTCTGATTGTCTGATTCAAGAGAGGCGTTCTTTTCTTCAGCTACTTTAAGCTCCCTAAGTAACTGAGCAACAGGACCAGATGTACGTGGAGACGCTGTTGTAACCTGCTCTGACTCCATAGGAACGCCACAATCAGCAAGGATAGTTTGAGTGAACATGTCTGCACGAGTTAAGATCCTGCGTTCACCCAGTGGTACTTCAAAAGCATCAAACACCCTAGTTAATAGGTTGCCAAAGGCTAACTGATGGGAGCCTAACTAAGGATCCACAATTCTAGCAAGATGTTTAATAATCAATGTAGGCCAATCAATAAGCTCTTTGCACTCAAGTGCACTCATAAGTCCCATGTCTCGTATGGAGGCAATGTGACATTGGTGACCTCTAGGCAGTATCACCTTATGAACTATCTCAAACAGAAGCTTATGCAAAGATCGCATTATTCCCTTTAAAACAGTGTGAGCCCTGGAATTGACTCTGCCTTGCGAGAATCGAGCTGGCAGACTTGAATACTCATCAAAACTCCAATTGTACTCATTTATACCTACAGATGGTATATGCAATATTTCCCCAAGCTTGGTTGCATCAAACACAATATCAACACCTTTTACACTAGACGATACCACACCTCCTTCTAAGATTACCAAATTTGTATAGAAATCGACCACTTCCTTTTCATAAATCAAACTAGGTTCTAGAAAAAACTCCTCCCACCCTTGAAACCTTAGAAGTTCACAGACCTGCTTCACTAAATCCATTGACAGTATATCAGTATGAAAGATTCTACCCCTAAGCACTGATTTGGTTTGGAAGTACTTTTTCCTTCCCACTTTTAGAAATTTATCTACATTTCTTTTCACAGATTTTGTTTTGGATTGAGGGGTTGCAGAATGTTTTCCCTCAGACATAGCATCAGTATCAGAAGCAAGATCCATTAGAGAGACTGATGAAGGGACAGGAGACTTACCCAAACGTCGACGCTTCACCCCAGATGTTGTATCAGCAGCTGGCTTGACCGCATGCACACTCCTTGTTACTGGCCTGTGTGGGCGAGCCTATTTGACGGCAATATGCTTTCTTGGCCACCGTGGTTTTGTAGGGTGAAGGGAACTCAAAAGAATATCATCTTGAGTGTGAGAAGGTGGTGGGTTTTGAGGAGTGGTTTGGTGAGATGGTGAAGAAGGGGGGGTGGTTGGGACAGTGGTTGTGGGAGATGTTGGGTTTGGTGAAAATAGGGTTTCGTGGGCTGGTGATGCTGGAGGTTCTTGAACTAGTGATGGGGGGAGATTCGATGATGGGTGGTGATGGAGAGTCAGTAACGACAGGTGACGATGCTCCTTTAACTGGTGATGATGAGGGGGTTACTTGTGGTGTTGGAAATGCAGCTTTTGGTGTTGGAGATGGAGTTTTTGGTGGTGGCGATGGAGTTTTTGGTGGTGGCGATGGGGATTTTTGTGGTGGTGATGGAGCTTTTGGTGGTGGTGGAGATGAGGTTTTTGGTGGTGGTGATGAAGATGTGGTTGGGAGTTGGGTTTCATCCCCAAGGTCGGGCACACCATCCACAACTTGGTTTTCTTCCCCCTGAAGAGATGCACTATCAGACGAGCTGTCGTCATCGGAGTAAGTAACAAGTGGATTAGTCATGGTTATGGAAGGGATTGTGGTTTCTTGGTTTTCTGAAGAATGAAGATGAGAGAGAGGAGGTTGCTAGTTTAGAGAAAGTGCTTTATTGGGAGTGGGTTTAGTGTGGTAATCAAGGGATTGGAGTAATGATGGGGGATTGACATCGAGGGGACATGCACCGTGACGGTTGCACCTTCTTGTCAGGGGGCATGGAAGAGAGAAGATGAAATTGATTTCCCCCTTTTTTTGATTTGAATTTTTATTTTTATTTTTATTTTTATTTTTATTTTTCTTAAATATAATTTTTTTTTTGTTTTTTGTTTTTTTTTTTGAAATAAAGATTATGTGGAACCATCTTAACAGAACTTGGTTTATATCTCAGTAGAACTTGGTTGGGCATGGTTCATTCCAAGAAGATGAACCCTAACTCAAGTCTATTTTTCTGAAATAACTCTCTTCCTAGTGCTTTGGTGAAGATGTCCGCAACTTGATTCTCAGTTTTGCAGAACTCCATAATTATGTTTCCTTTTTCAACATTATCACGAAGAAAGTGGTGTCTAACATCTATGTGTTTGGTGCGCTTGTGTTGAACTGGGTTTTTGGCCATGTTTATAGCACTTGTGTTATCACATAGAATAGGAATACAACCTGTTTCTATACCAAAGTCTTTGAGCTGCTGTTTTATCCAAAGAAGTTGGGCACAACAAGAAGCAGCTGCAACATACTCAGCCTCTGCAGTAGATAGATCCACGGAATTTTGTTTTCTTGTTGCCAAGGAAATCAGACATGGTCCTAAGAAGTGTGCCATCCCAGAAGTACTTTTTCTATCAACCATGTGTCCTGCATAATCAGCGTCAGTAAATCCCTTTAGATAAAAAAAATCACCAGTTGGATACCATAGAACCAGGTTTATTGTACCTTTCAAATATCTCAGGATTCTCTTGACAGCTTTTAGATGTGATTCCTTTGGACACGACTGAAATCTTGCACATAGACCAACACTAAACACTATATCAGGTCTGCTGGCAGTGAGATACCAATCATACCTCTATATCTAGTGTCATTGACTGGTGAACCCGATTCATTTTTATCGAGCTTTATTGTTGTCCCAATGGGGGTATCATTAGTCTTCGCTTCACTCATATCATACTTCTTCAGTAATTCCTTGATGTACTTTTGCTGATGAATTGATGTTCCAACTGGAGTTTGCTTAATTTGGAGTCCCAAGAAGAAGTTCAATTCTCCCATCATACTCATCTCGAACTCACTATTCATTAGTTGAGCAAATTCTACTCCTAGTGAGTCATTGGTTCCTCCAAACATAATGTCATCTACATATACTTGGACTATGAACAGATCTTTACCTTGTTTTCGAAGAAACAGTGTATTGTCAATCTTTCCTCTTGTATATCCATGTGTGAGAAGGAAGGTAGACAATCGGTCATACCATGCTCTTGGTGCTTGTTTCAACCCATAGAGTGCTTTGACCAGTTTGTATACATCATCGGGATATCTGGTGTTTTCGAAACCTGGAGGTTGTTTTACATACACCTCTTCTTGTAGGTAAGCATTTGAAAGGGCACTTTTGACATCCATTTGGTAGAGTTTAAACTCCATGTGAGCAGCATATGCAACCAGTATTCTAATTGCCTCAGTTCTTGCTACTGGTGCGAAGGTTTCATCATAATCTATACCTTCTTCTTGGTTGTATCCCTGTACAACTAGCCTATCTTTGTTGCGCACTATTTGACCTTGCTCATCGAGCTTGTTTCAAAACACCCACCTAGTTCCTATTACTGTTCTGTTTTGGGGCTTTGGAACCAGGTTCCACACTCTGCTTCTTTCAAATTGGTTGAGTTCTTCTTGCATAGCACCAATCCATTCAGAGTCTAGCAATGCTTCCTTTGTATTTTTGGGCTCAATCAGGGACACATAGGCAGAGAATGCACACATACTACGTAGTTTGGATCTTGTAGATATGCCTGAGTTAAGAGGAGTGAGAAGATTTTGCAGAGAGTGAGAGCTTTGATGTTTCCAATTATGAGTAGGAATACTTAATACTTCTTGAGGTGCGGATGAATCAGTTTCATTAGCAGACTTATCTCCTTTTTCAGATGTTTTGTCAGATGGTATGAGTTCTTTTTCCCGTGTTTTTGGGTCTGACGGCTTGGAGCAGGTTCCCTCATCTTGTTCATCCTCTGAATTTCCTTCAACTTCACTAGTATGTTCATTAAAGACAACATGGACACCTTCTTCTACATGATTTGTTCTTTTATTCAGTACCTTGTAGGTCTTGCTTTGTGATGAGTACCCTAGAAAGATTCCTTCATCACTCTTGGCATCGAATTTTCCCAAATTGTCTTTGTCATTGTTGTGTATAAAACCTACACATATAAAGGCCCTAAGATGTGCTAGATTTGGTTTTCTTCCTTTTAGTAGCTCATATGGTGTTCTGTTTAACACTGATCTGATCATACATCTATTTATTAGATAACATCCTGTATTTACTGCTTCAGCCCAATAGAATTTTGGAAGTTTGCTTGAGATTAACATTGTTCTTGCAATATCTTCCAGTGTTCTATTTTTCCTCTCAACAACACCATTTTGTTGTGGTGTTCTAGGTGCTGAGAAGTTATGCTCAATCCCATTTGTAGTACAAAATTGTAGGAATTGTGAGTTCTCAAACTCCAGTCCATGATCAGATCTGATGCTAATTATTTCTTTGTTGAATTTCTTCTGAACCAGCTTTGCAAAAGCTTCGAACATAGTGAATGTCTCGTCATTTGTTGCAAGAAACAATGTCCAAGTGAATCTTGAGTAGTCATCAACTATTACAAACACATATCTCTTTCCACCTCTGATTTGCACACACATTGGTCCACACAAATCCATGTGAAGCAATTCAAGAGGCTTAGTAGTACTTACTGTCAACTTTGGTTTGAAGGATGATCTAACCTGTTTTCCTTGAATGCAGGTTCCACATACTTTGTTGTCCTTGAAACTTTTGGTTGGCAGTCCCCTAACCAGGTCTTTAGATATGAGTTTGTTTATAGTTGTCATGCTAATGTGTCCCATTCTTTTGTGTCATAGCATGGAGCAATCTGAGACTGCACTCAGACATTTAAGATTATCTTCCTTGGAGTCAACAGTCTTGACTTTGTACACATTCTTGTGTCTCTTTCCTAGTAGAACCAGATTTCCAGTCACTGAGTTTGTTACTCTGCATTCTTTTTCTGTAAAAAGGACGTTGTTTCCTTTATCACATATTTGCGATACACTCAAAAGATTATGTTGTAGACCATTTACATAATATACATTCTCAATTACATGAGTATTCATTGTTTCAACCTTTCCAATTCCTTGAATTTCTCCACTTTTACCATTTCCAAAGGCAACATTTCCTCCTTTGATGTTCTTGAGTGAGAGGAAGCTTCTTTTATCTCCAGTCATGTGTCTTGAGCATGCACTATCCAAGTACCATTGTTGCTGCTTCCTCTTCACTGATCCCTGCAATTTATTGTTGGATTTTAGATTTTGGTACCCAAATCCACTTTGATTTAAGCTTAGGGAATGGGTGAATAAGATTTCTTCTGGCCCATCTAGGAAGAGACTTGTCTATAAGGATTTGTTTTTGCTCATTGGGTTTATCATGATGAAGTTTTCTCAAGGATTTCATGTTTTTGTTATGGGCAGTTTGTTTCTTTTGACAATCATGACTTTTATGTCCTACCAGTCCACAGTGCATGCATAAACAGTCTATGTTGGGATTTTTTCCTTGAGAGCTGGTTCTATCAAAACCTATCCCATTTTCTCAAATGTGCGATTCTTGTGAATATTGTCAAGCAGTATGGAGGACCTGGTCCATCTCATTCTATTTTCTGCTTCAGTTTTAGTCACAAGAAGCTCTTTGGAGAGTGTTTCATTCTTTTTAATTACCAGTTCTAGATTTTTACTTAGTTTGTTATTCTTGGATAAAAGATGAAGATTCTGTTTTTCAAGACTCCTGTTTTCTTCTCTTAGTGATGCATAGTCTTCCATTATCAGTTCCCTTTTTGAGTCTATGATTTTATATTCATCAATGAGAGTGTAGAGTTAAGATTCTAGCTCTCATTTTGAGTATGAACCTAGATTGTCTTGTAAGTTATGAAGACTAACCTTTTCATTTATGTCTTCTTCTTCTTCTTCTTTTTCAGAATCTGATTCAGCCATAAGTGCTAGAATGGTTTCTTGTGATCTGCAAGTTTCCTTTTCTTCCTTGGTTTCCATTGCTACAAGGGCAAGAAAGTCATAATCATCTTCTTGTTCTAGTGCAAGAAGAGACTAGTTTTCTGTCTCATCACCCTCAGACTCTTCATCAGATGAATTCCCCATTGCTGCAAAGGCCCTCTTCATTGACATATCTGCCTCTTGAGTTGTCATTCTTCTGTTTGAGGGGACAAACTTATCCTTTTTGATGTCTTTTCCCTTCTCAAAGTTTGCCTTTTTCTGCTCTAAGGCCCAAAGTGGACAGAATTTAATGAAGTGATCTGGGCTCCCACACTTATGACAAACCTGGTCTTTAGTGTTTTCAGATGGTTTTTGAGAAGCTTTATTTTGAAAGGTCTGCCCTCTCTTTAGCATTCTGGTGAACCTTTTGGTTATGAGGGCAATATTTTCCTCTTCAAAATCATCTGATGTAGTAGCTTTTTGAACTAGGTTCCTTTCCTTTCTTTTTCCTCCAATTTCCTTTTCTTGGTTTTTCTTGAGTTCGTATGTGATGAGATTACCAATTAACTCATCCATGGCCAGTGAGTCTAGGTCGCGGGCTTCAGTGATAGCCTCGACTTTGCTTTACCAAGTTTCAGGAAGGGCACTCAAGAGTTTCCTTACTGCCTTTCCATTAGGCACTATCTCCCCTAAATAGTAAATCTCATTAATGATGGAGGTGAACCTGGTGTGCATGTCTTGAATAGTCTCCCCTTCTGCCATCCTGAACAGCTCATATTGCCTATTCAAGTTATCAATTTTAGACTTCTTGACTTGTGTTGTTCCCTCATGAGCTGTTTGCAATGTTTCCCATATGGCTTTGGCATCTTGACATGACGAGATTCGATTGTATTCGTCTGGTCCTATGCCACATATCAGAATTTTCTTGGCTTTAGCATTGTTTTGAATTGCAAGCTTGTCCTCAACATTCCATTCTTTTCTTTCCTTTGGGATTTTGGTGATTCCATCAGTTGCGATTTTCATAGGTATGGTTGGGCCATCTAGAATTACTCCCCATAGATCAGGGTTTTCGCCAATAAGATGGTCCATCATACGATTTTTCCACCATCCATAATATTTGCCATTGAACAGTGGTGGTCGTGTTTGTGAAGCTCCCTCTTGTGGGGTAGGTGGTGCTGCCATTGAGTCTTTTCAAGGTGTGAATATTTTAACGAAAAGACCTGCTCTGATACCAATTGAAGAAACCTTACACCAGAACACGAACCAGGTTCGTGTAAGTTGCTTTTAAGTAAAGACAGAGTAAAGACACAAACACTTATTGAATTAAAAACCTTCCTCACTCAAGGAAGGAAAAACCTCGTTTTATTAATTCAACTATAAGATTTTGTGATTACAACTCAATAATCAAAAGTCTTATCTCTACTACTCCCTCGATTGACTCCAATCGATCTCTCCAAAAGGCCAAACCTACCTTTTGTTACAACTCTTACTAACACTCAACCCTACAAAGAGCCAAACCCACCCTTTGTACAATAAACTGTAAATTACAATTAATAACAAAGACAAGACCAATAATTCTTCGTGATAAAACCTTCTAACTAAAGAACGTTTTGTCTGTGGCAATCCTATCAATCTTGAAGACCTCAGTTTGATGAATAATTCCCCATGTTCTCTGCGTGAAGTCATGAATGATTTCTCTGCCTCGTGTGCTTCTTATATGGTTGTTGCCTTGTACAATCCCCACTAATAAGGTAAGAAAGTTATGTTTAAACAAGGATTCTTTTTAACTTAAAATCCTTATTATACACAACTTCCTTCCTTAATAATATATTTAAGGTTTTTCTTATTTATATTGGCTTGTACCTTTAATATATTATTTTGACTTTGACAAATAACTCTATTTCACTTGATCTTGGACTTCTTTCGCTGCGTACATTTTCTACTGTTCTTTGCGCTTTTTGTCTATCATCAAAACGAAATAACGATTCTATCACATTCTATCAGTAAGGTTAATGGAAATTTTCAATTGAAAAGTTGTCATATTCACTGTTATTCCTAAGGTATATTTGAGTATTTTATTGAATTCTTCCTAAGAGAATTAACCGTGTTATTAATAGGTTAGTATAGTAATAGTGTGATAAAGGGAATTTGGCAGTGATAATTCATATGATATTGTGCATAATTCTCGAAATTTTTGGAAGAAGTACAAGACAAGAAACAATGCTACTATTATTAATATTAAATTATTATTGTTAGGAAAGATGTAGACACGGTATTGAGGGAAAAAACTCTACTCGAGTTTAAAGAAAAAACAATTTGGTTGGCAAGTTTATAAGACATTGAGTAGTAGTTAATTAATAAATTATATAATGGCTGAGATATGTTATTATTTAGCTTTGGTTATGCATGTTTGAATGTGAACAACATTTTGTTATTTGTATTAAAATGGGATCTTGATAGGCACAATATAATTGCAATATAAAATTGTAAGTGGAGTATAATGGTTGCATGACACACAGTTTACGAGGAAACTCTATCATAGGAATTAATAACTCTATAAAAATAAGATATTATTGAATTGGTTCTTGGAAGTTATTTGAAAAGAAAATATATGTAAATACTTGTACTTTCGCAAAGTTGAGAATGTACCAAGATAGTGACCTCTACTAATTAAGCATTTGACTAGATGGGTAAGTATAGAATAGTAAATTTATAGAAATATCCTTACTATTGTTGTCATATTATAATTAATGTTTTGCTACACAAAGATAGAAAATTAATTATTGGTGTATTATATCGTATGTGAATTATTACAATTGGTATTGGGAAAATAAGGGACTTAACCTTAGACTTGGAACTTAGAAAATATGGTAGTTGAAATGTTAGTTGACATCAAGAATTATGAATTTAATTATACATTTGGGTGAATTTTAAGTTCAAGGTTAAACACTTAATAATGTGGATGTTTTTAGTTCCAAAATCTTATTGTGAATATATATTTGAATAGATTGTATTGGTTTAGAAGTTCAACGAAAAGGGAAGGCTCAAGTCCTAGAGTGATTATTCGATTAACTAAGGTAAGTGGATTTCTAGACCCTTGTTAAGCGTATCAAATTCTTGTATTTCCTTGTGTGGTGCTGAGAATGACATGGAGACTTGTTTCTTATTTGTTGGTGTTATATTCCTTGTTGTAAATTGCTCTTTGTTATCAAAATGGTTATCCCCTCATTTTCATTTGAGCATGTCATTTGCACTGTATCTAAAACATGTTTGTGGTTAGAGAATGTACCATTTCGAGGGTAGTATCGCACGTCGTGATGGATATTATATTTCGAGGGACGTATCGCGTGCCTTGATGGTTTCTATTATCGAGGTTCGTGTCATGCGCCGCGACAAATGCATTGACAGATATGTCCCCCATGGGTGTGTATCGGTAGGGAAGACATGCATTACTATTCTTCACATTGCATCTCATGGCATTACACATTTTTTATTATTCATAAACTTGAATATGTGGTTTGTTGATCTTGTTAGTGTTTCTCTGTGAAAATTGTGACTGTTGAATATTGAGTTGTTATTGGTAATATGTAATCTAATAGAGTGTGGTTATTGAGTTGTGTGTTTGGTAATTTGTGAACTGTTTGTAGTGTGGAGGTTCAGATAGGGTGTAAGGAGTACCCGTATTTGGTTCCCTTAACTTGTGTTTAGAGGTTTGCTTGTTGGGTACCGCGTGGTTTGGTACTCACCCCTTGCCTCTATAATTTTTTGTATGTTACGAGCCCGGATATTTGTGATACCTTCCATTCTCTTCGTTTCCGAGGCATCTTGTGGAGTATTGTGAGGTAGCTGCTTGTCATCTCAGCAAACTTTCCTACTCCAGTTTATAACTTTATTTTTACTTGAAAGACAACTTCATTTTAGACTCGTATTTTTATTTCAATTCTTGTATTACATTAGAGACTTGTGCACGTGACTACCAGGTCTTGGGAATTGAATTAAGTTGAATTGTTTCTGTATTAGTAATCATTATCAGACTTTGGTTTTATTTCTGCATTTTATCGAAATTATCGGGTTAGGCTGACTTGTCTTGGTTGCATTAGACGAGTGTCATCATGTCCGTTTTTTGGTCGTGACAATTGTAGTCGTGTCTCGTTCTTCTTTTAAAAGAGTGCAACCAACGTGTCCCAAGCTTCCTAGGCTGTTCCAGCATCTCGTATATGTTCAAAGACGTTTTCTTGATGGTGGTCTTGAGGGCAAATAATGTTTTTCCTGCTTTAATCTACCATTTTCTCAATGTGCCATTTTGTTCTTCCTCCCCTAGTTTGACTTCACGTACATTGACGACCTCCTAATGATCTTGACCTTTATTTTAGGAAGTCATACATGTCATCCATGTTTTGTAATTTTGATGGTTGAGTTTCTAAACTCCACCTATGGCTTGTAAATCAGTCATCGCAATAGATGTGTGGCATCTCTCTCTCTTTTAAACACAGCTTTTGTACCAAATGATGAAGAGAACTTGTGTAACACCCCATTTCCAAAACACACCAAAAATGCAGATTTTCAAAAGTTGCAGTTGCTAGCGATAGAGCCAACTACGAACAGTTAGTCGACTTACTGTCCGTCAGTCAAATCCGTCGATAGGCCAATCAACTTTCATACTTCACTGGCGAACGACAGTCGACCAATATGGACTATCAATCAACTTATGGTCCATCAGTCGACTCCGTTGATGGGGCTTTCAATCCTAATTCGCAAATGACGGTCGACCAGCACAGACCGTCAATTGACTTACGGTCAGTTACTCGACTCTGTCAATGACTCCGACAACAATTAATTCAGGGGTCTTTTTGTCTTTTTCTATTTCGTTGGACCCCTAAGCTATGTCGTTTAAACCCTAAATCATGAGTTTTTAGTCAGTTTAAGCCTAGAAACATAACTAAAACTTAGTTAAGTCAAATCATTAATCAAAACTTAGAAACTTAAAAGCAAGAGACGAGAAAAAGGGTCAAGAACCCTAGTTCAAGAACGCAACAAGGTTTCATTAGTTCCATCCTCAAAATCTAAAAATTTCTACGTGAAAGTCATCACCAGGTATGTGGAATTTCACTAGTGGGTTCCTTTCACCCAGTAGGTCCCTAGTTTTCAGTCAGTTTCTTGATTGTCTTACTCTGACAAGACCTAGTGTTTCTTGAATATTAGAATGGGAAAAGGGACAAATATACCCCCGAACTAACGTAAATGGTATGCATATACCCTGCGTCATACTTTAGGGACATTGGTGCCCCTGCTGTCCAAAAACTAAAACATATATACCCTTTATACTAATGGACATACACATCTCATAATCTTATCCATTGACCCGACATCGGATCGATGGATAAGATTGTGCCACGTGTCTCTATTTAATCATCCGTTAAAATGAAAGGTATATACGCTCTATTTTTTGGACGGTAGGGGCACCAATGTCCCTAAAGTACGACGAAGGGTATCTGCATACCATTTAGATAGTTCGGGGGTATATTTGTCCTTTTTCCCTATTAGAATTGTTTGGTTCTTTAGCTGATAAAATGATCCAAATTAGATTACCATGTTGTTATTCAATTTATTGTCTGAATTCTAAAACCCTAGCTATGTACTTCTTTGGTTCTTGAATTACACAGGTTAACTCAGACATTTCAGTTATACATGCATCATTTATTAATGCGTCAATATTAGTTTAATTAGTTCAGCGGTACACAATAGTCCCAAAACTACTAGCCAAGTAGGTTGTAAATCCCCTCTATGGGCATCGGTTTATTGGTCATGCCAGCATGCTTTTATTACTCTAGCAGGGTATATTGGGTACTTTCAATGGGGCGTACACATTAAAGAGAAAATATATAAAGTCACCATTGAAGTTGTTTTAAATTTTCATAAAGACACCTTAACTTTGCGACTGTCCTATTATCCAACTAAACAATTTTGAAGCATGTTATTATATCATTTTTCGATCAAACCCCAAATTTTAACCAGCAAGTGAGTTCACACCCCAATCATTACATGACACGTGTTAATTAAAATTATATTTTTTATAATTTAAAATTTTCCCTTTATCTTTTTCTTTCTTTATTTCTCTCTCTGTCTCTCTCTTACTTTTGAATTTTAATTTTGATATATCTTAAATTTTCCCCTCCTTCTTTCATCCCTTCATTTTATTTTTTTTTCTTCATCCCCCAACCCCCCATGTCAAATTGAAACTCACTTTCATTTTTTTTCTTTTCTTTTTTGTTCTTCTTCTCCGTTCAAATTCTTTATAAAATTCATACTATTATTTAGACTTTATTGAATCATTGATAACAAAACTAATTATTTTTTAATGACAATACAAAATTTTGAAGGTATTATCAACTACTCATTTTCATAAACATTCAAAATTAGAAATTATAATTTTAAAATAATCAATTAGTTTCTCAAAAATTGAAAGAACTTAATTGAAATCGAATAAAAAAATTATATGATACTTCCTAATCATCTTCAAATCATATGAGTTTATCCAATTGTTCGAAATATAAGAAAATATTTAGAAAAAGTTTTAAAACTAAAGAGAGTAAAACTAATAGTAATAAAAAAAAGTGAAGTTGTGATAAAAATGACAATGAAAGTAAGAAGTTTCAATGGATGAAAAAGAAAGAAGAAAGAAAGAGGAAAAAAAAGTGTAAATAATTAAAATAATAAGAAAATATATTTTATAATAAAATACTTGTAAAAATAAAACTATATTAGTTATTTTAGGGTGTTCACTCTCTTTGAGAGACTGTACAACTCTTGTTGGATGGACGAAAAATAATGTAGTTATATCTTTTCAAAATTGTTTAGTGGGATAATAGGTTGCAAAGTTAAGGTGTCCTTTTAAAAATTTAGGACAACTTTAGTAGTGACTTTATGTCTTTTCTCTACATCAAACGACACATTTAGCTCATATGATTTTATTATCGATTATTAGTATCTCCATAGTTTAGTAAAACTCTATTGAATTCACCATATTTACAGTTCGGTTAGTATTCAGTCTAAGCATGTTATAAATTTGGTCATTGCATCCAGTTAGCTCAGCATTAAGTATATGATGTTAAAAATATTATACTTCCTATTGGGCTGTTCAATTTTGTATTATTTCAACTCTAATCTATCCTACATGCTCAGTACCTTTCAAGTACTGACGCATATGTGCAGTAAATCTTCTCGTGATGTAGGTTCAAGTTCTCATTATCCTGATCACTCTTAGATCGATTTTCAATCTAGAGTTTAGCAGAATTAGTGGTTAGTGGTCAATCCTCATTGTCAGAGGACAATAGTCATGAATTTATTTTTGATATTTTTAGTCCATTAGTTTTAGTATTGTTAGATAGTTAGTTAGAGGCTATTTTCTGTCATAGTTAGTTTCAGCTTATTATTGAGTTAATATCTTCTTTGTATTAAACTCATCAGTTTTCAGATATCTCAGTTCAATATATGGATATTCCCCATTTTTTTCATTTTAATTATATTTATATGCTCATGATCATGCCAGTAGTGTTCGCTTGGAATCACTTCTGATTCTAGGTCCAGTGTCCGCGTCTCGGCGATAGCTCAAGGCGTGATAATTATAAAGAAACATGTACGGCCCCATAACTAAAACAAATGAGATGTTAGTTTTTCAGAAATTGCAGGTACAATCTATGGTCACAATCTATGGTCCGTAGTCTGATCTACAGCCCGTATTGTAGGTCCATAGTTGAGATCTGCACCCCTCCCAAAATTCAACTAAAAAAATAGACTATGTCGACCGACAAACAAATCTAAGGTCCATAAGTTAGACCACGGTTCATGTTCTTTCTTGGATTTAGACTCCTGTTACCCAGCCTCTTACATGAAGTATGGATGACCAGCACGGTCCTCGTTCAATCTACGATATGTAGGTCTGACTGTATGTGAAGTTAGCATTTAGTTAAGGGGAAATTGCTGATTGGGTGAACTTCAAATTGTAATAACTGTTAGCACAAAATGAATTAGGTGTCCTATGACCTACATATGATAGACAATTGAATCCTCTTTGCAACACAGTTGAGTTTACTAAAAACCGACCTCCAAGTAAAACGTTATGACCATTTTAGTAAAGGCATGTCCAACAAACTCAAATGACGGACCGTCAATCTAGGTCGTCGATTGCTCCGACAATAATTATTTCAGGGGTATTTTGGTCTTTTCCTAGTTCTTTCAACCCCTATTCATCGCTTAAACCCTAAATCATGAGATTTTAGTCAGCTTAAGCCTAAAAATATAACTAAAACTTAACTTTGTCAAATCATTATTGAAAACATAGAAAACTAGAAGCAAGAGAGGAGAAAAAGGTCAATAACCCTAGTTCAAGAACACAACAAGGTTTCATCAGTTCCAGCCCAAAAATTTAAAGATTTCTCCGTTGATTCATCACTAGTTATGTGGGATTTCACTAGTGGGTTCCTTTCACCCATTAGATCCCTAGTTTTCAGTAAGTTTATTGAATCCCAAATCATGACTAGACTTAGGGTTTCTTGAATGTTATAAGGGTTCTTAGATATTAGAATGATCCAAATCATATTATTACGTTAATGTTTAGTTTATCGCATGAATTTCATAACCCTAGATATGTATTTCTTTAGTTCCTTAATTACACATATTAGGTCACATATTTCAGTTATTCAGTTATGCATGCCTCAGTTATTAATGCATCATGATAATACTTATTGTTGCATTCTCTGTCATAATCAGTTAACTACTTAAATCATTTGTAGTAGCATAACACCAAGTTGGACTAGGGATATAACACACCCAAATAGTCCCAGAACTACTAGCCAAGTAGGCTGTAAGTCCCCTCTGTGGGCATCAGTTTAGTGATCACACCATTATGTCTTTATACCTCTGGCAGGGTATATTGGATCCTCTTGATGGAGCGTATACATCATACTCAACATTTAACTCATGTGGTTTTATTATTGGTTTTTAATAGCTCCCACAGTTCCGTCAGACTCTATTTCATTGACCATATTTATAATTCAGTTAGTAATCAATCTCAGCATGTTATAAATTTAGTCATTGCATCCAGTTCGCTCAACATTAAGTATATCATGTTCAGAATATTATATTTGGTATTGTGGTTGTTCAGTTATAGATTATTTTAGCTTTACTCTATCCTACATGCTCAGTGCCTTTGAATTATTGACGCATACTTGCGCTACATCTTCTCTTGATGTAGGTTCATGTTCACAGCATCCAGATCACACTTAGATCGGTTCCTGATCTCGAGTTCGGTAGAATCAGTAATGAGTCATCATTCTTGAAGGACAATACTCATGAGTTTCTTTTCAGTATTTTAGTCCTTTAATTTCACTTTTGCTAGACTTATCTAGGGCCTGTCCCAACATTTCTAGTCAGTTAGAGGCTATTTTTCAGATATAGTTAGTTTGAGCTTTCTATTGAACTCATCAGTTTTTATATATCTCAGTTACAACTTATGAGTATTCCCTAAATTTTAATTTTACTTATGATATAGCTTCTGCAATATGTTTTTATCTTTAGTATGTTTAAGATCATGCCAGCTAGGTTAGCTTGGGATCACTTGTGGTCCTAGGTCCCGTGTCCGCGTTTTTGGGGTAGCTCGGGCTCGACAAAACGAATAGTTGAAAAATAGGAAATTAGAGGAAGAATAAAACATAACTAAATTTTTTTGCAAAGATTATTACTGGATGATATTATTAATAGACTTTTTGTAGGCTTATATAAGTTTACATTCTATGGAATCATATTACACTAAACCACTAATGTAATTCCACTAGACCAACTCACATAAACATTAGGAACACAATTCTACAATACTACACAATCGAAAAACTATCACGAGTAAAAGAAAATAACTATCAACTGAAAGCTAAAATATAGCCATACTGCCGACTTAGTCAAACTAAATAATAGGAGTTGATGTTGTAGCAGAGAGGGAGTATTATTTTAATTATGTTAAATATAATTTTCCTATGCACCTTGTACTTAACTTGAGATATGAAAATATAAATTTTCTATATAGTAAAATTATATCATATTGCCTTTAAAATTCAAGGAAAAGTGATGAGTAGGACTTGTCTAATATCCTTATATGAAAGAATAAACTTAGGAATTATTGTTATTTTTCACTCAACATGTTACGCCCACGTAATTTTGTTCATCATTTGTGTGAAATATGTAGGAAAACACTAATTTTGACTTAACACTGACACTGAAAGTCGTTTTCTTCTCAAATAATATTTATCTGATTGTCCATTAGATTTTTACATATTAACTACTTTAACTTAAGACTTACATTAAATTCTTCGAGTTATTTTTTTTCCTTTTTCTTCCTCTTGATCTGTATTTTTCTCAGTTCATTGAAGAACAACATTTCCTCTAACTTCCAATTTTCTAGTAATTTACATCATTTAATGTCATGGGCCACAATAAGGGTGTAATGGAGAAAATGGATGATCCAGAATCGCGTAAAAATTTCTACTCAAAGAGGAAGGATAACATTGTTGATTGAAGGGCATTTTGGAGTCAATAGGTGGATGAGAAGCCATTTTGGAGAAAATAGGTGGATGGAGTGTAGTTTTGTACCATTTCCAATACTTCGAGGGTAATTTAAGCCCTTTTCCGTTATATAAAAAAAATAGCTTAGGGGTTATTGTTATATTGCAGTCAATAAGTTACCGCCCACAGATTTTTGTTCACTAATTGTGTAAATATGTAAAAAAAAACACTAATTTTGACTAAAGATTAGCAACGAAACCCGTTTTCATTTAAAAAAAGAATTATCTGATTGTATATTAGACGGTAACATACTCACATCTTTAACTTTTAAAATGGAATGTCATTGCATTTAATTATTTGAGCTATTTTGCACCATTTAATTTCACGGGTTGCAATAAGGTTGTAATGTAAAATATTGAGGATCCAACATCCTGTCAACAGTTCTACTCAAATTGCAAGGATATCATTGTAAAGAAGTCAAATTAGTGAGTTGGGGTTTTTTTATGATACACATATTCAAATGAGTGATTTGGGGTTTTTATATGATACACATTCAAATGAGTGATTTGGGGTTTTTATATGATACACATATTGCACTAGTAATGTTTTCTCCAACTGGTGAAGTGATCAACTATTCTAGCCGAGAAAGGTTGATGAAATTTCTAGAATGATTTTTCCTTTCATGTTTGAATGTTATATGTTCTGTTTATGATACAAAATGTGATGTAATTTCTTTTGATTGCTCAATTTGAGGATATCATGATCAATGCAATGGTATGATTATTTCAATATGTCAAATTCATGAATTAGACTTTGCCAATTTCATCCAAGTGACAACACACAAATGTTTTTTTTGTTGAAGATCCACTCCAAATCCAAATGAAGAGGTATTAAATTTTGCACATCTTCTACTGATGTTTGGAGTCTCGCGCAAGCAAAATCAAAATGATAAATGATTGAAAATATTGCTATGTATGACACACTTACTTTTCTCGAGTTATTTTGTTCTGATTAATTTCTTTGTTTTGTGGTACTTTCTACGTGATATAATATTTTTTGTTATTTTTGTTAAATATTTTTACGATGCTGATGATTGGAAAATGTGCTTTAGTGTTAAGGTAACGCTTGATGTTTCCACACTAGTGTCGATTGTGTATACTTAAAAACTCTTAGGATAACCACTCTAATAGGGAAATATTTAGAAGGGGATCACCTTCGGTCAATAGTTATAAGCTTATATTTATCATTACTAAAAACTCATAACTTGATATTTTTTAATGTATTTTCATAATAGGCTCATATGGAGAAGCTTAATGACCTCAAACAAACACTAAGTGAAGCACATGAGAAAATAAGGTTGAAGATTTCTTCACTTTTATTTTTAGATATTCTAAAAATGTCCTCTTTTATAACGATTGGTTTCCTTGGATCGGTCAGCTCCTATGAACCAAAAGTGGAGAATATCAATACAGTTGAAGAAAGTGATGCATACAAGCAGTATCTTCTGGGTGCTACGAAGCAGATTCAACGATCCAAAGTGAGCATATCGGAAGCATGCATTTTTTAACTTCTATTTTCATTAGGTCAAGAGACTCCAAAAAAACTTAAAGCTCAATACTTTACTCACTTTCCTCCAATATACACACATACACAAAATGTCACCAATTTGTTAGTTGAATTAAGATCGGCATGATCATGTTTTATATTCTTCTTACCTGGAAAAACTCTTGGATAACCAGGAATGTCTCAAGACAAATGAAAATGACGCAGTAAGACATTTTTTTATTGTGTCATATTTGAAGGAATACTTAATTGTTTTTCAAACATCTTATATGAAATTGACTATTAACATTATAATCTCTAGATGGATTAACACAGGATATGGCTTGTGACAAATAATCTTTATTTTCAAACTAGTTATCGAATGGTATATATATTAGTAAATCTATTCAATAACTTACGGACTTCAGTCTCAAACAAGTTGATGTGAAATCCGCACTCCTTCATTTAAACTCAGAGAAATATATTGAATGTTGTTTCTCTAAATTTGTAGGAACCAGTAGGGGATGGAATATTTGAGGAAAAAGATTGGATGACAGTGGAGAGGTAGTTGTATGTGTCCAACAGATTCAACATGGAATTATGGTATACTAGTTTATTTATTAAAAACATAGTAGAATGAATAACTTGCACCAACCAACCAACCAAGCAAGAATATAAATTATGTTGCATATGCATATTATTAATGCAAGTTTAATGTCGAAATTAGAAATATCAGTTTTACTAATTTATATATCATTAATTAAATAAAACTCATAATAATCGAATAGTAAATTGACCATCAAGCAAGAAATATTGAAAAATAATTATATTACTATAGCATCTAATAATATAATTATATCTATGTGACTTATCCTAAATAATCTCTCATTACGCTCCATATTACTAAGTACACAAATATGTAGCTACGTAAAGAAACTATATTAGTAAGGAAAGATAAATGTAAATAAATATTACAAAAGTACATTTAAAAACGAATCTAAATGTCATAAATTAGTAATTTCAGCACTAATAAAAATAGACTTATAACTTTCATAATTTCATAGAATATTATATTAAATAAGTATAATCGGAAAAGAACACAAAAATATTAAACATATTAGAATAAATACAGCATTCATATCCTTCTTAAGACTTTTATTGTAACAATATATATAGTAAAAAGAAATACACAAGAAGTAGAGTTTATTTTTCTCCCGTAACAAAAAAAATAATCTAAAATGATAAAGATAAATTTTATGATACAAAATATCATTCTAATGAGGATCAAGAAATATTAATATTTCAAAACAAAAAAAAAGTACCTGAAAATTGTCTGACGATTCACATAAACACGAGGCAAGTGGTAAAGAAGAATTATTTTTTCATGATACATATATATAGCTAAAGATTCATTGGATAAGATGAAAAGGTGAAGAGTTGTTTAAGTTAATTTTTAGAAGTTAAGTGATCTTAAACAGAGGGTAGAGGGAAAGGTGATTGTTTTTACTAATAATTCAATACATTTATTTATATTAACTAAAGAGAGAGGATAAAAAATTTAATCATTTAATCACATTAATTATAACGAAAGAATAGATAATTTTTTTTTTAAAAAAAGTAATTCCTAACCATGTCCTTTGAAATAATTTCAAACAATTTTCTATAAAATATTTTTGTCTTTAAAAGTTTGACTTTACACCTTCTTATTTCTAGTATTTAGTATAATATAAAATAATTATTACTTAGTATGTAAATAATTAGAATTTAAACCATTGTGTCTAGATGCATGTATTTAAATATGATTACTTAATATTAAATTAATTATATATTCGTACTTAATTTAATTCAGGAATAAATTAAGGACAAAATGGTAATTCAACTTTTAAGTTAGGAGCTTCCGACTTATAATAATATATGATAAGACATCTGAAAAGAACTATTTGTTTTTTTATTCATTTTGTATGTGGTTAAGAATCAAAACTTCACGACTTAAAAACACTTCTACATATATTCTTCAAACCTTTTAGTATAATTAGTTTTTGGACATGCGTTTTGCGTGTGTATGTTAAATATACAAGTATACTATTAGTAAACTCACATATATTACTCTCTCCAATTTAAAAATAGCGAATGGTTGAGGTAATGCACACCAGAAATAAACTGAACACAATTTCTTAGTTTTTTCATTTGAGTTATTCTCAAACTCCTATGAAAAATGCAATAATTTAAAGTAAAATCAATAAATATAAATAATTAACTATCTTAGGTCCGATACATAAACATGATTCAGATGTGCACAATTGTTATCGTATGAAAGATACTAGTGAATTTATAAAGGAAGGATGGGACTATACAGTGATAAGAGATTTTGTGCCGGAATATGTGGTAGACCATGTTCAGGAAAATCTGCACCCTGCGTATCACAGTAATAAAGTTGATAAATCTTGATGGACTGAAATTAGTAATGGTAAATTCACAGTAAAATCAGTTTTGGGGACTTTTGAGAAACAAGAAAGACAAAATGTAAAACATGTAAAGTTATGGATAAAAGGTATTCCATTCAAAATCTCATTCTTAAGTAGGAGGACGTTGTTTGGAAAGATCTTTGTGGCATTTTTAATGCATAGATAAAATCTCATCCTTAAAGAGGAGAACTTGGTTTTCAAGTGATTGTAGATGTTGTGTTATTCCTGTCGAAGATACAATTGAGCATCTTTTTTTCAATGTAGAAGTAGTTACCAGAATATCAAATTATTTTAGGTATGCATCAGGAATCCTAGATCCTATGCTATCCTAATATCATTGTTTGGTTTTTGTGGAAAGGAGAAATACATGGAGGTATTTTTTCAGATGATACAGTAATATCAGATATTATTGATACAGTTTAAAGTTCATATATGTAAGATTTAAATTAAACTCAAGCAGAAATTCTTGGCCTCATATTCTATCAGGATTGGAGCAATATAAGCCCAAGTTTAAGTATAAAATCTGATGGTTGCTAAGGGTTTCAAGATTAAGGATACTACAATCTTGGTGGCAGAAGCTAGAGCTATAAGGGAAAGCCTTTCATATTGTAGTGAGCATGGTATTACTAATCCTATTATTGAGAAAAACTCACTAGCTAGGGTTCATATAATTGAGGTCGCCTGGGATGTACCCTTAAATATGGCATTGGAAGTTAGTACCATTAGGATAATATGAAGGAGTGTTTCAGCAAGAGTAAAGCATTCTCTTAGGGAGGAAAATGCTCTTGCTGATTTTTTTTACGAATTAAATTTTCTCTTTTGCAGGTAATTTTTTTGATAAATTATTTTCAAGATACTCCAATTGAGGGAAGAAAATTACTCAATCTAGATAAATAAGGAACGTAATACATAAGAAGAAACACGAAGGAATGAAGAGACACCTAACAACAACACCAAACATTAAATATTCTTCGGATTATAATTAGATTTGTGCAAGAGTTTGTAATATTTCTAAATATCTAAGCTAGTGTTTGAAGTAAATTCAATAAATTTTGTACTTACGCCTTGTGAGATCTTGGGGCATCCAATGGTACCAAATCAAGGCATTAGCTTCTTGTGGAAATTAGTCCACTCCAATTGAATTGAAATAAGCATAGAAAGAGAAGCATAACAAGTTCTCATTATTAAGTATTAACTTATTAAATGCTTTAATGGTGGTGTCAAACCCATTTGGTTCAACTCATTAAGACTTACAAGTGTTAATACCAATGTAAAGAAAAAATAGAATAAATAGAGATACTTCGCTGAAGTACAGGAGAGATCAGACATGTGAATGGTAAAGGAAATCCTTGAGCATCAGGTTGATTGAACTCTTGCAAGTTGAAAAGAAAATACGGGCAAGATTTGGGGTGTCTCAATACCCATAAATCGACCAATATTATTTAGCTCGGAACAATTGCACCTAACAGACCATTGTTGAAGCTCTAGTTGAGAAGAGAGTAGATGAAGAAATGACTGAAACTTTCCAATTCTGCAGATCGAGTGTTTTCTTTTTATTAATTTGTTTACTTATTTATGTTTTTTATTTTTTGTTTCCTTTTTGATTCTGTAGAAGCTATTTTTGGGCCTAATTTAAAATTTTGATTATATAATAATAAGCCCTGACAATTGTCTGTTGTTATTTGGAAAAAAACTTGAAGCTCCACTCCTCAGCAATTAAAGCTTTATTTGGAGATAAAATTTCATTTCACATAAAATTTGTGGTGATGAAAATGCTTAATAATGGAGAAATTTCTATTGACCAATCATGTCTTGCGCTCAATTCGAGAAAATAAATTATAAATGAATATCAAAATTCTAATTAAAATTGTAATATCCTCATAGATATGAGGTTTATCTTTTCAAAATTATCACTAACACCATAATATATCTTATGGCGTTGTAATATTAGTGATTCCATCCAATTTACACACTCCCTGCCCTAAGCCCCCCTAAAGGCACTTTAGAGTTGATTGAGAAGTAGATCTCTTACTTTTTGGTGACCTGCTAGGAACAAAAACAAACATCATTGGCGTACTTGAAAATAAATGTAGCTTCCATAAGATTGACGGGGCATACTAATTAGAAGTTTTGATGATATTAGTACCACTCTAGTGGTTAAAAGATAGTGGAAGTACATAACTATCCCATCCTTTTGGGCTAGCTTCCTTAATACCAAGTATTGTACTAGACTTTATGCAGTTGCAAAGTTGTGTGTAGTAAAACATCTCATAGTTTGAGACAGATGATGAAGATAAAAAAACTGGGTTGAACTCAACATTTCTGATTCTGAATGAGTGGTAGAAGAATGTGTAGTGGTTTTGATTGAAGTTAGGGTGACAATAATGATTTTTGGAGGAGGATTAAAACCAAGAATAAATGAGTCAAGAGAAAAGGCTTTGAGTATATTGAGGGTATTTTTTTTCTAAAGAGATTTTTTTTAACCAAAAGTTTCAGGCTTATAGCCTATTTATTTTCATTTATAAAATAATTAGGCCCAAAACTGGCCCAATGTTGGAACTAAAGAAAACAAAATAAAAGTCAAAACCTAAAGAGACAAACCAATATATGAGCATCAATTTCCTTAAAATGGAGGAAGATGAAGAGGCATAGAGGTGTTGGCATCAGAGATGGGGTCAAGCATCATTTTCAGCTAATCCAGTTTCTGCGCAAAGTTTTGCAACCACGAGGTGAACTTCAACTTCATCTTCTCAGGTAAAATTTTTCTACTCTCTCTCTCTTTAAATACTTGAATGAGGTTTGCTATGAAAAATGATCTTATTGAACTGTGGAACTTAGAATTTGGATAGTGTAGAAGAAATCTCGAGTAAAATTAGTTTTCCTTTAATCAATTTGAATTTGGTGGATTGAATCAAATACATTTTATACCACCACCACAACTCAAATCCACAAAAATATTACTAATTGATTTTGTGAGGTTATTTTGATACACTCCACATCACTTGTGTAAGAAAATAGTACATTTAATTCATCGTTCAGTTCTTATTCTCCTCTAATGATCATTCGGTAGTTTTAAATACATGAATGAGCAGTATATGAAATTTAACCTAATTATAGATTAAATATGCTATTTTAGCCCCCTTAAGTCCTGATTTTATATCATATGTAACACCTCAATGCTCTCACCAGGTGCATGATATATTAACAACCAGAAACTAATTGAGAAATCTTGAGGTAGGTTAGTAGCGTACTCAATCTATGATTCATGTAAAACTTCATATGTAATTGAGACTTGATACAATAAAGATTACTTTATTGAGTCATACTTGTTTGTCTTAATATCAACTATTGAATACTGTGTTTATCCAAATTGATTATTCTGATTCCTTCACTTGGGATTTCTTGAAAATGGTTAAATTTATGAGTACCCTGTTGTATTTAATTGCGTTATCCTCAGCTGTATTATTCTTTTGATTGTATTTGGAACCTCTCGAAAAGCTCTAAATTCATATGTACCTGCAAAAGGAAAAACCAAGTTAGCAAAAAATTAGCTAGAGTATTCCCTCCCTTAAGGAGTTTTTGTACTTTTACTGACATAGAGTTTCTTAATATGGAGATGGAATAGACATCCATTGTTACATTCCAAGGTATTTTGCACCCTCCATTTAGTATATGTACCAAAGCCAAAGAATCGATTGCAATTATAATGTTTTAAAAATTGTTTTCCTAACAACATTGAAGACTTTTTTTAATAGCAATCGCTTCAAGAACTACATTCGTAGAATCGGGAATCTGCACCCCTTAGAAAACATTAACTCTCCTTCATGGTTTGTGATACAAAAGGTAGCAGTACTACTAGGTCTAGGATTATCCCTCGAAACCCCATCTATATTACATTTCTACAACCCCATGGTGGAGGATACCATTTAACCATTTTTGAAATAAACTCAGGACTAAAACAACCGAATAAAGAAACTAGCCGAGGCTAAGTGGAAGGGATATAAGTGTATTCATACTCTCAATTTCATGAATTCATACATCCAAAATCACTTTACTTGTGGTATAATTACCACCATGAAGTACAATATTTATCCTTTTCCATAAAATCAAATTAGGAATTTAATTAAAATAATGTTTTGCCTCGTATTTAATTGAACATCCCACCATTTTTTTATACACAGCGTTAATTGAATCCAAGGACCTAATATTCTCGCTGCATAAGAGAAATATCGCCACACTCTATATGCAATTTCACCTTCAAAAAAGAGTTTTCCATAGTTTGCCTTGTTGGGGCAGTAAAGCATAAGCAAAGTTCGGACTGTTCCAATTACCTATAGCAACAGCTACTGAAACTCTAGTATTCAAAAATCTCAAACCAAAGAATGATATCTTGACAGGAAGATCTTGCCCATATCTTCTTGAAAATCACATTTTCTGCCACTTTCTTTCTCAAAATCTTCCAAGCATTCTTAACTGAGAACTTTCATGTGCTTGTTTTGATCTCCGTCCATATTAATTCGTCTATTATGATACATATGATGTATGATATGTTCCACAATATGACCATGCAAATGATCATGCATACTATCATAATCCCACCCTGTTTCCTTTAGGAAAATATCAATGTTCATCAATGAGTGACGAGTTTGTACTTCAGTTTGATATGTGTAAAGAGGCCCAAGTTAGGTCCTATTATCATACCAAACAGAAGAAATCCCACTCTTAGTTTCCCACCATTAAAATTTTTCAATGCACTCCTTCTTGTGTAACACATTTTTCCATAGTTGAGATCTACCTTTCCATTCAGCCAAAGTTGGAATATGCTTCTTACAATATTTGGTCCACATAAAATTAGCCCATAAGGTGGTATTTTGAGTCATGAATCTCCACCATAATTTTGCATACATTTTTTTAGAAACATCAAACATGGATCTAAAATCCAATCCTCCTTCCTGTTTAGGTAAATACAATTTCTCCCATGAATTCCAGTGTTTATTCTTAGCTGTAATTTTATTACTCCAAATTTTTATTCCAAAAATCCTATGAAGTTCCTTAATCACACATATAGGAGGAACTATAGCTGATAAGACATGAATTAGAACACTCTGTAGCACACTAGTGATTAGAACCTCTTTTCCTCCATATGACAATATATTTCCTTTTGAAGATTAAAAGTTTGCCTCACCTTCTTTATAAGCTCTTTGTAGTGTTGTTTCCCTTTTTTGGAGTAGGTGATACGACGACCAAGGTATTTAAAGGAAAATGACCTTTAGACATACCAACGCATACCTCCCCCAATTCTTTCTCAGCGTCCCCTGCACTTGTTTTTCTTTTTTTTTCAATCTATACCACTTGACAGAGCGTCTAGTAGTTTGTTTTTATTAAAAATAAAAATCCTCAGTATAAATAAGTACATGTAAGGGGTGGGATTTTCCTTACCTTTTAAATCCTAATGAGGCAACAAACCTCTATTAATTAACAAACATGAAAAAACAAGAGCTAGAGAGAACTAGATATTTTATTATCATCACAGAATTAATACACTCTATGATGATATTACAAATGAGAATACTTGAAAAATGCAAAAATATAAAATCCAAGAAGAAAGTGAGTTATCAACCTCAAATTTCTTTTTACAAATGTGTGAATTAAAATTGATATATAGCCCATCTAAAGTGACCTAAAGTATTTTCATCTTGTCTTATTCTGCAAATCCATCCAACAAAACTTGATAGTTCGTCATTTCTTCTTGGATGTAGTGGATCTTGTTAAAGTCATTGACACTGTCATATGGTTCTGCTTTGCCAGTCGCATTGGTAGGTGCCTTGGACCAAACTCTCCTATCAATTTACTATCCCAACTGTGTTGCCTTCCATGTGTCTTCTTTTTATTTTGGTTGCTTCCACTTGTTTGATGCCGAGGTGAGATATATCCATCCCTAGCCACTTTGTCAAAGCATATATCCAACATATTTTCTTTCTCATCCTCATCAAAAGGGTCATTTCCCAAATCACGATCATAACCCTAGTTGGACTAAATTCTCATGTCAAGGACTTTTGTTCCTTCTTATTTGCAACTATACTTGTAGGTACAAATTCCAAAGCTTGTGGACTTAGTTTTTTATTCAAAAGCGGAGGTGGAACATGCTCTTCTTCATCAACCATATCAGCCCACCTAGGAGTACTCATCTCCCTTTGCTTTTCTTTTGAGACCTCCTGAGCTAAGGTATTCAATGTGACAATGGGTGACTTGATTGTTTAATTAGGTTTGAGCGACATGGAAGCCTCATTTTCTTCACTAATCTTAGATACTTCACGATTAGAGATATATGTAAGACTCATAACACTATCATTATTTCAGTCTGTATGCTACATACTCCAATTGGTGTGCTAACTAATTGTATATTATTATCAAAATCGGCTCGAAATAAAGTTTGATAATTCTTGGGATTAGAATCAACTACCTATAATTCTTTCTCCACCTCAAGTGATTCAAATGGATTTGTACAAACAATGTTATTCGGTTCATTAGATTGTGATACTAGATTACTAGTTAGATATTGCTTATTTTCAAGACGTGGTGATTTACTTAAACTTGTCGAGGAACTAATACACATAGAAATTGATTTTTTTTGTGCAATTGTGTTCCGATTCCCAGTTGCATTCTAATCACGACCGGAAATTTCAACTTGTAAATCAACAAGTTCAAAAGGTTGCAAATCACCTATTTTTTATCCTTCAAATTTTTGTCCATCAATTCCCAAATTCTCAAGTTGCACATCAGTTTTGGCGTCTGTATAGCATTGTGAAGTTTCTCAAGAGTATGCTTATCACCTTGCCTCATACTTGAATTTTCAGCAACAACTCCCTTCTCTTTTATCTTGTTAATTTTTTGCGCAAATTCTGCATCGTTTGATTTACTTGTATCCACAACGAGTTTCTCTTCAAATTCAACACGATCAACTGAATTACAGCTTTGTTGATTGGGAGAAGAGTAGTCGTCTAACAATGCCAGACGCTGGACTGAATTTTGCGGCACCAAATTTTGATCTTGAACATCACTCTTTCCAGCCCCTATCCATAAATCTTTAATTGTTCCTTCATCATCCTTTTCACCAACTTCCAACCTGTTTGAATTAGATTTTTTAGCATTGAGATGAACGTGAAGATCGCCTCAAAATTTTTCTCCTTCAATATGACTATCACTGACCATGGCATCAACTTGAGCATCAATGAGAGTTTTATTAAGCTTTGCACTACATTTTGGTAAACCATATCCCACAAATTGATCATCCTCAAACAATGTATTTAGGGCCCTTGAAAGCAGTTTTGCTATTAATATAAAGAGAGACAGAGATAGAGGGTCTCCTTGTTTCACTGTCCTAGTGGAATCAAAGAAACCATGTGTTTGGCCATTGATCAAGATTGAATACCGATTGTTGGAAATCAATCTCCAAATCAAATCAGCAAACAATTCTGAAAACCCCATGTTTCTTAAAACTTTCATCAGTATAAAACAAGATAGTGTATCATATGACTTGGTCATATCAAGATTTATGACCACATTTGATGGTTTACCCCTCTTTCTGATGTTAGTAACAATCTCTTATGTCAATAGCACATTCTCTATGATGCTTCTACCTTTAACAAAAAATTGATTGATTGTTGGTGATCAATTTAGGTAATTAAACTTCAATTATGTCATGAACAACCCCAGATAGAATCTTATTAATGAATTTACTCAAACTAATTGGTCTTAAGTCACAAAGAGAACGAGTTTGTTCCTTCTTAGGTAAAACGACCAAATTAGTGTGAGTTATGGATTTAGGAAGAGAATTACATATGATAAAATCTTGTACCATTTTGAAAATATTGTTACCCAATAAATCCCAGCAATGTTGGTAGAATGCACCTGATAAATCAAATGCTTGTAAACCAGCAACCGAAAAAAGGTGGCTACCGGTGGGTTGAGTCATATTTTTTAAGAGGAAGAACCGGACTGTTTTGCAAGGGACAACTAGTAGTAGCTCAGGGGTGAGCACAACTAGTAGTTCTGGGGTGAGCAAAGGTTTAAGAAGAATTATGTGCAAATTGTGATTTCTACTAGTGTAGAGGCCATATCAAAGGAGTTCTGCTACAAAACTCTTGGGTAACCACCTGACTCCAATTCTAATAGAAAGGTTCAGGGTAGTGAGTCTGATGAGTATGGTCAGACTTCAGTACCCCAGGCTTATTTCTCTTATGCTTTTAACATAAATGTACAGATTTCTGAGTGGGGGGGAAAGGTTGATGACTCTAAAATTGATAATGGTGGAAATTATGCAAGTGAGTGGGTATAGATTTACGTCATTAAGCCATGATGAGAAAGATTTCAAACAACTACTTCCAAGGATGTATATTCATAAAAGACCAATATGATTACATCCTCAAAATGTTCTAGCAAAAGTCAAATTAGCCTATGTTTGGTTGCAATGATGTTAATAATGCAGGTAAATCATTTATTGTTTCTGAAAATAACAAAATTTGGATTGTAGATACTAGTGCTACACATCATGCGGTCTCTAACTTGGATATGATGTCTAAGGGGTCTATGACACAACTTGATACTCCTAGTGGTAACACTACTCAAGTGACACTTGTGGGTAATAATGATTTGTCAGCTAACAATGTTGTTACAAATATATTTTGCCTACCTGCATTACAGCATAACCTATTGCAGGTAAGTAAAACACAAAGGAACTAGGTAGTTCAGTCACCTTCTTTCCTCATTTTTATGTTTTCTGGGAGCTTTAAAGTGTAAAGGTGAAGGTGGTCGGTAAAGAGGAATAAGGATTGTATTTTTTGCTACAACATACAGTTCACACATGGGACTGAAAGTAAAAAGTAGAAGTCTACATTTGTTGTTCCTAGAGTACTTTCAAACATGGAGTTGTGGCATCAAACATTAGGTCATGTATATTCTATAGTTCTTGCAAAAAACATTGATATGAACAAAGACAATATGCATAAAGTCTCTAGTTTCTCATTCTACCCTTGTTCTAAGCTTGCTAGGTCTGGTTTTCCTTAAAGTAGTATAAAAAGAAGTACTTGTTTTGATTTGATTCATGTTGATTTCTAGGGTCCTTATAAAACACCTATTTTTTATGGTAACAAGTACTTCATTACAATGGTATTTCTACTTAAACGTAAGTCTGATGTGTGTATTTCTCTTAAACTATTTATGCACTATGTTAGGACTCAATTAGGGAGAAATGTTACGGTATTAAGGTCTCACAATGGGACTGATTTTGCTAACTCTGTGTGCACTGCTTTGTTCAAAGAGTTGGGAATTATACACGAGAGTTCTTGTCCATATACCTATCAAAATGGGGTTGTTTATAGAAAAAATAGACATATACTTGAAGTAACTAGGGCACAAAAATTGTATGCACACATTCCATTTAAGTTTTGGGGGGCACTATGTCTTAGTTGCAGTTTATCTAATCAACAGATTACCAAGTAGTGTAATAGGTCATCAAACTACTTCCAAGAAGTTATTATATGGAAACCAACTAGGTCTGTCTCATTTAAGGACATCAGGGTTCTTGTACATTGCTAAGAATCTCACCAGACATGTCAAACTGATGGCATTATAAAGGCCAGTTCTTCATATGAGATATTCAGAAGTCTAAAAGGAATATGTTCTTTTTTATCTGACCAATAGGTCTTTTCTTTATAAGAATACATGTCATTTTCAGGGAAAACAATCCTATTTTAACAGCAACCAGGTATCTTGACAAACAATCCTCCATATGATCTTGGGGGGAAAGAAATTTGTATTACTTCAACTCAAAATACAATTGTTTTACAAAGGGAGTGAACGTAGCATTATTCGTGCGATGATGATAAATGCTTGCATCTTGAGAAGTGAGTTTGTGACGATTTAGGTTAGCTAGACTTTATGACTTTCTCAGTTCAGATTCAATAATCTTAATTTTGTTTATTTCAATCATAAGTTCACCATTCAGTATGACTTGATAATTTCAATTAAAGGGGTCCATAATAAAATCTTAAGCTATATTGGTAATAGGTATATATATAAATTCAATGTATGAATTTCCTCCGCTTGTATGGAATATTGGTCGAAGCATGACATGATATGAGTTGAGTGCATGATTCGACTTTGAACCCTATCACAAATAAGGTGGCTAATAGAATATAGAGAAAGATTCTAAGAGTCTCTAACCATGTGTCACTAGTCCTCATGAATTTATCTACTATTTAAAAATATAAATAAATAAACATCACAAAAAATTAGAAGTTGTGATCACATATTTTATTGTTAGGTCAAGGGTAAAGTGGATAAACGAAAGAGAAGGAAGTCACACAGAAAAATGATATGATCTATTTTCTTTTCTTATACTATTTGTAGTTCTGGCATTATTATGTATCATGTTTCATCATTAGTTAGTCACATCTAAATTGTAAGTTATTAATTCAGTCGTACCTCAGTAGGTTTGTTTCAAATTCTACATTTGTGTCAAAAACCCACCTAACAATTAAAACATGTTGGCCTTGATTTATTTTAAAATATTGAACCTATGAAATTAACATCTTCAATTCGACTTTGACACAGATATTTAAGTTTCCCTATCGTGCAATGATATAATCATAATAAAAGAAATAGTTTTAGTCCGTATTGACATAAATTTGTTTTACGAATATACTCCCTCTGTCTCAATTTATGTGACAGTTTTCAGAATTCGAGATTCAAACAAGTCTATCTTTGACAACAAATTTTTACATATCTTTTTAATTTGCAATTATTTTGATTTATATTAATTTTTACATGGTTTATAAATATATAAATTTCATCAAAATATTGAAGATTTCATGCACAAATTTTTTGTTAAACTTAAACTACTTGAATCTCGTAAAATAAAAAGTGACACATAAATTGGTAGAGAGGGAGTATAATTTTAGTTCTAGTAAAGGTGATTTGTGTGAAATTATGTATTAGGCCTAACTCACACCCCAAAATCTGGCTCAAAGGGAAGAGAATTGCATAAACCTCATTAACCACTAATGTGGGACTTTTTTCATTCTTTAACAATTTGCCCATACACCTTGTACTTATCGTAAGATATCAAAATATAAATTCTTCTATACACTAAAATTATATCATATTGCCATTAAGATTCTAGGAAAGTAATAAATAGGATTTGGCTAACATCATTATGTGAAAGAAGGAGCCTAGAAGTTATTTTTATTTTCCACTCAGCAAGTTACCGCCCACAAATTTTCGTTCATCGATTTTATGCATATGTAGGAAGTTGTTTCTTCTAAAAAAATTATTTGATTGTCTATTAGATTGTAAAATGTATGCATATGTATAAAGTTGTTTCTTCTAAAAAAATTTATTTGATTGTCTATTAGATTGTAACATATTAACTACTTGAACTTAAGACTGCCATGTTATTGCATTAAATTCTTTGAGCTAACTTTTCCTTTTTCTTTTGTATTAATCTATATATTTATCAGTTCATTGAAGAACGACATTGCATCTAACTTCCAATTCTAGTTTTCATCATTTAATTTCATGGATCGCAATAAGATTATGATGAAGAAAATTGAGGATTCAGTATCCCGTCAACAGTTCTACTCAAAATGTAAGGATAGCATTGTTAAAAAGTCAAATATTGCACTGTTAATGGTTTCTCCAAATGGTGAAGTGACCAACTATTCTAGTGGAGAAATGTTAATGAGATTTCAAGAATGATATTTTATGTTTGAATGTTCTATGTTTCGTATATGATACAAAATATGATGTAATTTCTTTTTAATCGCTTAGTTTTGAAGATATTATGATCAAAGCAACTAACCAACCTAATGAACTCAATCAACGATATGTTTATTTTATATGTTAAATTCATGAATTAGACTTCACCAATTTCATTCAATTGACTAACTCAAATGCTTTTTTTTATTGCTGAAGATCCACCCCAAATCCAGATGAAGAGGTACTAAATTTTACACATCTTTTACTAATCTTTGGAGTTTTATTTGACCTTAACATGACCTTTATTTTGCTGAATTTGATGCAGAGTCTCGTTCAATCAAAATTTGAAAGAGGTATGAGTGAAAAGATTTCTACGTATGACACTCTACTTTTCTCTAGTTCTTTTTTGTTGATTTATTTCTTTGTTGTGTGGTACTTTTCTACATGATTGAATAATTCTTGTTATTTTTGTTGGGTGTTTTTACGATGCTGATGATTGGACAATGTACTTTAGAGTTGAGGTAAGGTTTGATGTTTCCACACAAGTGTTGATTGTGTATACTTAAAAACACCTAAAATATATCACTCTGATAGCGAAATATTTATAAAGGGGGTCCCCTTCAGTTAGTAATTATAAGGCTATATTTATTAATACTAAAAACACTGTAACTTGATATATTTTTAATGCATTTTTATAATAGGCTCATAAAGAGAAGCTTACTGAGTTCCAAAAAATACTAAGTGAACAAAGGAGAAAAGAAGGTTTAAGAGTTGTTCACTCTATTTTTAAATATACTAAAAAGTGTTGCTCTTTAATAACGATTTGTTCCCTTGGACCTAACATTTATTATGAACCACAAGTGGAGAATATCAACACAGTGGAAGAAGCTGATGCATATAAGGAGTATCTTGTGTGTGCTATGAAACGGGTTCAACGATCTAAAGTAAGCATATCTCAAAGTTAATGCAATTTTTACTTGTATTTCATAAGGTCTTGTCCATATACCCTTATAACAATAGGGTTGTTGAGAGAAAACATAGACATATACTTGAAGTAACTAGGGCACTCGAATTGCAGGCACACATTCCTTTGAAGTTTTGGGGGGCACTATGTCTTAGTTACAGTTTATCTAATCAACAGATTACCAAGTAGTGTGATAGGTCATCAAACTACTTCTGAGAAGTTATTATATGGAAGCCAACCAGGTCTGTGTCATCTTGCTAAGAATCTCACCAGACATGTCAAACTGATGGAAAGATCAAGGCCAGTTCTTCATATGGGTTATTCAGAAGTCTAGAAGGGATATGTTCTTTTTTATCTGACCAATAGGACCTTCTTTGTGATAAGACATGTCATCTTCATGGAAGATGCATTTCCTTTTGCAAATGAGAGTGGTTCTAATTATCATCCTACTTGATGACACTGTACATGGTTCAGGGTAGTTTTCGCAAGCCTTCACTGAGTCCACTCCTAGTCCACTAAGCTGTGATGAGGAAACTATTGTGTTAGATGATAGAGGATATTATATGCATTTCATAGAGCAGCAAGAGCAGGAAGTAACAGAACAACAAAAGCTAGAAGCAACTGATTGCTTTAATCAGGCAATTAAGAATGTAGTGCCTCATATAGTTACTGATAAAGTTGATCATATAGTTGAGTTTGCATTACCAGGGCCAAACAAGATGTCTACAAGAAATAAACAAACTCCTACATGGGTGAGGGACGCTATCTCACTAAATATAACTAAGGATGTAAAGTATCCACTGTGTAATTACAGAAGCTATGGTCACTTGTCTGTTCAATCCATCTCATTTTTAGTCAACTTTAGCTATTCAATTGGTACAAGCAATTGTTAAAAAGGAATAGTAATTGGAGTAGAAAATAAAAGATTTGGTGGTTGGCCAATTGGTAAGATTTGCAACCATTCTTGACTTTGCTATACTTAGATATGTCATTACTGACATAGGCATGGTTTTATGCTTCTATAAATAGAGCATTCTTGTTAGAGAGACAAACCATTTTGAGAGCAAAGTGAGGTATTACATAGACTATACAAGTAAATAGTCCGTGAAGAAAAATGGAGCCTGAGCGATATTTTAGTAAGACGGAAACCAAAAGAGTGTTGTTCCTTTTGAGTGTGTAGTAGTCACTTTGAGTATTGTATTTGTGACTACACACTGTAAAATTCCTTACTATAGTAATATCAATTGCTCCTCTTGGCCCGTGGTTTTTTCCCTTATTCAGAAGGGTTTCCACATAAAATTCTTGGTGTCGTTATTTTACCATTTTTTTCCATTACGTTTACCATATATATTTTTGTGCTTGTCCGCATTTTCCCAACAAACTTGTATCAGAGCCAAGGTTTTATCTGAGTATGCTCTATGGTTGCAGCACAATTTGAACTTTAACATCAAAAAAGATTTACTTTGATTTGCGATAACTATATTTTGGGGGGGAAACAATGGAAGCCAACACAAGTAGAATGGTTACTTTGAATGGTGTTAATTATGCCATTTGAAAGGAAAAAATGGAAGATCTGCTTTATGTTAAGAATTTCTACAAACCAGTATTTACCACTATAAAGCCTGATAATAAAACAGATAAAGAGTGGAATCTGTTGCATGGACAGGTTTGTGCATTTATTAGGCAATGGGTCGACGATAATGTGTTGAACCATATTTTTAGAGAAACACAAACTCGAACCCTATGGGAGCATCTTGAAAGTTTGTATGTTCGAAAGACTAGCAAGAACAAAATGTTCTTAATAAAGAAGATGTTGAGTTTGAAGTATAACGATGATTCTCCGATGACAGACCATCTGAATAATTTTCATGGGATTATGAACCAATTGTCTGCTATGGGCATCAAATTTGATGAAGAAATTCAAGGCTGCTTCTACTTGGTTCCCTACCTGATTCTTGGGAAATAATTAGAATATCATTGTAAAATTATGCTCCGGATGGTGTGATCTCTATGGATTCCGACAAGAGTAGTGTCTTCAACAAAAAGATTAGAAGAAAAACTCAAGGTTCGATAACTGGCCCAGGGGGAGAAATAAAACATGTGGTTCTTAGAATAAAGAACAAAATAGGAGAAAATCCAGAGGGAGACTTAAGGATATTGAGTGCTATAATTGTGGCATGAAAGGACACAGAAAGAAGTTCTGGAGGAAGTTGAAGAGGGAGAACAAAATCAAAGAGGAAACTAAAGAAGATGGCAATGAAAATTGCATAGACACCATCACCACCGAAGATCTTGTTACCGTTCTTGATGCAAAAATGATAAATATTTCTTGTGATTAGTCAAGATGGGTTGTGGACACTAGTGCCGCATCTTATGTGACATCAAGGAAGGATTTTTTCTCTTCCTACACTCCTTGTGATTTTTGAACCTTGAGTATGGGTAATGAGAATGTTTCTAGGGTGGTTGGTATTGGTATAACTTTTTTGGAAACTAGTGTTGGAACTAAACTAGTTTTGAACAATGTGAAACATGCTCCTGATGTTTGTCTTCACCTAATTCCTGTTGGCGTTTTAGATGATAAAGTATATGTTAGTACCAACGGTGCTGGAAAATGGAAGATCATTAAGTTACCTGAAAGAAGGAATTAAATACATCCATCTGATGGATATGCCAATATCTAGAGGCTGCTAAAGCAACCAACCTTGGCTTGAACGTTTCTATATCATCGGTATATTTGTACTTGACTTTGTATATCCTCCTATAACCTATATGCCTCTTCCCTCTTGGCAAGTCTGTGAGTTCCCAAGTTTGTCACTCCCCAAAGCTTGTATCTCAGTCACAACCAAGGAACCCTTAATGAGCGTCTATTTTCCATCACCATTGGTATAAACATATCCTTCATTCTCTAAAACACCAACAGAAATCAGGTGCCTACAAACATTAGGAGCATGTTTCACATTGTTCAAAACTAGTTTAGTTTCAACAGTAGTTTTCAAACAAATTGTACCAATACCAACCACCCTACAAACAGTCTTATTACCCATACTCAAGGTTCCAGAATCACCAGAAGTATAGGAAGAGAAAAAATTCTTCCTTGATGTCACATGAGATGCGGCACCAATGTCCATAACCCATCTTGACTCATCACAAGCAATATTTATCATGTCTTCATCAAGAACAGTAACAAGGTCTTCGGTGGTGACGGTGGCTAGGCAATTTTCGTTGCCATTTTCATTAGTTTCCTCTTTGTTTTTGTTTTCCCTCTTAAACTTCCTCCAGAACTTCTTTGTGTGCCCTTTAATACCACGATAATTGCAGTCAATATCCTTAAGTCTGCCTCTGGATTTGCTCATGTTTTGTTCTCTATTCTGAGAACCACGAGTTTTGTTTCTCTCCCTAGGGCCAGTTATCCGGACATCCAACGAAGAAGAACCTTGAGTTTTTCTTCTTATCTCTTTGTTCAAGACACTACTCTAGGCGGAATCCATAGAAATTAAACCATCCAAAGCAGAATTTGACAATGAAGTTTTAATTTTTTCCAAGAGTCTGGTAGGGAACCAAGTAGAAGAAATCCTTGAATTTCTTCATCAAATTTGATGCCCATCGCAGATAACTGATTCATAATCCCCTAATTATTCAGATGGTCTGTCATTGGAGAACCATCATGATACTTTAATCTCAACATCTGATTCATTAAGAACATTTTGTTATTGCCAGTCTTCCGAGCATACAAACTTTCAAGATGCTCCTATAGGGATCGAGCATGTGTCTCCCCAAAAGTATAGTTCAATACAATATCGTCGACCCATTGCCTAATGAATCCACAAAACTATCTGTGCAACAAATTTCACTCTTCATCTGTTTTATTATCAGGCTTTACATTGGTAAATACTGGTTTGTAAAAGTTCTTGACATAAAGAAGATCTTCCATTTTCCCCTTCCAAATGACATAATTAACAACATTCAAAGTAATCATTCTACTTGTGTTTGCGTCCATTGTTTTTCCCTAAAAAATATTATTATCTCAAATCAAAGTGAATCTCTTCTGATGTGGAAGTTGAGACTGTGATGCAACCACAAAGCATACTCAGATAAAACCTTGGCTCTGATACAAGTTTGCTGGGAAAATGCAGATAAACACAACAATATATATGCTAAAGTAATGGAAATAAAATTGGAAAATAACGACACCAAGAATTTTATGTGGAAACTCTTCTAAATAAGGGAAAAAACCACGGGCCAAGAGGAGCAACTGATATTACTATTGTAAGGAATTTTACACTGTGTAGTCACGAATACAATACTCAAAGTGACTACTGCACACTCAAAAGGAATAACACTCTTTTGGTTTCCACCTTCCTAAAATATCGCTCACACTTTATTTTTCTCCACAGACTATTTTTCTTGTATAGTCTATGGAATACCTCACTTTTCTCTCAAAATGATTTTTCTCTCTAATTTGGTGTGTTCTATAAATGAGCAAGAATGCTCTATTTATAGAAGAATAAAACCATGCCTATGTCACTAATGACATAGGTAAATATAGCAAAGTCAATAATGGTTGCAAATATTACCAATTTGCCAACCACCAAATCTTTTATTTTCAACTCAAATTACTATTCCTTTTTAACAATGGCTTGTCGTAATTGAATAGCTAAAGTTGACAAAAATATGGGATGGATTCAACAGTCTTTTCATGAGTTAGTTATAAGTAATCCTCTGGTTGTTAGTTACACGAAGATTAGTTACTAACAGAAGTCATAATCGGTACGTTTAATCATTGAAAGAATCTTCTTCCTCCTTAGATATTTTTCTACCCAATTTCTAGATTCTTCTTTACGATTAAAAGTATTGGGGGAAATTTAATGTGTGGAGTAGGACAAATGCATGAAAGAGAAAATCAAAGCATAGTTAAATCTTATTGATGAGAATAGAAAGTAATGAGAACTCTTTGAATCCTTTTGAAGTATCAAGAAAAATTTAATGAATCGATTAAGATGAATGCGGGAAAGAGATAAAAAAGGAAAAAAAGAAACTTCTTGATGATAAAGAAAAGTGATGGGAGCTCTTTCAGCCTTGGAAAGTATACAAGGAAATTCAACACGTGAAGCAGTACGAATGTGTATCGAATAGTGAAAGACTTCTGATTTTTATATTTAATCTCGAAAAGAAAACATAAAATACGTATAAACTTTCCTTGAACATGAGAAAAATGCATGTTTTCAGGTAGATCAATTGTTGAGGTAATACCAAGAAGTGGAGTTTTTCCAATACAAATGATCATTCATTTTCACAAGGGGTTTACATAGCTTTATTTGAACAAAGATTCAAATATTTCTTTTAGGTGCTCGCCACATTAGGTGATTCAGTGTGTGTTTTTGAAAATTGACATTTTTTGGCTTATATGATGTTACTTCAAACTCACTGTTCCAAAAAAATGTTAATTTTAACAGCAACCAGGTATCTTTCCAAACATCCTATATATGATATAGTGGGAAAACGAGTTTGCATCACTTTAATTCAAAATACAATTGCTTTACGAAGGGAGTGAACATAGCATTATTCATGCAATGATGATAAATATTTGCATCTTGAGAATTGAGTTTGTGGCGGTTGATGTTAGCTAGACTTTATGACTTTCTCAGTTCACACTCAATAATCTTAAGTTTGTTTATTTTAATCATAAGTTCACCATTCAGTATGAGCTGATAATTTCAATCAAAGGGTTCCATGATAAAGTTTTAAACTATATTTTGAATAGGTATATAAATAACTCAATGTATGAATTTCCTCCGTTTGGATGGTATATTGGTCGGAGCACAACATGTTATGAGTTGAGTGCAGATTCGAGTTTAAACCCTATAACAAAAAGGGTTGCTAATAGAATATAGATAAAGATACCAAGAATCTCTAACCATGTCTCACTAGTCCTCGCAAATTTATATACTATTTAAAAATATAAGTATATAAACTTCAGAAAAAAAATTATAAGTTGTGATTACATATTTTATTGTTATGTCAAGGGTAAAGTTGATAAACAAGAGAGGAGGATGTCACACAGCCAAATGATATGACCTATTTTTTTTCTTATACTATTTTTAGTTGTATCATTATTAAGTATCATGTTTTATCATTAGTTAGGAAAATCTACAGTTTAAGTTATCGATTCAGTTGTACCTCAGTAGGATTGATTCAAACTTTATATTTGTGTCCAAAGCTCCCTAACAATAACAATATGCTGGCCTCAATCGATTTTAAAATTTAGAACCTATGAATTTTTAACATCTTGAATCTGACTTTGACCCACATATTTTAGTTTCCCTATCATGCAATGCTATAATCATACTAAAAGAAATAGTTTTACTCCATATTGTCATAAATATGCATATATATATTTGTGTGTATATATATATTTAATTTCATGGTTACTAATGGTTGTACATAGTTTTATCTTCTCAATGATATTTATTCTGATCAATCTTTTCACATTCATTAAATACTTTATAAAGTGTATCGTAAGGTGAGTTTTTCCAATAATTTCATTTTCTTTCTTTGGTTAGATTTCTCCTCCAAAAAGAGTCTACTTCACGTAAATATGTGCCAATATAATTGGTTTAGCTATAAATATAGACCACACTTTTTGTATTATTGCTAATCTAGCAGCATATTCACTTCTTTTAGTATAATATCTATTTGTTAAAAGTTTTGTTGCAATAAAACTCAAATTGATATAAGTTATGCCTTTGAATATTTGAACTTTTATATGTGGACATAGACTATGTATGAAGCACGCAGTTTCATAGTTAACTGTGTGTTTCTGTAATTTAAAATGGTATGAAATACACGTGTGTTGCACGCGTTCGAGAACTAGTATATAAAAAAGTATAACGGAGGGTAAAATGATCCTTTTCCAAGTGTAAAAGGGAAAATATGACACTTTTCCGTTATAAATATATCAATTTCATTAAAACATTTTGAAGATTTCATGTGCGAATTCCCGATCAAACTTAAACTTTGGGACTCCGATGAACAAAAAGTGTACCATAAATTGGTAGAGAGTGATGAAGACAACTCGATAAAGAAAACAATAGTTGAAGAAAAGGAAATAACAATGTTATTGAATCATATTCCCACTAAACCACGAATGTAATTCCACTAAATGAACTCACCTAAACATTAGGGATACAATTCTGCAATACTACACAATAGAAAAACTATCAAGAGTAAAAAGAAAACAACTACCAACTGAAAGCTAAAATATTGATCTACTGCAGACTTAGTCAAACTAAATAATAGCGGTTGATGTTGTATAACTTTTAACACCTCTCTCGACATCAGCTTCGGTCTTAACCATGCCTAGTTATTGACATAAACTTCTAAACTTATGGAAACTTAAGCCTTTCGTGAACAAGTCTGCAATTTGTTGCTCAGTTTTAATATGATGTAAATCAATCTCTCATTGCAACACTTTTTCCCTGATGAAGTGGTAATGTATTTTCACGTGTTTCTTTCTATCATGAAAAACAGGATTTTCTGCGAAGCAAATTGCTGACTGAGTATCACTGTACAAGTTAGCTGAGTAGCCAACTGGTTTGTGTAAATCCTTAATCAATTGCATAAGCAACATACTTTCTTGTGTTGTAACTACTGCTGCCCTCTACTTTCCTTCGTTGTTGACACCGACACAGTTGGTTGCCTTCTGCTGCACAATGAAATCACTTCATCTCTGATATTAAATACATAGCTAGTTTGTGAACCTTGGGTGATCCCCTGCATAGTCAGAGTCACAATATCCGACCAACTTGCATTCTTCACCTTTCTTGTACAAAAGACCATAATCAATTTACTTTTCACGTATCTTAGTATTCGTTGAAAAACCTCCATAGGGCGCTTCCTTGGATTATGCATGTAGCGACTCATCACACCAACTGCAAAAGAAATTTTAGGTCGAGTCTGATTTAAATATATCATATTACCTACCAATTGTCGATACATCGTCACATATTCTAAGTCTTTTCCTTCGTGTGCACAAATCTTAGCATTTGGCTCCAATGGTGTTTATATTAGTTTTGAATTCAACATGCCAAACTTCATCAACATATCTTTAGAATATCTTTTCTGATGCAAACAAATTTCATCTTCATTACAATCAACCTCAAAGCCAAGAAAATGGTTGAGTTGTCCAAGTTCCTTAATCTGGAAGCAAACTGACAAATTCTTCTTTGATAGAAGAATTTCTTCTTCATAGTCTCCTGTTCGAATTAGATCATCCACATATAATAGCACAATGGCTAGTTTCTTTCCAACAATTTTCACCAACAAGCTGGAATCTGTCGGTGCTACAGAATAACAACTATGAGTAAGAAATTATGAAATCTTACCATACCATGCCTTTGGTGCTTTCTTTAACCCATATAGCTCTTTTCGAATCTTACATACATACTTGGGATGATCTTGACTCTGAAATCCCATTAGTTGACATACGTATATCTCTCGATACAACTCTCCGTGCAGAAGGAAATTTTTGATGTCCACGTGTCGTAGGTTCCAATTTTTACTGGCAACAAGTGCAAGTATGATCGGGACTCTACTAAGATTAGCCATTGGACTAAATGTTTCATCATAATCTAATCCATATTGTTGAGAAAAGCCCCGTGCTGCAAGATGATGTTTGTTCCTTTCAATTGACCCATTTGTGTGACTCTTTATCTTGTTAATCTATTTGCAAGAAATAGGTTTGACATCTCTTAGATTTACCATGAGCTCCAAAGTTTGATTTAGTTCTATCGCATCAATCTCCTCCTTTGTAGCTTTAATCCACGTCGGATTTTGGAATGCTTCCACAAAATTCTCTGGTTCTGTTTCATCTTTTTCTACTACTATGGCAGCATTGGCATACTTTGGGTTAAGCTTTTTGTTTCTTGATGACATTCTAAGAGACGGGGGGTGTTTGTTCAACTCACCTCATATGCTTCACTTTGATGTTGATATACACCAATTTGCCAAAAATTTTGAGCCACGCCTTTTTCAGCAATATAATTGTTAGCTACATCTTCAGCTTCATCTAAACTCAGCTGGACATGAGACGAGTCCAACACATCTTTGAGAACATTTGAATCAGACAGGTTCTGTTTATTTGAAGGCAACCATGAAGAAGTTTCATCAAATATCACATTCCGAAAAGTGTAACACTTTCCCGTGCTTGTGTCAAAAAAAATGCCACCCTTTTTGTTGACTGTCATATGCAACAAAGATACACCTAACAACCTTTTTGTCCATATGGCTACTTAAATGGTTAGGTACAAATACATAAAATACACATCTGAAAGCATGAAAATAGCTAACGAACGGTTTCACATACCATAACTTCTCAAAAGGTGAAAGAAAACTTAACCTTTGTTGAGAAATTCTATTGATCACAAAAGCTGCAATTTTCATAGCTTCCACCCAAAATTGTCCCGAAACATTTTTTGCGTGAAGCAAGATTTTACAGATTTTTGCTAGGTGTCTGTTCTTTTGTTCTCCTACACCATTTGGAGTATTTGTACATCTCAGTTGACCACGTATTCGATACTTCCGAAGGAATTTAGAGACTATATATGATGTGTATTCCCTACCATTGGCAGTTCGCAGACAAAGAATTTTGTTGCCAACTTCTTTTTCAACAACCTTTATAAATTTTTTGAATTTTAAAAAAATGTATAAGACTTTTTCTTCGGAAAATAAATCCATAAATACCTGGAAAAATCATCAATGAAGGTTAATATATATTTCATCCCACCAACAGAGAGTTGCTTGAGAGGTCCAAATACATCAGAGTGAATTAATTCTAATGGTTCCTTGGCCTTATATTTTAAATCCTCGTACGAAAATTGATGTGCTTTACCATATTGTCAATCCTCACATAAAACATTTGTCCTTAGTGGGAGTTTTGGAAGACCCTTCAACATTAACTTTTCCATTATGACACTTAAGTATGGAGTAGCTAACGTGAGTCAACAACACATGCCATAAGTCTGCAATTTCATTCTTCCTTGTCATGTCTATATATGTGGTTTCTCTCAACATAACATAAACAGAATTCAATCTTTGTCCCGTATTTACTGGCTTTTTTTAATCTCAAGATCTTGATATATACTTACATCTTGCGGAAAAAATAGAATAAAATGACTCGTACATGTTAGTTGTGCTACTTAAAAAAGATTTTTCTTCATTCCTTGGACATTATAAACATTTTGAAGAAACATCATATCAATATTACTATTTGGTGACACTACAACCTTACCTATATGAGTTATCGATAATTTTGTATTATCGATTGTCACCACTTCACGATTTCCCTTGTACTTGATTAGATTTTGCATCTTCTCCTTGTCGTCATTCATATTGTTTGATCACCCTAAGTCAACAATATAGTCACTCTCATAATCAAATTGTGTAGAGGTTGTTACTGTAAGAGCTAACTCCTCTTGTTCTACAGCAAAAAATGCTTCAGCATCCCAATCATCTTCATTCTTTTTCCTTTGACTAGAAGTGGCTGCAGCATTGCTCTTAACAGCCTTTTTATTGAACCAACAAACCTTGGCTTTATGTCCCATCTTTCTGTAAAGATGACACTTCCCTTAAAATCTCTTGATTTTGCCCCAATAGTTCTTTGAAGCTCTCATTGGATGATAATTCTCCTCTCCTTGATGATTTTTTTTCTTTATCGTCACTTTTTTTCGTCACAGCTACATTGAACTACTTGAGTCCCCCCTGCTTTTGTTGATATAAAGTGCTTCCTCCTCACTTTTTATGAAAATCCGCCCATTTGCTTAGCCATGGCTTCTTTCCTAGCACACATATTCTCAAACTTAACAAGTGATGGTTGAACTTTCTATCCCTGTACTTCAGTAACAAAGTTTCTACACTTAGATATCAAACCATGAATGATTATTCTTTTTATCCTGGTTTCCCTAGTTGTAGTTTTTTGTTGCACTTTTGAAATTTCATGGCATATCGACCTCACTTTGTGAAAGTATTGTGCAATGCTCATATCATTTTGAGCTATCTACAATAACTCACTTTCTAAAAGTTGTTGTAATGACCCGGAAAGTCATTTTTGGAAAATCTGAATATTAGTGTGACTAGAATTAATTAATCAGTAGTTAATGGACTTAAGTAATCATTTAATAATACTCTATACACCATGGGTTAAAGTGAATTAAATTATTTAAAGTTAGCGTATGGGACATAACTGAAAAGGGTAAAGAGGAGAACGTGTGGCCTTGAGAGAACGAGAGGACTGACTGCGGGGAAAAATAAGAACAAAAGAAAACATTGTGAATCTAGTAAAGTAATCGAGCTTTTCTTCCTTTCAATATGATCAATATATATGTTTGATGGTCTGCATATTTTATTTTATCTTTTTGGACAATTTAAGGTTATTGTGGGAATAGTGAAAACGGAAAAAGACAAAAGACATTAATGTAGTGAACAAATGTCCCTAAAGTATGACGAAGGGTATCTGCATACCATTTACGATAGTTCAGGGGCATATTTGTCCTTTTTCCCTGTTAGAATTATTTGGTTCTTTAGCTGATAAAATGATCCAAATCAGATTTCCATGTTGTTATTCCATTTATCGCCTGAATTCTAAAACCCTAGCTATGTACTTCTTTGGTTCTTGAATTACACATGTTAAGTTAGACATTTCAGTTATACATTCATCAATTATTAATGTATCAATATTAGTTTAATTAGTTCTGCGCTACACAAATAGTCCCAAAACTACTAGCCAAGTAAGCTGTAAATCCCCTCCATAGGCATCAATTTTTTGGTCATGCCAGCATGCTTTTATAACTCTAGCAGGGTATATTGGGCCCTTTCAATGGGGCGTACACATTAAATAGAAAATATATAAATTCACCATTGAAGTTGTTTTGGATTTTCATAGACACCTTTACTTTGCGACTGTCCTATTATCCCACTAAACAATTTTGAACCATGTTATTACATCATTTTTCGATCAGCCCCAAATTTTAACAAGCAAGTGAGTTCACACCCCAATCATTTCATGACACGTGTTAATTAAAATTATATTTTTTTTCATTTAAATATTCCCTATTTCTTTTTCCTTCTTTATTTCTCTCTCTCTCTCTTACTTTTGAATTTTAATTTTGATATATCTTAAATTTTCCACCTCCCACTTTCATCCCTTCATTTTCTTGTTTTTCTTCATTCTCCGACCCCCCATGAACTCACATTCATTTTTTTTCTTTTCTTTTTTGTTCTTCTTATCCGTTCAAATTCTTTATAAAATTCATACTATTATTTGGACTTTATTGAATCACTGCTAACAAAACTAATTATTTTTTAAAGAAAATTAAAATTTTTGAAGGTATTATCAACTACTCATTTTCATATACATTCAAAATTAGAAATTATAATTTTAAAATAATCAATTAATTTCTCAAAAATTGAAAGAACTCAATTGAAATCGAATAAAAAATTATATGATACTTCCTAATAATCTTCAAATCTAATGAGTTTATCGAATTGTTTGAAATATAAGAAAATATTTAGATAAAATTTTAAAATTAAAGAGGGTAAAACTAATAGTAATAAAAAATGTGCAGTTGTGATAAAAATGACAATGAAAGTAAGAAGTTGCAATGTATGGAGATGAAAATCAATTTTTGAAAAGAAATAAGAAAGAAAGAGAAAAATAAAAAGGAGAAAAAAAGTTAAAATCATAAAAAGAATAAGAAAATATATTTTATAATAAAATACTTGTAAAAATAATACTATATTAGCTATTTTAGGGTGCTTACTCTTTAAGAGAGTGTATAACTCTTGTTAGATGGACGAAAAATAATGTAATTATATCTATACAAAATTGTTTAGTGGGATAATAGGTTGCAAAGTTAAGGTGTCGTTTTAAAAATTCAAGACAACTTCAGTAGTGACTTTATGTCTTTTCTCTACATCAAACAACATATTTAGCTCATATGATTTTATTATCGGTTAATAGTAGCTCCATATTTCACTCAAACTCTATTGAATTGACCATATTTACAGTTCGGTTAGTATTCAGTCTAAGCATTTTATAAATTTGTTCATTGCATCCAGTTAGCTAAGCATTCAGTATATGATGTTCAAAATATTATACTTCCTTTTGGGCTGTTCAATTTTGTATTATTTCAACTCTACTCTATCCTACATGCTCAGTACCTTTCAAGTACTGATGCATATGTGCAGTAAATCTTCTCGTGATGTAGGTTCAAGTTCTCAACATCCTGATTACTCTTAGATCGATTTTCCATCTCTAGTTTAGCATAATTAGTGGTCAACCCTCATTCTCCGAAGACAACAGTCATGAGTTTTTTTTCGTTATTTTTAGTCCTTTAGTTTTTGTTTTGTTAGATAGTCAGTTAGAGGTTATTTTCAGTCATAGTTAGTTTCAAATTATTATTGAGTTAATATCTTCTTTGTATTAAACTCGTCAGTTTTCAGATATCTCGGTTATAGTATACGGCCCATTTTTTTCATTGTAATTATATTTATATGCACATGATCATACCAACAGGGTTAGCATGGAATCACTTGTGATCCTAGGTCCAGTGTCCGCGTCTCGGGAATAGCTCGAGGCGTGATAACTTATAGAGAAACATATAAGGCCCCGTATCTAAAACAGACGAGATTTTAGTTTTTCAGAAATTGCAGGTACAATCTACGGTCACTATCTACAGTCCATAGTCTGATTTACAACCCTTATAGTAGGTCCGTAGTTGACATCTGCAACCCCTCCCAAAACTCAACTAAAAAAATAGACTAAGTCTCGACCCACAGACAAAACTATGATCCGTAAGTTAGACCACGGTCCATGTTCTATCTTGGATTGAGTCTCCTGTTACCCAGCCTCTGACATGAACTATGGATGCGAAGCACGGTCGTCGTTCGATCTACGATCTGTATGTCTGACCGTAGGTGAAGTTAGCATTTACTTAAGGGGAAATTGCTGATTCGGTGAACTTCATATAGTCATAACTCTTGGGACAAAATGAAGTAGGTGTACTATGACCTATATATGATAGACAATTAAATCCTCTTTCCAATGCCGCTGAGTTTGCTAAAAACTGACCTCCGAGTGAAACGTTATGACCATTTTAATAAAGGCGTGTCGAACAAACTCAAATGACGGACCGTCAATCTAGGTCGTCGATTGCTCCGACAATAATTATTTCAGGGGTATTTGGGTCTTTTCCTAGTTCTTGCAACCCCAATACATCATTTAAACCCAAATCATGAGATTTTAGTTAGTTTAAGCCTATAAACATAACTAAAACTTGACTAAGTTGAATCATTAATCAAAACATAGCAAATTAGAAGCAAGAGAGGAGAAAAAGGTCAAGAACCCTAGTTCAAGAATGCAACAAGGTTTCATCAGTTCCAGCCCCAAAATCTAAAGATTTCTCTGTTAATTTCACTAGGTATTTGGGATTTCACTGGTGGGTTCCTATCACCCATTAGATCCCTATTTTCAGTAATTTTCTTGAATCCCTAATCATGACTAGACTTAGGGTTTCTTGAATGTTAGAAGGGTTCTTAGATATTAGAATGATCCAAATCAGTTTATTACATTAATATTTAGTTTATCGCATGAATTTCATAACCCTAGCTATGTATTTCTTTAGTTCTTGAATGACACATATTAGGTCAGATATTTCAGTTATTCAGTTATGCATGCCTCAGTTATTAATGCATCATGATCATATTAATTGTTTCATTCTCAGTTTGCATGTTGAGTTTGAGCTATCCAATATTTATAGAAACTCAGTCATAATTAGTTAACTACTTAAATCATTGGGAGCAGCATAACACCGAGTTGGATTAGGGATATAACACACCAAAATAGTCCCAGAACTACTAGCCAAGTAGGTTGTATGTCCCCTCTGTGGGCATCAGTTTAGTGATCACGCCATTATGCCTTTATACCTCTAGCAGGGTATATTGTGTCCTCTCGATGGAGCGTATACATCATACTCAACATTTCGCTCATGCGATTTTATTATCAGTTATTAGTAGCTCCCACAGTTCCATCAGACTCTATTGCATTGACCATATTTACAGTTCAGTTAGTAATCAATCTCAGCATGTTATAAATTTGGTCATTGCATCCAGTTAGCTCAGCATTCAGTATATCATGTTCAGGATATTATACTTGCTTTTGTGCTTGTTCAGTTATATATTATTTCAGCTTTACTCTATCCTACATGCTCATACCTTTCAATTACTGACACATACATGCGATACATCTTCTCTTGATGTAGGTTCATATTCACAGAATCCAGATCACAGTTCGGCAGAATCAGTAATGAGTCCTCATTCTTGAATGACAATAGTCATGAGTTTCTTTTCAGTATTTTAGTCCTTTAGTTTCAATTTTGCTAGACTTAGCTAGCGCCTGTCCCAACATTTCTAGTCAGTTAGTGGCTATTTTCAGACATAGTTAGTTTGAGCTTAGTATTGAGTGAATATCTTCTTTCTATTGAACTCATCAGTTTTTATATATTTCATTTAAACCATATGAGTATTCCCTATATTTTCATTTTACATATGATATAGCTTCTGCAACATGTTATTATCTTTAGTATGTTTAAGATCATGCCAGCTAGGTTAGCTTGGGATCAATTCTAGTCCTAGGTCCCCGTGTCCGTGTTTTGGGGATAGCTCGGGCATGAAAAAACCAATAGTTGAAAAACAAGAAATTGGAGGAAGAATAAAAGATAACTAAATTTTGTTGCAAAGATTATTACTGGATGATATTATTTAATAGACTTTGTAGCCTTATATAAGTTTACATTTTATGGAATCATATTCCACTAAACCACTAATGTAATTCCACTAGACCAACTCACCTAAACATTAGGAACACAAATCTGCAATACTACACAATTGATAAACTATCACGAGTAAAAAGAAAATAACTATCAACTGAAAGCTAAAATATAGCCATACTGCAGACTTAGTCAAACTAAATAATAGGAGTTGATGTTGTAGCAGAGAGGGAGTATTATTTTAATTATGTTAAATGTAATTTTCCTATGCACCTTGTACTTAACTTGAGATATCAAAATATAAATTTTTCTATACAGCAAAATTATATCATATTGCCTTTAAAATTCTAGGAAAAGTGATAAGTAGGACTTGTCTAATATCCTTATATGAAAGAAGAAACTTAGGAGTTATTGTTATTTTTCACTCAACAAGTTACGCCCACGTAATTTTGTTCATCAATTGTGTGAAATATGTAGAAAAACACTAATTTTGACTTAAGATTAACACTGAAAGTCGTTTTCTTCTCAAGTATTATTTATCTGATTGTCTATTAGATTTTAACATATTAACAACTTTAATTTATGACATATTAAATTCTTTGAGTTATTTTTTTTCCTTTTTCTTTCTGTTGATCTGTATTTTTCTCAGTTCATTGAAGAACAACATTGCATCTAACTTCCAATTTTCTAGTAATTTACATCATTTAATTTCATGGGCCACAATAAGGTTGTAATAAAGAAAATGGATGATCCAGAATAAACATTTCTACTCAAAGAGGAAGGATAACATTGTTGATTGAAGGGAATTTTGGAGCCAATAGGTGGATGAGAAGTCATTTTGGAGCGAATAGGTGGATGAGAAGGCATTTTGTTCACCAATTGTTTAAATATGTTGAAAAACACTAATTTTGACTAAAGATTAGCAATGAAGGCTCTTTTCATTTTAAAAAAAGAATTATCTGATTGTATATTAGATGGTAACATACTCACGTCTTTAACATAAAATGGAATGTTATTGCATTAATTATTTGAACTATTTTGCATTATTTAATTTCACGGGTTGCAATAAGGTCGTAATGTAAAATAATGAGGATCCAACATCCTGTCAACAGTTCTACTCAAATTGCAAGGATATCATTGTTAAGAAGTCAAATGAGTGAGTTGGGGTTTTCATATGATACATGTACTGCACTGCTAATGTTTTCTCTAATGGTGAGTGATCAACTATTCTAGCCGAGAAAGGTTGATGAATTTCTAGAATGATTTTCCTTTTTGAGTTTGAATGTTATATGCTCTGTTTATGATACAAAAAGTGATGTAATTTCTTTTGATTGCTCAATTTTGAGGATACCATGATCAATGCAATGGTATGATTACTTCAATATGTAAAATTCATGAATTAGACTTTGCCAATTTCATTCAAGTGACAAACACAGATGTTTTTTTGTTGAAGATCTACTCCAAATCCAAATGATGAGGTACTAAATTTTGCACATCTTTTACTGATGTTTGGAGTTTCATCTGACCTTGACTTTTATTTTGCAACATTTGATGCAGAGTCTCGCGCAAGCAAAATCTAAATAAGAAATGATTGAAAATATTGCTATGTATGACACACTTACTTTTCTCGAGTTCTTTTCTTCTGATTAATTTCTTTTTTTTTTGTCGTACTTTCTACGTGATAGAATATTTTTTGTTATTTTTGTTAGATATTTTTACAATGTTGATGATTGGAAAATATGCTTTGTGTTAAGGTAAGGATTGATGTTTCCACACAAGTGTTGATTGTGTATACTTAAAAACTCTTAGGATTATCACTCTAATAGGGCAATATTTAGAAGGGGCATCACCTTCGGTCAGTAGTTATAAGCCTATATTTATCATTACTAAAAACTCATAACTTGATAATTTTTTAATGTATTTTCATAATAGGCTCATATGGAGAAGTTTAATGACCTCAAACAAACACTAAGTGAAGCACATGAGAAAATAAGGTTGAAGATTTCTTCACTCTATTTTTAGATATTCTAAAAATGTTCTCTTTTATAACGATTTGTTTCATTAGATCGGTCAGCTCCTATGAACCAAAAGTGGAAAATATCAATACAGTCGAAGAAACTGATGCATACAAGCAGTATCTTCTGAGTGCTACAAAATAGATTCAACGATCCAAAGTGAGCCTATCGCAAGCATGCATTTTTTAACTTCTATTTTCATTAGGCAAAAAAACTTAAAGCTCAATACTTGACTCACCCTCCTCGAATAGACACACATACACAAAATGGCACCAATTTGTTAGTTGAATTAAGATCGGCATGATCATGTTTTATATTCTTCTTACCTGGAAAAACTCTTGGATAACCAGGAATGTCTCAAAAGAAATGAAAATGTCGCAGTAAGACATTTTTTTATTGTGTCATATTTGAAGGAATACTTAATTGTTTTTCAAACATCTTGTATGAAATTGACTATTAACATATGATCTCTAGATGGATTCGGTAACACAGAGGATATGGCTTGTGACGAATTATCTTTTTTATCAAACTAGTCATCGAATGGTATATATATTAGTAAATCTATACAATAACTTACAGACTTCAGTCTCAAACAAGTTGATGTGAACTCTTCACTCTTTCATTTAAACTCAGAGGAATATATTGAATGTTGTTTCTCTAAATTTGTAGGAACCAGTAGGGGATGGAAGATTTGAGGAGACAGATTGGATGACAGTGGAGAGGTAGTTGTATGTGTCCAACAGATTCAACAAGGAATTATGATATACTAGTTTATTTATTAAAAACTTCGTAGAATGAATAACTTGCACCAACCAAGCAAGCAAGAATATAAATTATGCTGCATATGCATATTATTAATGTAACTTTAATAGTTCTTATATGATAGCTAAACATAGATATTGTGTTTTGAAATAGAAAATAATTCGGTTTGTTTGATATGGTTTTTATTTTAATTTGATAACTTTTACATCCTCATAGTTTATAAAGTTTTTTTTTAATTTTTTTAATCTTTAAATCTAAATCATTAAATTAGAAGCTAGATATATATATACTACTTTTGGAACGTGCGTTGCACGTTTGTCCCATATAATTATTATAAAGTTGAATTATTATATAATGTCAAAATTAGAAATATTAGTTTTACTAATTTATATTTCATTAATTAAATAAAATTCATACTAATCTAATAGTACATTGACCATCAAGCAAGAAATATGGAAAAATGATTATATTACTATAGCATCTAATAATACGAATATATCTATATGACTCATCCTTAATAATCTCTCATTACGCTACATATTAGTAAGTACACAAATATGTAGCTACTTAAAGAAACTATATTAGTAAGGAAAGATAAAACTAAATAAATATTATAAAAGTACATTTAAAACCGAATCTAAATTTCATAAATTAGTAATTTAAGCACTAATAAAAATAGACTTATAACATTCATAATTTCATAGAAGATTATAGTAAAGAAGTATAATCGGTAAAGAATACAAAAAAAGTAAACAGATAAGAATAAATACAACATTTACATCCTTCTTAAGACTTTTATTATAACAATATATGTAGTAAAAAGAAATACACAAGCAGTAGAGTATTTTTTTCTCCCGTAACAAAAAAAAATGATAAAGATAAAATTTATGATACAAAATATCATTCTAACGAGGATCAACAAATATTAATATTTCAAAACAAAAAAAAAGTACCCGAAAATTGTCTGATGATTCACATCAACACGAGGCAAGTGGTAAAGAAAATTATATTTTCATGATACATATATATAGCTAAAGATGCATTGGATAAGATGAAAAGGTGAAGAGTTGTTTAAGTTAATTTTTAGAAGTTAAGTGATCTTAGACATGGGGTAGAGGGAAAGGTGGTTGTTTTTACTAATAATTCAATACACTTATTTATACTAACTAAAGAATAACAAATGTAATCATTTAATCACATTAATTATACAGAAAGAATAGATAATTTTTATGTTTTAAAAAAAGTAATTCCTAACAATTTCCTATGAAATAATTTCTAACAATTTTCTATAAAATATTTTTGTCTTTCAAAGTTTGACTTTACACCTTCTTATTTTTAATATTTAGTATAATATAATATAATTATTACTTAGTATGTGAATAATTAGAATTTAAACAATTGTGTCTAGATGCATGTATTTAAATATGACTATTTAATATTAAATTAATTATACATTAATATTTAATTTAATTTAGGAATAAAATAAGGAAAAAATGGTAATTCAACTTTTAAGTTAGGAGCTTCCACTTATAATAATATATGATATGATAAGAGATCTGAAAAAAACTATTTATATTTTTTATTCATTTTGTAAGTGGTTAAGAATCAAAATTTCACGACATAAAAACACTTCTACATATATTCTTCAAACCTTTTAGAATAATTAGTTTTCTTGGACATGCTTTTTGCGCGTGTATGTTAAATATACAAGTATACTATTAGTAAAATCACATATATTACTCTCTTCAATTTAAAAATTGTGAATGGTTGAGGTAATGCACACCAGAAATAAACTGAACACTATTTCTTACTTTTGTCCTTTGAGTTATTCTCAAACTCCTATGGAAAATGCAATAATTTAAAGTAAAATCAATAAATATGAATAATTAACTCTCTTAGGTCCCCTACATATATATGATTCAGATGTGCACAGTTGTTATCCTGTGTAAGATACTGGTGAATTTTTAAAGGAAGGATGGGACTATACAGTAATAAGAGATTTTGTGCTGGAATATGTGGTAGACCATGTTCAGGAAAATCTTCACCCTGCGTATTTCAGTAATAAAGTTGATAAATCTTGATGGACTGAAATTAGTAATGGTAAATTCATAGTAAAATCAGTTTTGGGGACTTTTGAGAAACAAGAAAGACAACATTGAAAACATGTAAAGTTATGGATAAAAGGTATGCCATTCAAAATCTCATTCTTAATGAGGAGGACTTTGTTTGGAAAGATCTTTGTGGAATTTTAAATGCACAGATAAAATCTCATCCTTAAAGAGGAGGACTTGGTTTTCAAGTGATTGTAGATGTTGTGTTATTCCTGTAGAAGAGACAATTGAGCATCTTTCTCTTAATGTAGAAGTAGCTACCAGAATATGAAATTATTTTAGGTATGCATGAGGAATCCTAGATCCTATGCTATTCCTAATATCATTGTGTGGTTTTTGTGGAAAAGGAGAAATACATGGAGGTATTTTTTCAGATGATAGAGTGATATCAGGTATTATTGATACAGTTTAAAATCATGTATGTAAGACTTAAATTAAACTGAAGCAGAAATTCTTGGCCTCATATTCTATCAGGATTGGAGCAATATAAGCCTAAGTTTGAATATAAAATCTAGTGGTTGCTAGGGTTTCAAGATTACGGATACTACAATCTTGGTGGGAGAAACTAGAGCTATAAGGGAAAGCCTTTCATATTGTAGTGAACATGGTATTACTAATCTTATTATTGAGACAAACTCACTAGTTATGGTTCACATAATTGAGGTCGACTGGGATGTACCCTTGAATGTGGCATTGGAAGTTAGTACCATCAGGATGTTATGAAGATGTGTTTCAGCAAGAGTAAAGCATTCTCTTAGGGAGGAAAATGCTCTTGCTGATTTTTTTTACGAATTCAATGTTCTCTTTTGCAGGTAAAATTTTCGATCAACTATTTTCAAGATACTCCAATTGAGGGAAGAAAATTACTCAATCTAGATATACAAGGAACGTCATACATAAGAAGAAACAAGAAAGAATAAAGAGACACCTAACAACAACACCAAACATAAATATTGTTCGGATTATAATCAGATTCGTGCAAGAGGTTGTAATATTTCTAAATAGCTAATCTAGTGTTTGAAGTAAATTCAATTTTGTACTTACGCCTAGTGAGATCTTGGGGCATCCAATGGTACCAAATCAAGTCATTAGCTTCTTGTGGAAATTAGTGCACTCCAATCGAATTGACATAAGCATAGAAAGAGAAGCATAACAAGTTCTCATTATTAAGTAATAACTTATTAGAAGCTTCAACACACCATTGTTGAAGCTCTAGTTAAGAAGAGAGTAGATGAAGAAATGACTGAAACTTTCCAATTCTGCAGATCGAGTGTTTTATATTTATTAATTTGTTTACTTATTTAAGTTTTTTATTTTTTGTTTCCTTTTTGATTCTGTAGAAGCTCTTGTTGGGCCTAATTTAAAATTTTTATTATATAATAATAAGCCCAGACAATTTTCTATTGTTATTTGGAAAAAAAATTGAATCTCCATTCGTCATCAATTAAAGCTTTATTTTGAGATAAAAGTTCATTTCACATAAAATTTGTGGTGATGAAAATGCTTAATAATGGAGAAGTTTTTCTGTTGACCAATCATGTCTTGCGCTCAATTCGAGAAAATAAAATATAAATGAATATCAAAATTCGAATTAAAATTGTTTATAATAATGACCTCATAGATATGAGGTTTATCTTTTGAAATTTACAACTAACACCATAATACATCTTATGGCGTTGTAATATTAGTGATCCCATCCAATTTACACGCTCCCTGCCCTAAGCCCCCTTAAAGTCACTTTAGAGTTGATTGAGAAGTAGATCTCTAACTTTTTGGTGAACTTCTAGGAAAAAAAACAAACATCATTGGCGTACTTGAAAATAAAGGTAGCATCCATAAGATGGATGGGGCATATTAATTAGAAGGTTTGATGATATAAGTACCACTCTAGTGGTTAAAAGATAGTGGAGGTACAAAACTATCCCATCCTTTTGGGCTAGCTTCCTTAATGCCAAGTATGTACTAGACTTTATGCAGTTGCAAAGTTGTGTGTAGTAAAACTTCTCATAGTTTGAGACAGATGATGAAGATCAAAAAACTGGGTTGAACTCCACATTTCTGATTGTGATTGAGTGGTAGAGGAATGTGTAGTGGTATTGATTGAAGTTAGGGTGACAATAATGATTTTTGGAGGACGATTAAAACCAAGAATAAATGAGTCAAGAGAAAAGGCTTTGAGTATGTTGAGGGTATTTTCTTTCTAAAGAGATTTTTTTAACCAAAAGTCTTAGGCTTATAGCCTATTTATTTTCATTTCTAAAATAATTAGGTCCAAAACTGGCCCAATGTTGGAACTAAACAGAACAAAATGAAAGTCAAAACCTAAAGAGACAAACCAATATATGAGCATTAATTTACTTAAAATGGAGGAAGATGAAGAGGCATAGAGGTGTTGGCATCAGAGATGGGGTCGAGCATCATTTTGAGCTAATCCAGTTTCTGCACAAAGTTTTGCAACCACGAGGTGAACTTCAACTTCATCTTCTCAGGTGTACTTTTTCTACTCTCTCTCTTAAAATACTTGAATGAGGTTTGCTATCAAAAATGATCTTATTGAACTTTGGAACATAAAATCTGGATATTGTAGAAGAAATCACGAGTAAAATTAGTTTTCCTTTAATCAATTTGAATTTGGGGGATTGAATCAAATACATTTAATACCACCACCACAACCCAAATCCACAAAAATATTACTAATTGATTTTGTGAGGTTATGTTGATATACTCCACAACACTTGTGTAAAAAAATAGTACCTTTAACTCATCGTTCAGTTCTTGTTTCTCCTCTAATGATCATTCAGTAGTTTTCAATACATGAATGAGCAGTATATGAAATTTAACATAATTATAGATTAAATATGCTATTTTCCCCCCTTATGTCTTGATTTTATATCATATGTAACACCTCAATGCTCTCACCAGGTGCATGATATATTAACAACCAGAAACTAATTGAGACATCTTGAGGTACGTTAGTAGCGTACTCAATCTATAATTCATGTAAAACTTCATATGGAATTGAGACTTGATACAAAAGATTACTTTATTGAGTCATACTTGTTTGTCTTAATATCAACTATTGAATGTTGTGTTTATCTAAATTGATGATTTTGCTTCCTTCACTTGGGACTTCTTGAAAATGGTTAAATTTATGAGTACCCTGTTGTATTTGACTACTTTATCCTCAGCTGTATAATTCTTCTGATTGTATTTGGAACCTCTTGAAAAGATCTAAATTCATATGTACCTGCAAAAGGAAAAACCAAGTTAGCAAAAAAATTAGCTCAAGTAATCCCTCCCTTAAGGAGTTTTGTACTCTTACTGACATAGAGTTTCTTAATATGTTGATGGAATAGATATCCACTGTTACATTCAAAAGTATTCCGCACCCTCCATTTAGCATATGTACCAAAGCCAAAGAGTCGGTTGCAATTATAATCTTTTGAAAAATGTTTTCCTAACAACATTGAGACTTTTTCTAATAGCAATAGCTTCAAGAACTACATTCGTAGAATCGGGGATCTGCACCCCTTAGCAAACATTTACTCTCCTTCATGGTTTGTGATACAAAAGGTAGCAGTACTACTAGGTCCAGGATTATCCCTCGAAGCCCCATCTATATTACATTTCTACCACCCCATGGTGGAGGATACCATTTAACCCATTTCGAAATAAACTCAGGACTAAAACCATCTAATAAAGAAACTAGTTGAGGCCAAGTGGAAGGGATATAAGTGCATTCAGACTCTCAACTTCATGAATTTCTACGTTCAAAATCACTTGTGGTATAATTACCACCATGAAGTACAATATTTCTCCTTTTCCATAAAAACTATAAAATCAAATTAGGAATAGCATGGAAATAATGTTTTGCCTCGTATTTAATTGAACATCTAACCAGTTTTTGATAGACTGTGTTAACTTAATCAAAGGACATAATATTCTCGCTGAATAAAAGAAATATCGCCACACTCTATATGCAATTTCACCTTTCAAAAATAAGTTTTCCGTAGTTTCCCTTTTTGGGCTAGTATAACATAACCAAAGTTTGGACTGTTACAATTATATATAGCAACAGCTACTGGAACTCTAGTATTCCAAAATCTCCAACTAAAGAATGATATCTTGACAAAAAGATCTTGCCCATATCTTCTTGAAATTCACATAATCTTTCACTTTCTTTCTCAAAATCTCCCAAGCACTCTTAACTCAGAACATTCATGTGCTTGTTTTGATCTCCGTCCATTCATCTATTATGATACATATGATGTATGATATGTTCCATAATATGATTATTCAAATGATCATGCATACTATCATAATCCCACCTTGTTTCCTTTAGGAAAAAATCAATGTTCGTCAATGAGTGACAAGTTTGTACTTCAGTTTGATATGTGTAAAGAGGCCCAAGTTGGGTCCAATTATCATACCAAACAGAAGAAGTCCCACTCTAAGGTTCCCACCATTGAAATTTTTCAATGAACTCCCTATTGTGTAACACATTTTTCCATAGTTGAGATCTTCCTTTTCATTCAGCCAAAGTTGGAATATGCTTCTTACAGTATTTGTTCCACATAAAATTACCCCGTAAGGTGGTATTTTGAGTCATGAATCTCCACCATAATTTTGCATACATTTCTTTAGAAACATCAAACATGGACCTACAACCCAATCCTACTTCCAGTTTAGGTAAATACAATTTCGCCCATGTAGGCCAGTGTTTACTCTTACCGGTAATTTTATTACTCCAAATTTTTATTCCAAAAATCCTATAAAGTTCCTTAATCATACATATAGGAGGAACTATAGCTGATAAGACATGAATTAGAACACTCTGTAGCACACTAGTGATTAGGACCTCTTTTCCTCCATATGACAATATATTTCCTTTGGAAGATTGAAATTTTGTATCACCTTCTTTATAAGCTCTTTGTATTGTTCTTTCCCTTTTTTTGGAGTGGGTGATACGAAGACCAAAATATTTTAAAGGAAAATGACCTTCAAACATACCAACACATTCCTCCACCAATTCTTTCTCAGCGGCCCCTGCTTCTTTTTTTTTCAATTTATACCACTAAACAGAGCGTCTAGTAGTTTTTTATTAAAAATAAAAATCTTCAATATAAAAAGGTACATGCAAGGGGTTGGATTGGCCTTAACTTTTAAATCCTAATGAGGCAACAAACCTCTACAAATTAACAAACATGAAAAAAAGAGCTAGAGAGAACTAGATATTTTATTATCATCACAGAATTTGTAATACACTCTACGATGATATTACAAATGAGAATACTTGAAAAATGCACAAATATAAAATCCAAGAAGAAAGTGAGTTATTAACCTCAAATTTATTTTTACAAATGTGTGAATTAAAATGATACATAGCCCATCTAAAGTGACCTGAAGTATTTTTCATCTTGTCTTATTCTTCAAATCCATCCAACAAAACTTGATAGTTCATCATTTCTTCTTTGATATAGTGGATCTTGTTGAAGGCATTCACACTGTCATATGGTTCCGCTTTGCCAGTCGCATTGGTAGGTCCCTTGGAAATAACTCTCCTATCAGTTTACTATCGCAACTGTGTTTGCCTTCCATGTGTCTCCTTTTTATTTTTGTTGCTTCCACTTCTTTGATGTCAAGGTGAGATATATCCATCCCTATCCACTTTGTCAAAGCATATATCCAACATATTTTCTTCCTCATCCTCATCAAAAGGGTCATTGCCCGAATCACGATCATAACCCTAGTTGGACTAAATTCTGATGTTAGGGCCTTTTGTTCCTCCTTCTTTACAACTATACTTTTAGGTACGAATTCCAAATCTTGTAGACTTAGTTTTATATTCAAAAGCGGAGGTGAAACATGCTCTTCTTCATCAACCATATCAGCCCACCTAGGAGTACTCATCTCCCTTTGCATTTCTTTCGAGACCTCTTGAGCTAAGGTATTCAATGTGACCATGGGTGACTTGATCTTTGATTGGGTTTGAGCGACATGGAAGCCTCACTTTCTTTACTAATCTTAGAATCTTCACGATTAGATATATATGTAGGACTCATAACACTATCATTATTTCAGTCTGCATGCTACATACTCCAATTGGTGTGCTAACTAATTGTATATTATTATCAAAATCAGCTCGAAATAAAGTTTGGTAATCTTGGGATTAGAATCAACCAACTATAATTTTTTGTCCACCTCAAGTTCTTCAAACGGATTTGTACAAACAATGTCATTCGGTTCATTACGTTGCGCTACTAGATTAGTAGTTAGCTATTGCTTATTTTCAAGACGTGGATATTTACTTTGACTTTCAGAGGAACTAATACAAATAGAATTTTTTTTTGGTGTGCAATTGTGTTCCGATTCCCAGTTGCATTCTAATCACGATCGGAAATTTCGAATTGCAAATCGATAGGTTCAAAAGGTTGCAAATCACCTATTTTTGATCCATCAAATTTTGTCCATCAATTGCCAAATTATATAGTTGCACATCAGATTTTGGCTTCTGTATTGCATCGTGAAGTTTCGCAAGAGTATGCTTATCACCTTGCCTCATACTTGAATTTTCAGCAACAACTCCCTTCTCTTTTTCTTATTAATTTTTTGCGCAAATTCTGCATCATTTGATTTATATGTATCCACAACGAGTTTCTCTTCAAATTCAACATGATCAGCTGAATTACAACTTTGTTGATTGGGAGAAGAGTAGTCGTCTAACACTGCCAGATGCTGGACAGAATTTCGTGGCACCAAATTTTGATCTTGAACATCACTCTTTTCATCCCCTATCCGTAAATCATTAATTGTTCCTTCATCATCCTTTTCACCAACTACCAACCTGTTTGAATTAGATTTTTTAACATTGAGATGATTATGAAGATCACCTCAAAAATTTTCTCCTTCAATATGACTATCACTGACCGTGGCATCAACTTGAGCATCAGTGAGAGTTTTATTAAGCTTAGCACTCCATTTTTGTAAACCATATCCCACAAATTGATCATCCTCAAACAACGTATTAAGGGCCCTTGAAAGCAGTTTTGCTAATAATATAAAGAGAGACAGAGATAGAGGTTCTCCTTGTTTCACTGTCCTAGTGGAATCAAAGAAACCATGTGTTTGGCCATTGATCAAGATTGAATACCGGTTGTTGGAAATCAATTTCCAAATCAAACCAGCAAACAATTCTGAAAACCCCATGTTTCTTAAAACTTTCATCAGAAGAAAACAAGATACTGTATCATATGCCTTGGTCATATCAAGATTTATGACCACATTTGATGGTTTACCCCTCTTTCTGATATTAGTAACAATCTCTTGTGTCAATAGCACATTTTCTATGATGCTTCTACCTTTAACAAAAACTGATTGATTGTGGGTGATCAATTTAGGTAATTAAACATCAATTATGTCATGAACAACCACATATAGAACCTTATTAATGAATATACTCAAACTAATTGGTCTTAAGTCACAAAGAGTACGAGTTTGTTCCTTCTTAGGTAAAACGACCAAATTAGTCTGAGTTATGGATTTAGGAAGAGAATTACATACGAAAAAATCTTGTACCATTTTGAAAATATTGTTACCCAATATATCCCAGCAATGTTGGTAGAATGCACCTAATAAACCAAATGCTTGTAAACCAGAAACCGAAAAAGGGTGGCTGCCGGTGGGTTGAGTCATTTTTTTAGAGGAAGAATCGAACTGTTTCACAAGGGACAACTAGTAGTAGCTCATGGGTGAGCACAACTAGTAGTTCAGGGGTGAGCAAAGGTTTAAGAAGAATTATGTGCAAATTTTGATTTCTACTAGTGTAGAGACCACATCAAGGAGTTCTGCTACAAAACTATTGCGTATCCACCTGACTTCAAGTCTAAAAGAGAGGTTCATGGTAGTGAGTCTGGTCAATATGGTCAGACTTCAGTACCCGAGTCTCATTTCTCTTATGCTCTTAACACAAATGTACAGATTTTTGAGTGGGGGAGAAAGGTTGATGAGTCTCAAATTGGTAATGGTGGTAATTATGAAACTGAATGGGTAAAGATTTACATCATTAAGCCAAGATGAGAAAGATGTCAAACAACTACTTCAAGGATGTACATTCATAAAAGGCCAATATGATCACATCCTCAAAATGTTCTAGCAAAAGTAAAATTAGGCTATGTTTGGTTGCAATGATGTTAATACTACAGGTAAATCATTTATTGTTTCTGAAAATAACAAAATTTGGATTGTAGATACTAGTGCTACACATCATGCGGTCTCTAACTTAGATATGATGTCTAAGGGGTCTATGACACAACTTGTGCTCCTGGTAATAACACTACTCAAGTGAATCTTGTGGGTAAATATTATTTGTCAGCTAAAAATGTTGTTACAAATATATTTTGCCTACCTACATTCCAGCATAACCTATTGTACATAAGTAAAATACAAAGGAATTAGGTAGTTCAGTCACCTTCTTTCCTCATTTTTATGTTTTCTGGGAAGTTTACAAAGTAAAGGTGATGGAGGTCGGTAAAGAGGAATAATGATTGTATTTTTTGCTACAACATACAGTTCACACATGGGACTGAAAGTAAAAAGTAGAAGTCTACATCTGTTGTTCGTAGCGTACTTTCTAACATGGAGTTGTGGCATCAAATATTAGATCATGTGTCTTCTATATTTCTTGCAAAAATCTTTGATATTAATAAAGACAGTATGTGTAAAGTCTCGAATTTCTCATTCTGCCCTTGTCATATGCTTGCTAGGTCTGGTTTTCCTTCAAGTAGTATAAAAAGCAGTACTTGTTTTGATTTGATTCATGTTGATTTCTGGGGTCCTTATAAAACACCCATTTTCATGGTTATAAGTACTTCCTTACAATGGTATTTCTACTTAAATGTAAGTCTGATGTGTGTATTTCTCTTAAACTATTTATGCACTATTTTAGGACTCAATTAGGGAGAAATGTTAAGGTATTAAGGTCTCACAATTGGACTGATTTTGCTAACTCTGTGTGCACTGCTTTGTTCAAAGAGTTGGGGATTATACACGAGAGGTCTTGTCCATATACCTTTATCAAAATTGGGTTGTTGATAGAAAACATAGACATATGCTTGAAGTAACTAGGGCACACAAATTGCATGCACACATTCCATTGAAGTTTTGGGGGGGGGGGCACGATGTCTTAGTTGCAGTTTATCTAATCAACAGATTGCCATGTAGTGTAATAGGTCATCAAACTACTTCTAAGAAGTTATTATATGGAAACCAACTAGGTCTATCTCATTTAAGGACATTAGGGTTCTTGTGCATTGCGAATAATCTCACCAGACATGTCAAACTGATGGCAATATAAAGGCCAGTTCTTTATATGAGATATTCAGAAGTCTAGAAGGGATATGTTCTTTTTTATCTGACCAATAGGTCTTTTCTTTGTAAGAATACATGTCATCTTCACGGAAAACAATCCTATTTTAACAGCAACTAGGTATCTTGACAGAAAATCCTACATATGATATAGTGGGAAAACACATTTGAATTACTTCAACTCAAAATACAATTGTTTTAAAAAGGGAGTGAACGTAGCATTATTCGTGCGATGATGATAAATGCTTGAATCTTGAGAAGTGAGTTTGTGACGATTTATGTTAGCTAGACTTTATGACTTTCTCAATTAAGATTCAATAATCTTAAGTTTGTTTATTTCAATCATAAGTTCACCATTCAGTACGAGTTGATAATTTCAATTAAAGGGGTCCATAATAAGTCTTAAGCTATATTGTGAATAGGTATACAAATAGAACTCAATGTATGAATTTCCTCTGCTTGTATGGAATATTGGTTGGAGCATGACATGATATGAGTTGAGTGCATGATTCGAGTTTGAACCCAATCACATATAAGGTTGCTAATAGAATATAGAGAAAGATTCCAAGAGTCTCTAACCATGTGTCACTAGTCCTCGTGAATTTATCTACTATTTAAAAATATAAGTAGATAAACATAAAAAAAACAGAAGTTGTGATCACATATTTTATTGTTAGGTCAAGCGTAAATTTGATAAACGAAAGAGGAGGAAGTCACACAGCAAAATGATATGACCTATTTTCTTTTTTTATACTATTTTTAGTTGTAGCAATATTATGTATCATGTTTCATCATTAGTTAGTCACATATAAATTGTAAGATATTAATTCAGTCTATTACGACCTGTTTAGTCGTTTGGAGAAGCAGATTTTATTTCTGGAAAAACAGGCTGAGACGACGGAACCCACGACGGACAGTCATGGGCACGACGGACCGTCGCAGGGTCTCGTTTCGAAACACTTAGAAAATCTAAAATTGGGTACTGAAAATCGACTCTCTGAACTTCGTAACGAAATGGCAGGACGGACCGTCACATGTGTGACGGACCATCACAGACTCTTTGGCGGAAATTGAGTCTCTCAACCTTGCGACGACCTGCACGACGGACCGTCGCAGGCACGACGGGCCGTTGCAGATTGCGTAATCCCATTCTGGGTCGGATTTCTTATACGTTTTAAGGGACATTTTTGACTATTCCTGCTTTAATTATAAAGTTAGTGGGTTAATGTTAATAAGTCTAATTACTTGGGGGTTAAAAGAGGTAACCTTAAGTTAATTAGTGGGTTATTATTGCCATCTTTTATTCTTAATTATATGCTAATTAGGGTAAAAGAAAGAGGGTTTGAATAAAGAAAATAGAAAGAACAAGAAGAGAGAGAGAGGGTCGATCGAGAAGGGAAAACACAAAGCTTTGGAGAAAATTTGCTTGCTTGATCACTAATCTTCGGTGGAGGTAAGTTATGGTTTCTCTTACGATATTCGTAGTAAACTCTTAATAGCGAATGATATGTATTGATAATATTGTAAACCCTGCTATGTGCTTAATTGTATGCTTGCATGAATGTAATTATATAATTGTTATTATATAAGCATGATGAAGTTATTGAATCCCAAATCTTGCAAAACCCTAATCCCTTGTTAATGATGAGTCCTTGGTATAAAAGAAGGCGTGATGAACTAAAATAATGAGATTGATGATGCCTTGGTAAGAAAGAATGCTTGATGAATTGCTAGAAGGAGATTAGGGGATCGGGTGTCATGAACCGACACGTAGATTTAGGGGATCAGGTGTCACGAACCGACACCTAGATTTAGGGGATCGGGTTTCACAAACCGACATGTAGATTTAGGGGAACGGGTGTCACGAACTGACACGTAGATTTAGGGGATCGGGTGTCACGAACCGACACGTAGATTTAGGGGATCGGGTGTCACGAACCGACACGTAGATTTAGGGGATCGGAGTGTCACGTTCCGACACATAGTAGTAGGGGATCAGAGTGTCACGTACCGACACAAGAGGATTAATGAATATGAGGGAGCGGAGTGTCACGTATCGACACAAGAGAAATAAAGACAATGAATCTTGAAAGATGTTGATATACTAAATCTAATGAACATAATTCCCAAATGAGTATGGTATTGAGGCTTGAGTCCTCATGTGTGAACTTGACGGTAATTGTTAATGATATAGTACTTGCTGTTGCTACATGTTGAGTATCATAGTTGATTTTATGATATTACTTGGTATATATTGATTTCTATTTTGAGTTGGCCGATGATATCTACTCAGTACCCATGTTTTGTACTGACCCCTACTTTTATGTTTTCTTCTTGTTTATTTGTGGAGTGCAGCAAACGTGCCGTCATCTTCGACTCAACAGTAATTCTAGCCAATCTTCAATTATACCGGATTTCAGGGTGAGCTAAAGCTTCTAGCTTGGACTGGATCTTCGTCTTCATGTCTTGATGCCTTGAAGTTCCGGCATGGACTAGCTTTCTATTTATGTTTAGTTTCTTAGAACCTCTTAGATTTAGTAATTTGAGATAGATGTTCTTGTGATGGTGACTTCAAGATTTTGGGGATAATCATAGTTATTGATTTTATAAATGATTTTAAGTCTTCCGCATCACGTTCTGTTGATATTATATTGAAATGCTTAAGGTTTAGATCGGTTGGTTCGCTCACATAGGAGGGTAAGTGTGGGTGCCAGTCGCGGCCCGATTTTGGGTCGTGACAAACTTGGTATAAGAGCATTAGGTTCGTTGGTCTCATCACACAAGAACGAGTCTAGTAGAGTCTTAAGGAACGGTAGGGGGACGCCTTTACTTTTCTTTGAGAGGCTATAAGACTTTAGGAAAATTCCATTCTTTCTTTCTTTCTTTCGTGCTATTACTTGGATCCAATTGGTATCTAGGTGATACAAATTGGTATCTGACCATCTTCATTCTGTTTCGCAGATGGTTAGAACTAGAGCAACAACTGCGCCAACACCAACATCGGCAAGACAAGAAGCGTCCGAGCCATCCACTGGGGCTGTAGCTCGAGGAAGAGTAGCGGCAAGAGGCCGTGGTAGAGGTCGTGGGAGGACGTCCTCTAGAGGAAGAGGACGAGCACCAAGCCCGTCTGATACTAGGGCGGTGACTCCTCCACCGACTGAGGAAGTAGTAAGAGAGGGTGAGGAAGGGGAGAATGAAGAAGTGCAAAATGAGGAATTGCCACCCCAACCTACCCCAGAGATAATCAATCAGGTTCTCGCTTATCTTAGTGGGTTGTCTATTCAGGGTGAGGCACCTCCAGTGTTTTCTGCACCAACACCTTCGATTTCAGAGGTACAACATGCAGCCACTATGGCTCCTCGTATGGATGCCTCATTGGACATAGGCACGTTTCCACGTCTGACTACTGGGCCTATAATGACAAATGATCAGCATGAACTTTTTAGTAAGTTCTTGAAATTGAAAACTCCAATATTCAAGGGTGCTGAATCTGAGGATGCTTACGATTTTCTGGTTGACTGTCATGAGCTACTACACAAGATGGGTATAGTAGAACGGTTTGGTGTGGAGTTCGTGAGTTATCAGTTTCAAGGGAACGCCAAAATGTGGTGGCGGTCACATGATGAGTGTCAACCAACAGAGGCACCACCTATGACTTGGGCGTCATTCTCTAGCTTGTTCATGGAGAAGTATATCCCCCGGACTTTGAGGGATAGGAAAAGGGATGAGTTCTTGAGCCTACAGCAAGGTAGGATGTCGGTCAATGCATATGAGGCTAAGTTTCGTGCACTATCCAGGTATGCCACCCAACTTTGTTTCAGTCCACAAGAGCGGATTCGTTGTTTTGTGAAGGGGTTGAGGTCAGAGTTGCGGATTTTAGCCTTACAGGTAGCGGCTACGGCAAAATCCTTCCAAGAAGTGGTAGATTTCTTGGTAGAGGTGGAAGGAGTGAAGCCAGATGAATTCATCATGGCATCGACATCAAAGAGGTTTCGAAAGGGAGGTGAGTTCAATGGTTCTTACTCTAGAGGACAGGGTTACGGAGGTTACTCAGTTCGACCCATTCAGTCTTCACTACACACTGTAGTTGGGGGTCCACCTCAGACCGGTCAACACTTCTCTGAGAAACCTATGCTTGACTCTAGAGAGTGTTATGGATGTGGGGAGACTGGACATATTAGGAGGAATTGTCCCAAACAGAGTTATAGACCCCCAATAGCTAGAGGTAGAGATGGTCATGGTAGAGGCCGTTATTCTGGAGGACGTGGTGGTCGAGGTAATGGTGGTCACCAAAACGGTCGGGGTGATGGGCAAATTGGAGCCACTACATCACAACATGGTAGGGGCAACGGACAAACAAACAAAAGGGCCCATTGTTATGCTTTCCCTGTGAGATCGGAGGCGGAGACATCTGATGTTGTCATCACAGGTAATCTTCTGGTTTGTGATTGCATGGCTTCTGTATTGTTTGATCCTGGATCCACATTTTCTTACGTATCTTCCTCATTTGCTAATGGTCTAAATTTACATTGTGAATTACTTGATATGCCTATTCGTGTTTCTACTCCGGTGGGTAAGTCTGTGGCAGTTGAAAAGGTATATAGGTCTTGTTTGGTGAACTTTATGGGGAGCAACACTTATGTAGATTTGGTTATCTTAGAAGCGGTTGATTTTGATGTAATTCTTGGTATGACTTGGCTTTCTCCGCAATTTGCGATCTTGGATTGTAATGCTAAAATGGTGACGTTAGCCAAGCCTGGGACAGATCCGTTAGTGTTGGAGGGTGACTACACTTCAAATCCGGTGCGTATCATCTCCTTTCTTAGTGCTAAGAAAATGGTTAGTAAAGGGTGTTTAGCTTTCTTGGCACATCTCAAGGATTACACTACCCAAGTACCTTCGATTGAGTCGGTTTCGGTGGTCCGTGAGTTTCTGGATGTGTTCCCTGCAGATCTTCCTTGTATGCCACCAGATAGGGATATTGACTTCTGTATTGATCTTGAACCGGGTACTCACCCCATTTCTATACCCCCTTATAGAATGGCTCCCTCGGAGTTAAGAGAGTTAAAAGCCCAACTTCAAAAGTTGTTGAGCAAAGGCTTCATTAGACCAAGTGCATCTCCTTGGGGTGCTCCGGTTGTGTTTTTAAAGAAGAAGGATGGGAGTTTTCGGATGTGCATAGACTACCGACAGTTGAACAAGGTAACCATAAAGAACAAGTATCCTCTTCCTCACACTGATGACTTGTTCGATCAGTTACAAGGTGCTTGTGTCTTCTCTAAGATTGACTTGAGATTCGGTTATCATCAATTGAAAATACGGGCAACGGATGTGCCAAAGACTGCTTTTCGAACGAGGTATGGGCATTACGAATTTGTATGGAATACCTCACTTTTCTCTAAAAATGATTTTTCTCTCTAATTTGGTGTGTTCTACAGATTAGAGATAATGCTCTATTTATAGAAGGATAAAATCATGCCTATGTCACTAATGACATAGGTAAATATAGCAAAGTCAATAATGGTTGCAAATCTTACCAATTTGCCAACCACCAAATCTTTTATTTTCAACTCCAATTACTATTCCTTTTTAACAATTGTTTTTACCAATTGAATAGCTAAAGTTGACTAAAAATGGGATGGGTTCAACAGTCTTTTCGTGAGTTAGCTATAACTAATCCTCTGGTTGTTAGTTACAGGAAGATTAGTTACTAACAGAAGTCATAATCGGTACGTTTAATCATTAAAAGAATCTTCTTCCTTCTTAGAGAAAATCAAAGCATAGTTAAATCTTATTGATGATAATAGAAAGTAATGGGAACTCTTTGAAGCCTTTTGAAGTATCAAGAAAAATTTAATGTATCGAGTAAGATGAATGCGGGAAGAGAAAAAAAGGAAAAAACAAGAAACCTGTTGATGATAAAGGAAAGTGATGGGAGATCTTTGATCCTTGGAAAGTATACAAGGCAATTCAACACGTCAAGCAGCACGAATGTGTATTGAATAGTGAAAGAGTTCTTATTTTTTATATTTAATCTCGAAAAGAACACATAAAATACGTATAAACTTTCCTTGAACATGAGAAAAATGCATGTTTTCAGGTAGATCAATTGTTGAGCTATGACCAAGAAGTGGAGTCTTTCCAATACAAATGATCATTCCTTTTCACAAGGGGCTTACATAGCTTTATTTGAACAAAGATTCAAATATTTCTTTGAGGTGCTCGGCACATAGGTAATTGAGTGTGAGTTTTTGAATGTTGACATTTTTTGGCTTATATGATGTTACTTCACACTCACTGTTCCAAAAAAATGTTAATTTTAACAGCAACCAGGTATCTTTCCAAAAAATCCTATATATGATATAGTGGGAAAACGAGTTTGCATTACTTCAATTCAAAATACAATTGTTTTACAAAGGGAGTGAACGTAGCATTATTCATGCAATGATGATAAATGCTTGCATATTGAGAAGAGAGTTTGTGGCGGTTGATGTTAGCTAGACTTTATGACTTTCTCAGTTCACATTCAATAATCTTAAGTTTGTTTATTTTAATAATAAGTTCACCATTAAGTATGAGCTGATAATTTCAATCAAATGGGTCCATGATAATGTTTTAAGCTATATTTTGAAGAGGTATATAAATAAGTCAATATATGAATTTCCTCCGTTTGCATGGTATATTGGTCGGAGTACGACATGTTATGAGTTGAGTGCATGATTCGAGTTTAAACCCTATAACAAAAAGGGTTGCTAATAGAATATACAGAAAGATACCAAGAATCTCTAACCATGTGTCACTAGTCCTCGCAAATTTATCTACTATTTAAAAATATAAGTAGATACACTAGAAAAAAAAATTGTAAGTTGTGATCACATATTTTATTGTTAGGTCAACGGTAAAGTTGATAAACAAGAGAGGAGGATGTCACACAGCCAAATGATATGACCTATTTTTTTTTCTTATACTATTTTTAGTGGTATCATTATAAAGTATCATGTTTCATCATTAGTTAGGCAAATCTACACTGTAAGTTATCGATTCATCTGTACCTCAGTAGGATTTATTCAAACTTTATATTTGTGTCAAAAACTCACCTAACAATAAAAATATGGTGTCCTCAATCGATTTTAAAATTTAGAACCTATGAATTTAACATCTTGAATCTGACTTTGACCCACATGTTTTAGTTTCCCTATCGTGCAATGCTATAATAATACTAAAAGAAATAGTTTTACTCCATATTGACATAAATTTGTTATACGAATATACTCCCTCTGTCTCATTTTATGTAAAACTTTTAAGAATTCGAGATTCAAAAAAATCTATCTTTGACAGCTAAATTTTTAATATATCTTTTAACTATTTCAAATTACAATTATTGTGATTTATAGTACTCTGTACATGGTTTATAAATATATAAATTTCATTATTAAATTAAAGATTTCATGCACAAATTTTTTGTCAAACTTAAACAACTTGACTCTCGAAAAACAAAAAGTGACACATAAATTGGTACAGAGGGAGTATAATTTAAATTCTATTAAACGTGATTATCTGAAATTATGTGTTAAGCCTAACTCACACCCCAAAATCAAGCTCAAAGGGAGGATTGTTCAAGCCTTATAAGGAGTCCACCCATCTTATTAATCACTAATGTGAGACTTTTTTCATTCTTTTAATAACTTACCCATGCACCTTGTAGTTATCTTAAGATATCAAAATATTAATTATTCTATAGACTAAAATTATATCATATTGCCATTAAAATTCTAGGGAAAGTAGTAAATAGGACTTTGTTTAACATCATTATGTGAAAGAAGGAGCTTAGAAGTTATTTTTATTTTTCTCTCAACAAGTTACCGCCCACAATTTTTTTTAATCAATTGTATGCATATGTAGAAAGTCGTTTCTTCTAAAAAAATATATATTTGATTGTCTATTAGATTGTAACATATTAACTGTTTTAACTTAAGACTAACATGTTATTTCAGTAAATTCTTTCAGATAACTGTTTCCTTTTGTTTTGTGTTGATCTATATATTTCTCAGTTCATTGAAGAACAACATTGCATCTAACTTCCAATTCTAGTTTGCATAATTTAATTTCATGGGTCGCAATAAGATTGTGATCAAAAAAATTGAGGATGCAGTATCCCGTCAACAGTTCTACTCAAAGTGCAAGGATAGCATTGTTAAGAAGTCAAATGAGTTGGGTTTTTTATGTGACACAAATATTGCACTGTTAATGGTTTCTCCATATGGTGAAGTGACCAGCTATTCTGGAGGAGAAAGGTTAATAAGAATTCTAGAATGATCTTTTATGTTTGAACGTTTTATGTTTCGTTTATGATATAAAATATGATGTGATTTATTTTGATTGCTCAGTTTTGAGACAAAAGCCATTTTTTTACAAAAAAAATAAAATGATAGTCACAATTGTAATATTTCGAATAGATAATAAATAGCCATGATCTTTAAAGTTCCAACATAACTTTGCAAATCATTCTATTGAAGATTTAGACACTTCTCCAAAAAAATAACATATAACTTCTAATAAAGAAGAGAATGAAAGAGACATCAATATTCTCTTTGCATAACTAAAGTAGGAACACTATGTTTATAATTTTTACGAATTTGGTAATGACGGGTAATTTTGACTTAAAAAAATAAGAAACGAAAGTACAAGGAGGAAAACCGAATTTGTAAAAATAAAAATACTATTTACAAATATAGTAAACGACTTATAATTTCATAGATAGTTCCACATAAATATTGTATATCTTCATATCAATCAATATTGTATGAATGTATTTCGCTCTAACTAAGAACTTATCGCGCACAATTCTTATTCAAGCTTTTTACTGTTGTGCATGCTTTTTTTACTGTTTTTTTTACTGACAAAGAAGAAAAAAAATGAGTAGATTACATAAAAATTGCTAAAAAATATTCAGATGTAAATCCTTTCTCCCTTTTATACTTTTTTTAGTTGGTATTTCTTTTTCAATTTTAATTACTTATTGACCATTTGAATTCTCCATATTATAGAAAAAGAGGTTAGCTGACATAAATTTAGTTAATGTAGTAGTAGTTTATGAGGAATTGATTTAATTTAATTTTTTTTTAGAAAGCCAAAGGTCTTATTTGAAGATGGCATTATTAAGAGCCCATATGAACAAGTTTCATATATATATATATATATATATATATATATATATATATATATTCCATGTTAATGACTACAATTTTTTAATTACAATAATTTTATTTCTTTAATTCTTTCAAACCGATCATTGTTCTCTACTGCATTTTCTTTACCATTTGCTTTAAGACAAAAGGCATTTTTTTTACAAAAATAATAAAATGATAGACACAATTCCGCTATTTCGAATAGATCATAAATAGCCTTGATCTTCAAAATTTCCAACATAACTTTGCAAATCATTCTATTGAAGGTTTAGAGACTTCTCCAAAAAAATAACATATACCTTCTAATTAAGAAGAGAATGAAAGAGACATCAATATTCTCTTTGCATTACTAAAGTGCAAACACTCTGTTGATAATGTTTATGGATTTGGTAATGACGGGTAATTTTGTCTTACAAAAATAAGAAACTAAAGTACAAGCAGAACATCCAAACTTGTAAAAATAAAGATACTATTTACTAATATAGTAAAAGACTTATAATTTCATAGATAGTTCCACATAAATATTGGATACCTTCAAATCAATCAATATTGTATGAATGTATTTCGTTGTAACAAGGAACTTATCGCGCACAATTCTTATTCCAACTTCTAATTGTTGTGCATGCTTCCTTTACTGTTTTTTTTTTCTGACAAAGAAGAAAACAATAATGAGTAGATTACATAAAAATTGCTAAAAAATATTTAGATGTAAATCCTTTCTCCCATTAATACTTTTTTTGTTTTGTATTTCTTTTGCAATTTTAATTACTTATTGACCTTTTGAATCTCCCTATTATAGAAAAAGAGGTTAACTGACATAAATTTAGTTAATGTAGTAGTAGTTTATGAGGGATTAATTTAATTTAATGTTTTTAGAAGGCCAAAGGTCTTATTTGAAGATGGCATTATTAGGAGCCTATATGAACATGTTTCGTATTTATTGTCATCTAAATGACTATCACATTTTTCCTTTTCTCATTTACTATATATATATATATGTGTGTGTGTGTGTGTATTGCACACAAATGTTTTAGAAATAATGAAAGCTTGAAGTGCCAAATTAATGTTCAACATTTGATAGACAAAATGGCTTTTTAAATTTGAATTTGTGGCTTCTCATTTATAAAATAAGTATAGAATACCATCTATCTATCTATATAACATAAGAGTAAAATTGTAATTCAACTTTAATATTGCATAATACGAACAATCTAAATTCCTTCAATCCCGAAATAAATATTAACTGACAAAAAATAATATTTTAAATAATTTCAAGAAACATAAATTAAATTAGATACATTTATACATACATTGATATATATATATATATATATATATATATATATATATATATATATATATATATATATATATATATATAATTTCTTGGTTATTATTGGTTGTACTTAGTTTTATCTTCTCAAGGATATTTATTCTGATCAATCTTTTCATATTCGTTAAATACTTTATAAAAGTGTATCGTAAGGTGCGTTTGTCCAATTATTTCATTTTCTTTATTTGGTTAGATTTCTCCTCCAAAAAGAGTCTACTTCACGTAAGTATGTGCCAATATAATTGGTTTAGCTACAAATATAGACCACACTTTTTGTATTATTGCTAATCTAGCAACATATTCACTTCTTTTAGTATAATATCTATTTATGAAAAGTTTCTGTTGCAATAAAACTCAAATTGATATAAGTTATGCCTTTGCATATTTGAACTTTGATATGTGGACATGGACTATGTTAGAAGCACACAGTTTCATAGTTGACTGTGTGTTTGTGTAATTTAAAATGGTATGAAATATACGTGTGTAGCACGTGTTTGAGAACTAGTATATCAAAAAAGTATAACGGAGGGTAAAATGATCCTTTTACAAGTGTACAAGGGAAATATGACCCTTTTCCGTTATAAATATATCAATTTCATTAAAACATTTTGAAGATTTCATGTGCAAATTCCCGATCAAACTTAAACTTTTGAACTCCCAAGAACAAAAAGGGCACCATAATTGGTAGAGAGTGATGAAGACAACTCGATAAAGAAACCGATAGTTGAAGAAAAGGAAATAACAGGAAGAATAAAAGATAACCAAGTTCTGTTGCAGAGATTGTTACTAGATGATATTATTCAATAGACTTTGTAGTCTTATATAGGTTTACATGTTATTGAATCATATTCCCACTAAACCACGAATTTAATTCCACTAAATGAACTCACCTAAACATTAGGAATACAATTCTTCAATACTACACCCAATAGGAAAACTATCAAGAGTAAAAAGAAAACAACTACCAACTGAAAGCTAAAATGTAGATCTACTGCAGACTTAGTCAAACTAAATAATATCGGCAGATGTTGTACAACTTTTAACACCGCTCTCGACATCAGCTTCGGTCTTAACCATGCCTAATTATTAACATAAACTTTCAAACTTCTGGAAACTTAAGCCTTTCGTGAACACGTCTGCAATTTGTTGCTCAGTTTTAATATGCAGCAAATTAATCTCTCCTTGAAACACTTTTTCCATGATGAAGTGGTACTGTATTTTCACGTGTTTTTTCCTATCATGAAAAATAGGATATTCAGCCAAGCAAATTGCTGACTGATTATCACTGTACATGGTAGCCGAGTAGCCAACTGCTTTGTGTAAATCCTTAATCAATTGCATAAGACACATACTTTCTTGTGTTGTAACTGCTGCTGCCCTATACTCTGCTTCTGTTGTTGACACCGACACAATTGGTTGCCTTTTGCTGCACCATGAAATCACTCCATCTCCGAGATTAAACACATAGCTAGTTTTTGAACCTTGGGTATCATGATATCCTGCATAGTCAGAGTCACAATATCCGACCAACTAGCATTCTTCACCTTTCTTGTACAAAAGACCATAATCAATTTACTTCTCACATATCTTAGTATTCATCGAAAAACCTCCATAGGGTGCTTCTTTGGATTATGCATGTAGCGACTCATCACACCAACTGCAAAAGAAATTTCAGGTCGAGTTTGATTTAAATAAATCATGTTACCTACCAATTGTCGATACATCGTCGCATATGCTAAGTCTTTTCCTTCATGTGCACAAATCTTAGCATTTGGATCCAATGGTGTTGATATTGGTTTGTAATTCAACATTCCAAACTTCATCAACAGATCTTCAAAATATCTTTTCTGATGCAAACAAATTTCATCTTCATTACAATCAACCTCAAAGCCAAGAAAATGGTTGAGTTTTCCAAGTTCCTTAATCTGGAAACAAACTGACAAATTCTTATTTGATAGAAGAATTTCTTCTTCACAGTCTCCTGTTAGAATTAGATCATCCACATATAATAGCACAATGGCTAGTTTCTTTCTAACAATTTTCACAAACAAGCTGGAATCTGCCGGTGCTACAGAATAACAACTATGAGTAAGAAATTCAGAAATCTTACCATACCATGCCCTTGGTGCTTTCTTTAACCCATATAGCGCTTTTCGAATCTTACATACATACTTGGGATGACCTTGACTCTAAAATCCAATTAGTTGACACATGTAGATCTCTCGATCCAACTCTTCGTGCAGAAAGACATTCTTTATGTCCATCTTTCATAGGTTCCAATTTTTACTGGCAGCAAGTGCAAGGATGATTCGGACTGTATTAAGCTTCGCCAATAGACTAAATGTTTCATAATAATCTAGTCCATATTGTTGAGAAAATCCCTGGGCTGCAAGATGATCTTTGTTCCTTTCAATTGACCCATTTGTGTGACGCTTTATCTTGTAAATCTATTTGCAAGAAATAGGTTTGACATCTCTTAGCTTTACCACGAGCTCCCAAGTTTGATTTAGTTCTAGCGCATCAATCTCCTCCTTCGTAGCTTTAATCCACTCTGGATTTTGGAATGCTTCCTCAAAATTCTCTGGTTCTGTTTCATCTTCTTCTTCTACTATGGCAACATTGGCATACTTTGGATTAAGCTTTCTGTTTCTTGATGACCTTCTAAGAGACCCGAGGGGGGGTGTTTGTTCCACTTTGCTCGTCTGCTTCACTTTGTTGTTGATATACACCAATTTTCCAAGAATTTTGAGCCATGCCTTTTTCAGCAATATCTTTGTTAGCTTCATCTTCACCTTCATCTAAACTCAGCTGGATATGAGACGATTCCAACACATCTTTGAGAACATTTGAATCTGACAGGATCTCCTTATTTGAAGGCAACCATGAAGAAGCTTCATCAAAATATCACACTCCAAAAAGTGTAACACTTTCCCGTGCTTGCGTCAAAAAAATGCCACCCTTTTTGTTGACTGTCATATGCAACAAAGATTCACCTAACAGCCTTTTTGTCCATATGGATATGTAAATGGTTTCATATACCATAACTTCTCAAAAGGTGAAAGAAAACTTAACCTTTGTTGAGAAATTCTATTGATTAAAAAAGCTGCAATTTCATAGCTTCCGCCCAAAATTGTCCCGAAACATTTTTTGCGTGAAGCAAGCTTCGACAGATTTCTGCTAGGTGTTTGTTCTTTCGTTCTCTTACACCATTTTTAGTATTTGGACATGTCAGTTGACGACTTATTTGATACTTCAGAAGGAATTTAGAGAATTCATATGATGTGTATTCCCCACCATTGGCAGTTCGCAGGCAAAGAAATTTCTTGCCAACTTCTGTTTCAACAACCTTTATAAATTCTTTGAATTTTAAAAATGTATAAGACTTTTTCTTCAGAAAATAACTCCATACATACCTGGAAAAATCATCAATGGAGGTTAACATATATTTCATCCCACAAACAGAGAGTTGCTTGAGAGGTCCAAATACATCTGAGTGAATTAATTCCAAAGGTTCCTTGGCCTTATATTTCAAATACTCGTACGAAAATTGATGTGCTTTACCATATTGGCAATCCACACATAAAACATCTTTCCTTAGTGGGAGTTTTGGAGTACCCTTCAACATTGACTTTTCCATCATGACACTTAAGTATAGAGTAGCTAACGTGTGTCAACCGCACATGCCATAAGTCTGCAATTTCATTCTTTTTTGTCATGTCTATATATGTGGTTTCTGTCGATATAACATAAATGGAATTCAATCTTTGTCCCTTATTTACTGGCTTTTTTTAATCTCAATATCTTCATATACACTTACATCTTGCGGACCAAATAGAATAAAATGATCCGTAGATGTTAGCTGTATTACTGAAAGAAGATTTTTCTTCATTCCTTGGACATTATAAACATTTTGAAGCAACATCATATCAACATTACTATTTGGTGACACTATAGCCTTACCGATATGAGTTATTGATAATTTTGCATCATCGGTTGTCACCACCTCACTATTTCCCTTGTACTTGATTAAATTTTGCATCTTCTCCTTGTCGTCATTCATATTGTTTGATCACCCTAAGTCAAAAATCCAGTCACTCTCCTAATCAATTTGTTTAGAGGTTGTTACAGTAAGAACTAACTCCTCGTGTTCTACAGCAAAAAATGCTTCGGCATCCCAATCATCTTCATTCTTTTTCCTTTGACTAGAAGTGGCTGCAGCATTGCTCTCAACAGACTTTTTATTGAACGAGCAAACCTTGGCTTTATCTCCCATCTTTCTGTAGTGATGACACTTCCCTTGAAACCTCTTGTTTTTGCCCCAATAGTTCTTTGAATCTCTCATTGGATGATAATTCTCCTCTCCTTGATGATTTTTTCCCTTATCGTCACAGCTACATTGTACTACTTGAGTTCCCCCTGTTTTTGTTGATATAGAGTGCTTCTTCCTCACTTTTTATGAAAATCCGCCCATTTTCTTAGCCATGGCTTCTTGCCTAGCATGCATATTCTCAAACTTAACAAGTGATGGTTGAACTTTCCATCCATGTACTTCAGTAACAAAGTTTCTACACTCAGATATCAAACCATGAATGATTATTCTTTTTATCCCGGTTTCCCAAGTTGTAGTTGTTTGTTGCACTTTTGAAATTTCATGGCATACCGACTTCACTTTGTGAAAGTACTGTGCAATGCTCATATCATTTTGAGCTATCTACAGTAACTCACTTTCTAAAAGTTGTTGTAATGATCCGGAAGGTCATTTTTGGAAAATTTGAATATTAGTGTAACTTGAATTAATTAATCAGTAGTTAATGAACTAAAGTAATGATTTAATAATAATCAATACACCATAGGTTAAAGTGAATTAAATTATTTAAAGTTAACATATGAGACATAACTGAAGAGGATAAAGAGGAGAACGTGTGGCCTTGAGAGAACGAGAGGACTGATTACGGCGATAAACAAGAACAAAAACTTTGTGAGTCATGTAAAGTAATCGAGCTTTTCGAGCTTTTCTTTCTTTCAGTATGATCAATATATAAGTTTGATGGTCTACATATTTATTTTATCTTTTTGGACAAATTAAGGTTATTGTGGGAATAGTGAAAACGGAAAAAGACAAAAGGCATTAATGTAGTGAACAAAAAGGTAAGGTTAATGGAAATTTCCAATTAAAAAGTTGTCAGATTCACTATAATTCCTAAGGTATATTTGAGTATTTTATTGAATTCTTCCTAGGAGAATTAACTGTGTTATTATTAGGTTAGTATTGTAATAGTATGATAAAGGGAATTTGGCAGTCATAATTCATATGATATTGTGCATAATTCTGGTAATTTTTGGAAGAAGTACAAGACAAGAAACAATGTTACTATTATTAATATTATATATTATTATTAGGAAAGATGTAGACACGGTATTGAGAAAAAAAATCTGCTCGAGTTTAAAGAAAAAAAAAATTGGTTGGCAAGTTTATAAGAGATTGAGTAGTAATTAATTAATAAATTATATAATGGCTGAGATATGTTATTGTTTAGCTTTGGTTATGTATGTTTGAAATGTGAATAACATTTTGTTATTTATATTAAAATGGGTTCTTGATAGGCACAATATAATTGCAATATAAAATTGTAAGTGGAGTACAATGGTTGCATGACATACAATTTACGAGGAAACTCTATCATAGGCATTATTAATTCTATAAAAATAAGATATTATTGAATTTGTTGTTGGAATTTATTTGAAAAGAAAATATATGTAAATATTTGTACTTTTGCAAAGTTGAGAATGTACAGGATAGTGACCTCTACTAATTAAGTGTTTGACTAGATGGGTAAGTTTAGAATAGTAAATTTCATGGAAATATCCTTGCTATTGTTTTCGTATTATAATTCAAGTTTTGCTACACTAAGATAGAAAATTAATTAGTGGTGTATTATATCATATGTGATTTATTAGAATTGTTATTGGAAAAAAAAGGACTTAACCTTAGACTTGGAACTTGGAAAATATGATAGTTGAAATGTTAGTTGACATCAAGAATTATGAATTTGATTATACATTTGGGTGAATTTTATGTTCAAGGTTAAACACTTAATAATGTGGATGTTTTTAGTTCCGAAATTGTATTGTGAATATATATTTAAATAGGTTGTATTGGTTCAGAAGTTCAACGAAAAGGGAAGGCTCAAGTCCTAGAGTGATTATTCGATTAACTAAGGCAAGTGGATTTCTAAACCCTTGTTAAGCGTATCAAATTCTTGTATTTCCTTGCGTGGTGTTGAGAATGACTTGGAGACTTGTTTCTTATTTGTTGGTGTTATATTCCTTGTTGCAAATTGCTTTTTGTTATCAAAATGGTTATCTCCTCATTTTCATTTGAGCATGTCATTTGCACGGCATCTAAGACATGGTTGTGGTCAGAGAATGTACCATTTCGAGGGTCGTATCGCACGCCGCGGTGGATATTATTTTTCGAGAGACGTAGCGCGCGCCGTGATGGTTTCTATTATTGAGGGTTGTGTCGTGCGCCGCGACAGATGCATTGACATATATGTCCCCCATCGGTCCCAGACTGAGAGACAGCGGGTGTGTATCGTTAGGGAAGACATACATTACTATTTTTGACATTGCATCTCATGGCATTACACATTTTTTATTATTGACAAACTTGAATACGCGGTGTGCTGATCTTGTTAGTTTTCTCTGTGAAAATTGTGACTGTTGAATATTGAGTTGTTATTGGGAATATGTAAACTAATTGAGTGTGGTTATTGAGTTGTGTGTTTGGTAATTTGTGAACTGTTTGTAGTGTGGAGGTTCAGATAGGGTGTAAGGAGTACCCATTTTGTTCCCTTAACTTATGTTTAGAGGTTTGCTTGTTGGGTACCGCGTGGTTTGATACTCACCTCTTGCTTCTACAAATTTTGTTTGGTTACAAGCCCGGATTTTTGTGTTACCTTCCATTCTCTTCGTTTCCGAGGCATCTTGTGGAGTATTGTAAGGTAGCTGCTTGTCATCTCAGCGAACTTTCCTACTCCAGTTTATGACTTTGTTTTTACTTGAAAGACAACTTCATGTTAGACTCGTATTTTTATTTCAATTCTAGTATTTACATTAGAGGTTTGTGCACGTGACTACTAGGTTAGACTGACTTGTCTTGGTGGGATAAGACGAGTGTCATCACGTCCGTTTTTGGGTCTTGACAGTTGTAGTCGTGTCTCGTTCTTTTTTGAAAAGAGTGCAGCCAACGTGTCCCAAGCTTCCTTTGTTGTTACAGCATCTCGTATATGTTTTAAGACGTCTTCTTGATGGTGGTCTTTAGGGAAAATAATGTTTTTCCTGCTTTAATATACCATTTTCTCAATGTGCCATTTGGTTTTTCCTCCCCTAGTTTGACTTCACTTCCATTGACGATCTCCAAAAGATCTTGACCTTCATTTTAGGAAATCATACATGTCATCTATGTTTTGTAATTTTGATGGTTGAGTTTCTTAACTCCACCTATGGCTTGTGTAACACCCTATTTCCAAACACACCAAAAATGCAGATTTCAAAAGTTGCAGGTGCTACGAACAGTCAGTCGACTTACTGTCCGTCAATCGAATCCGTCAATAGGCAAGTCAACTTTCAGTTTTCACTCGCAAACAACGGTCGACCAATATGGATTGTCAATAAACTTATGGTCTGTCATTCGACTCCGTCGATAGGGCTTTCAATCCTCATTCGCAGATGATGGTCGACCAACACGGACCGTCAAGTGACTTACGTTAGTCAATCGACTCCGTCAACAGTTAATTCAGGGGTCTTTTTGTCTTTTCCTTTTTCATTGGACCCCTACGGTATGTCATTTAGACCATATATCATAAAGTTTTGTTTAGTTTAAGTCTAGAAACGTAACTAGAACTTAGCTAAGTCAAATCATTAATCAAAACGTACAAAATTAGAAGCAAGAGAAGAGAAAAAGGGTCAAAAATTTCCATCAATACCAGCCTCGAAATCAAAAGATCTCTACGTGGAATTTATCACTAGGTATGTGGGATTTCACTAGTAGGTTCCTTTCACCCATTAGGTCCCTAGTTTTCAGTCAGTTTCTTGATTCTCTTACTCTTACTAGACCTAGTGTTTCTTGAATATTAGAATGGGAAAAGGGACAAATATACCTCCGAACTATCGTAAATGGTATGCAGATACCCTCTGTCATACATTAGGGACATTGGTGCCCCAGCTGTCCAAAAACTAAAACATATATACCCTTTATACTAGAGGAAGAATAAAAGATAACTAAATTTTGTTGCAAAGATTATTAGTGGATGACATTATTTAATAGACTTTGTAGCCTTATATAAGTTTACATTTTATGGAATCATATTCCACTAAACCACTAATGTAATTCCACTAGACCAACTCACCTAAACATTAGGAACACAATTCTGCAATACTACACAATCGAAAAACTATCACGAGTAAAAAGAAAATAACTATCAACTGAAAGCTAAAATATAGCCATACTGCAGACTTAGTCAAACTAAATAATAGGAGTTGATGTAGTAGCAGAGAGGGAGAATTATTTTAATTATGTTAAATGTAATTTTCCTATGCACCTTGTACTTAACTTTAGATATCAAAATATAAATTTTTCTATACAGTAAAATTATATCATATTGCCTTTAAAATTCTAGGAAAAGTGATAAGTAGGACTTGTTTAATATCCTTATATGAAAGAAGAAACTTAGGAATTATTGTTATTTTTCACTCAACAAGTTACGCCCACGTAATTTTGTTCATCAATTGTGTGAAATATGAAGAAAAACACTAATTTTGACTTAAGATTAACACTGAAAGTCGTTTTCTTCTCAAATAATATTTATTTGATTGTCTATTAGATTTAACCATATTAACTACTTTAACTTAAGACTTACATTAAATTCATTGAGTTATTTTTTTTCCTTTTTCATTCTGTTGATCTGTATTTTTCTCAGTTCATTGAAGATCAACATTGCATCTAACTTCCAATTTTCGAATAATTTACATCACTTAATTTCATGGGCCACAATAAGGTTGTAATGAAGAAAATGGATGATCCAGAATCGCGTAAACATTTCTACTCAAAGAGGAAGGATAACATTGTTAATTGAAGGGCATTTTGGAGCCAATAGGTGGATGAGAAGGCATTTTGGAGCAAATAGGTGTATGGAGTGTAGTTTTGTACCATTTCGAATACTTCGAGGGTAATTTAAGCTCTTTTCCGTTATATAAAAAAGGAGCTTAGGAGTTATTGTTATATTCCAGTCAATAAGTTACTGCCCAAAGATTTTTGTTCACCAATTGTGTAAATATGTACAAAAACACTAATTTTGACTAAAGATTAGCAATGAAGGGCGTTTTCATTTCAAAAAAAGAATTATCTGATTGTATATTATATGGTAACATACTGACGTCTTTAACTTTAAAATGGAATGTTATTGCATTAAATTAGGTCAAGAAATCCAAAGTGAGCCTATCGCAAGCATGCATTTTTTAACTTCTATTTTCATTAGGTCAAGAGACTCCAAAAAAACTTAAAGCTCAATACTTGACTCACCCTCCTCCAATACACACACATACACAAAGTGGCACCAATTTGTTTGTTGAATTAAGATCGGCATGATCATGTTTTATATTCTTCTTACCTGGAAAAACTCTTGGATAACCAGGAATATCTCAAGAGAAATGAAAATGTCGCGGTAAGACATTTTTTTATTCTGTCATATTTGAAGGAATACTTAATTCTCTTTCAAACATCTTGAATGAAATTGACTATTAACATTATGATCTCTAGATGGATTCGGTAACACAGAGGATATGGCTTGTGACGAGTAATCTTTATTATCAAACTAGTCATCGAATGGTATATATATTAGTAAATCTATACAATAACTTACAGACTTCAGTCTCAAGCAAGTTGATGTGAAATCCCCACTCCTTCATTTAAACTCGGAGGAATATATTAAATGTTGTTTCTCTAAATTTGTAGGAACCAGTAGGGGATGGAAGATTTGAGGAAACACATTGGATGACAGTGGAGAGGTAGTTGTATGTGTCCAACAGATTCAACAAGAAATTATGATATACTAGTTATTTATTAAAAACATAGTAGAATGAATAACTTGCACAAACCAAGCAAGCAAGAATATAAATAAGGTTGCATATGCATATTATTAATGCAACTTTAATAGTTCTTATATGATAGCAAAACATAGATATTGTGTTTTGAAATAGAAAACAATTCGGTTTGTTTGATATAATTTTTATTTTAATTTGATAACTTTTACATCCTCATAGTTTATAAAGTTTTTATTAATTTTCTAATTCTTTTAATATAAATCTTTAAATTAGAAGATATATATATATATATATATATATATATATATATATATATACTAGTTTCGGTAACGTGCGTTGCACATTTGTCCCATATAATTATTATAAAGTTGAATTATTATATAATGTCGAAATAAGAAATATTAGTTTTACTAATTTATATTTCATTAATTAAATAAAATTCATAATAATTGAATAGTACATTGACCATTAAGCAAGAAATATGGGAAAAGTAATTATATTACTATAACATCTAATAATATGAATATATCTATATGACTTATCCTTAATAATCTCTCATTACGCTCCATATTAGTAAGTACACAAATATGTAGCTACTTAAAGAAACTATATTAGTAAGGAAAGATAAAAGTAAATAAATATTATAAAAGCACATTTAAAAACGAATCTAAATGTCATAAATTAGTAATTTCAGCACTAATAAAAATAAACTTATAACATTCATAATTTATTATAAGATTATATTAAAGAAGTATAATCGGTAAAGAATACAAAAAATCAAACAAATAAGAATAAATACAACATTCATATCCTTCTTAAGACTTTTATTATAACAATATATATAGTAAAAAGAAATACACAAGGAGTAGTCTTCTTTTTCTCCCATAACAAAAAAAATAATCTAAAATGACAAAGATAAAATTTATGATACAAAATTTCATTCTAATGAGGATCAACAAATATTAATATTTCAAAACAAAAAAAGAAAATTGTCTGATGATTCACATCAACACGAGGCAAGTGGTAAAGAAAATTATTTTTTCATGATACATATATATAACTAAAGATTCATTGGATAAGATGAAAAGGTGAAGAGTTGTTTAAGTTAATTTTCAGAAATATAGTGATCTTAGACATGGGGTAGAGGGAAAGGTGATTGTTTTTACTAATAATTCAATAAATTTATTTATACTAACTAAAGGGAGAGGATAATAAATTTAATCATTTAACCATATTAATATAGAGAAAGAATTGATAATTTTTATATTTTTTTAAAAATGTAATTCCTAACAATTTCCTATGAAATAAGTTCTACCAATTTTCTATAAAATATTTGTCTTTCCAAGTTTGACTTTACACCTTATTTTAGTATTTAGAATAATATGATATAATTATTACTTAGTATGTAAATAATTAGAATTCAAATCATTGTGTCTAGATGCATGTATTTAAATATGATAATTTAATATTAAATTAATTATATATTAATATTTAATTTAATTGAGGAATAAAATAAAGACAAAATGATAATTCAACTTTTAAATTAGGAGCTTCCCCTTATAATAATATATCATATATGATAAGAGATCTGAGAAGAACTATTTATTTTTGTATTCATTTTGTAAGTGGTTAAGAATCAAAATTTCACGACTTAAAAACACTTCTACATATATTCTTCAAACTTTTTAGCATAATTAGTTTTTGGACATGCATTTTGCACGTGTATGTTAAATATATAAGTATTACTATAAGTAAAATCACATATATTACACTCTCCAATTTAAACTAAAATCAATAAATATGAATAACTAACTTTCTTAGGTCCCCTACATATACATGATTCAGATGTGCACAGTTGTTATCCTATGAAAGATACTGGTGAATTTTTAAAGGAAGGATGGGACTAAACAGTTATAAGAGATTTTGTGCCGGAATATGTGGTTGACCATGTTCAAGAAAGTCTGCACCCTGCGTATCTCAGTAATAAAGTTGATAAATCTTGATGGACTGAAATTAGTAATGGTAAATTCACAGTAAAATCAGTTTTGGTGACTTTTGAGAAACAAGAAAGACAAAATTGAAAACATGTAAAGTTATGGATAAAAGGTATTCCATTCAAAATCTCATTCTTAATGAGGAGGACTTTGTTTGGAAAGATCTTTGTGTCATTTTTAATGCTTAGATAAAATCTCATCCTTAATGAGGAGGACTTGGTTTTCAAGTGATTGTAGATGTTGTGTTAATCCTGTAGAAGAGACAATTGAGCATGTTTTTCTTGATGTAGAAGTAGCTACAAGAATATGATATTATTTTAGGTATGCATCAGGAATCCTAGATCCTATGCATTCCCAATATCATTGTGTGGTTTTCGGGGAAAAGGAGAAATACGTGGAGGTATTTTTTCAGATGATAGAGTGATATCAGGTATTATTGATACAGTTTAAAGTTCATATATGTAAGATTTAAAGTAAACTGAAGCAGAAGTTCTTGGCTTCATATTCTATCAGGATTGGAGCAATATAAGCCTAAGTTTGAGTACAAAATCTGGTGGTTGCTAAGGGTTTCAACATTAAGGATACTACAATCTTGGTGGCAGAAGCTAGAGCTATAAGGGAAAGCCTTTCATATTATAGTGAGCATGGTATTACTAATCTTATTATTGAGACAAATTCACTAGCTATGGTTCCTATAATTGAGGTCGACTGGGATGTACCCTTGAATGTGGCATTGGAAGTTAGTACCATCAGTATATTATGAAGAAGTATCAGCAAGAGTAAAGCATTCCCTTAGGGAGGAAAATGCTCTTACTGATTTTTTACGAATTCAATTTTCTCTTTTGCAGGTAATCTTTTTGATCAACTATTTTAAAGATACCCAAATTGAGGGAATAAAATTACTCAATCTAGATAAACAAGGAACGTCATACATAAGAAGAAACACAAAGGAATAAAGAGACACCTAACAACAACACCAAACATTAAATATTCTTCGGATTATAATCAGATTCGTGCAAGAGTTTGCAATTTTCTAAATATCTAAGCTAGTGTTTGAAGTAAATTCAATAAATTTTGTACTTACGCCTTGTGAGAGCTTGGGGCATCCAATGGTACCAAATCAAGGCATTAGCTTCTTGTGGAAATTAGTCCACTCCAATCGAATTGACAAAATCATAGAAAGAGAAGCATAACAAGTTCTCATTATTAAGTATTAACTTATTAAAAGCTTTAATGGTGGTGTCAAACTCATTGGGGTTCAAACCATTAAGGCTTAGAAAAGTTAATACCAATGAAAAGAAAAAACAGAACAGATAGAGATACTTTGCTGAAGTACATGAGGGATCAGACATGTGAACGGTAAAGGAAATCCTTGAGCATCAAATTGATAGAACTCTTTCAAGTTGAAAAGAAAATCCGGGCAAGATTTGGGGTGTCTCAACACCCATAAATCGACCAATATTCTTTGGCTCAGAACAATTGCACCGAACACACCATTGTTGAAGCTCTAGTTGAGAAGAGAGTAGATAAAGAAATGACTCAAAGTTTCCAATTCTGCAGATCGAGTGTTTTATTTTTATTAATTTGTTTACTTATTTAAGTTTTTTATTTTTTGTTTCCTTTTTTATTCTGTAGAAGCTCTTGTTGGGCCTAATTTAGAATTTTGATTATATAATAATAAGCCCGGAGAATTGTCTGTTGTTATTTGGAGAAAAAAACTTGAAGCTCCATTCCTCATCAATTAAAGCTTTATTTGGAGATAAAATCTCATTTCACATAAAATTTGTGGTGATGAAAATGCTTAATAATGGAGAAGTTTTCTATTGACCAATCATGTCTTGTGCTCAATTTGAGAAAATAAATTATAAATGAATATCAAAATTCTAATTAAAATTGTTTATAATAATGACCTCATAGATATGAGGTTTATCTTTTCAAATTTACAACTAACACCCTAATACATCTTATGGCGTTTTAATATTAGTGATCCCATCCAATTTACACACTCCCTACCCTAAGCCCCCTAAAGGCACTTTAGAGTTGATTGAGAAGTAGATCTCTAACTTTTTGGTGATCTTCTAGGAACAAAAACAAACATCATTGGCATACTTGAAAATAAATGTATCTTCCATAAGATGGATGGGGCATATAAATTAGAAGCTTTGATGATACTAGTACCACTCTAGTGGTTAAAAGATAGTGGAGGTACAGAACTATCCCATCCTTTTGGGCTAGCTTCCTTAATGCCAAGTATTGTACTAGACTTTATGCAGTTGCAAAGTTGTGTATAGTAAAACTTCTCATAGTTTGAGATAGATGATGAAGATCAAGAAACTGGGTTGAACTCAACATTTCTGATTGTGATTGAGTGGTAGAGGAATGTGTAGTGGTATTGATTGAAGTTAGGGTGACAATAATGATTTTTTGAGTAGGATTAAAACCAAGAATAAATGAGTCAAGAGAAAAGGCTTTGAGTATGTTGAGGGTATTTTTTTTCTAAGGAGATTTTTTTAACCAAAAGTTTTAGGCTTATAGCCTATTTATTTTCATTTCTAAAATAATTAAGCCCAAAACTGGCCCAATGTTGGAACTAAACAAAACAAAATAAAAGTCAAAACCTAAAGAGACAAACCAATATATGAGCATTAATTTCCTTAAAATGGAGGAAGATGAAGAGGCATAGAGGTGTTGGCATCAGAGATGGGGTCGAGCATCATTTTCAGCTAATTCAGTTTCTGCGCAAAGTTTTGCAACCACGAGGTGAACTTCAACTTCATCTTCTCAGGTGTACTTTTTCTACTATCTCTCTCTCTCTTTAAATACTTGAATGAGGTTTGGTATAAAAAATGATCTTATTGAAATGTGGAACTTAGAATCTGGATATTGTAGAAGAAATCTCGAGTAAAATTAGTTTTCCTTTAATCAATTTGAATTTGGTGGAATGAATCAAATACATTTAATACCACAAACACAACCCATATCCACAAAAATATTACTAATTGATTTTGTGAGGTTATGTTGATACACTCCACATCACTTGTGTAAGAAAATAGTACCTTTAATTCATCGTTCAGTTCTTGTTTCTCCTCTAATGATCATTCAGTAGTTTTCAATACATGAATGAGTAGTATATGAAATTTAACATAATTATAGATTAAATATTCTATTTTAGCCCCCCTTAAGTCCTGATTTTATATCATATGTAACACCTCAATGCTCTCACCAGGTGCATGATATATTAACAACCAGAAACTAATTGAGACATCTTGAGGTACGTTAGTAGCGTGCTCAATCTATGATTCATGTAAAACTTCATATGGAATTGAGACTTGATACAATAAAGATTACTTTATTGAGTCATACTTGTTTGTATTTATATCAACTATTGAATGTTGTGTTTATCTAAATTGATGATTATGCTTCCTTCACTTGCGACTTCCTGTAAATGGTTAAATTTATGAGTACCCTGTTGTATTTGACTGCTTTATCCTCAGCTGTATAATTCTTTTGATTGTATTTGGAACCTCTTGAAAAGATCTAAATTCATATGTACCTGCAAAAGGAAAAACCAAGTTAGCAAAAAAATCAGCTAGAGTTTTCCCTCCCTTAAGGAGTTTTGTACTCTTACTGACATAGAGTTTCTTAATATGTTGATGGAATAGACATCCATTGTTACATTCCAAGGTATTTAGCACCCTCCATTTAGCATATGTACCAAAGCCAAAGAGTCGGTTGCAATTATAATGTTTTGAAAATTGTTTTCCTAACAACATTGAAGACTTTTTCTAATAGCAATAACTTCAAGAACTACATTCGTAGAATCTGGAATCTGCACCCCTTAGCAAACATTAGCTCTCCTTCATGGTTCATGATACAAAAGGTTGCCGTACTACTAGGTCCAGGATTATCCCTCGAAGCCCCATCTGTATTACATTTCTACCACCCCATGGTGGAGGATACCATTTAACCCATTTCGAACTAAACTCAGGACTAAAACCATCTAATAAAGCAATTAGTTGAGGCCAAGTGGAAGGGGATGTAAGTGTATTCAGACTCTCAACTTCATGAATTTCTACGTCCAAAATCACTTTACTTGTGGTATAATTACCACCATGAAGTACAATATTTCTCATTTTCCATAAAAATCATAAAATCAAATTAGGAATAGCATGAAAATAACGTTTTGCCTCGCATTAACTAAATCCAAGGACCTAATATTCTCAGTGCATAAGAGAAATATTGCCACACTCTATATGCAATTTCACCTTTCAAAAATAAGTTTTCCATAGTTTCCCTTGTTGGAACAGTACATCATAAGCATAGTTGGGACTGTTCTAATTATCTATAGCAACAGCTACTGGAAATCTAGTATTCCAAAAATCTCCAACTAAAGATTGATATCTTGACAGGAAGATCTTGCCCATATCTTCTTGAAATTCACATTTTCTGCCACTTTCTTTCTTAGAATCTCCCAAGCACTCTTAACTGAGAACTTTCAGGTGTTTGTTTTGATCTCCGTCCATATGAATTAGTCTATTATGATACATATGATGTATGATATGTTCCACAATATGATCATGCAAATGTTCATGCATACTATTATGATACATATGATGTATGATATGTTCCACAATATGATCATGCAAATGATCATGCATACTATCATAATCCCACCCTGTTTCTTTTAGGAAAAAATCAATGTTCGTCAATGAGTGACAAGTTTGTACTTTAGTTTGATATATGTAAAGAGGCCCAAGTTGGGTCCATTATCATACCAAACAGAAGAAGTCCCACTCTTAGGTTCCCATCATTGAAATTTTTCAATGCACTCCCTATTGTGTAACACATTTTTCCATAGTTGTGATCTACCTATCCATTCAGCCAAAGTTGGAATATGCTTCTTATAGTATTTGTTCCACATAAAATTAGCCCGTAAGGTGGTATTTTGAGTCATGAATCTCCACCATAATTTTGCATACATTTCTTTAGAAACATCAAACATGGATCTAAAACCCAATCATCATTCCTGTTTAGGTAAATACAAATTCTCCCATGTAGGTCAGTGTTTACTCTTACCTGTAATTTTATTACTCCAAATTTTTATTCCAAAAATCCTATGAAGTTCCTTAATCACACATATAGGAGGAACTATAGCTGATAAGACCTGAATTAGAACACTCTGTAGCACACTAGTGATTAGAACCTCTTTTCCTCCATATGACAATATATTTCCTTTCGAAGATTGAAATTTTTCCTCACCTTCTTTATAAGCTCTTTGTAGTGTTCTTTCCCTTTTTTGGAGTGGGTGATACGACGACCAAGGTAATTTAAAGGAAAATGACCTTCAGACATACCAACGCATTCCACCACCAATTCTTTCTCAAGCGGCCCTTGCACTTTTTTTTCTTTTTTTTTCAATTTATACCACTAGACAGAGCGTCTAGTAAAATAAAAATCCCCAATATAAATAAGTACATGAAAGGGGTGGGATTGGTCTTACCTTTAAATCCTAATGAGGCAACAAACCTCTACTTATTAACAAACATGAAGAAAAGAGCTATAGAGAACTAGATATAAATACCTGAAGTATTTTCATCTTGCCTTATCCTTCAAATCCATCCAACAAAACTTGATAGTTCATCATTTCTTTTTGGATGTAGTGGATCTTGTTGAAGTCATTGACACTGTCATATGGTTCTGCTTTGCTAGTCACATTGGTAGGTGCCTTGGAACAAACTCTCTTGTCAGTTTACTATCCAACCTGTGTTGCCTTCCATGTGTCTTCTTTTTATTTTTGTTGCTTCCACTTCTTTGATGCCGAGGTGAGATATATCAATCCTAGCCACTTTGTCAAAGCATATATCCAACATATTTTCTTCCTCATCCTCATCAAAAGGGTCATTGCCCAAATCACGATCATAACCCTAGTTGGACTAAATTCTGATGTTAAGGCCTTTTGTTTCTCCTTCTTTGCAAATATACTTTTCGGTACAAATTCCAAAGTTTGTGGACTTAGTTTTTTATTCAAAAGCGGAAGTGAAACATGCTCTTCTTCATCAACCATATCAGTCCACCTAGGAGTACTCATCTCCCTTTGCTTTTCTTTCGAGACCTCATGAGCTGAGATATTCAATGTGACCATGGGTGACTTGATCGTTGAATTGGGTTTGAGCGACATGGCAGCCTCAATTTCTTCACTAATCTTAGATACTTCACGATTACATATATATGTAGGACTCATAACACTATCGTCATTTCAGTCTGCATGCTACATACTCCAATTGGTGTGCTAACTAATTGTATATTATTATCAAAATCGGCTCGAAATAAAGTTTGCTAATTCTTGGGATTGGAATCAACTAACTATAATTCTTTCTCCACATCAAGTGCTTTAAACGGATTTGTACAATCAATGTCATTCAGTTCATTAGATTGCGCTAATAGATTAGTAGTTAGCTATTGCTTATTTTCAAGACGTGGAGATTTACTTCGACTTGCCGAGCAACTAATACACATAGAAATTGATTTTTTTGTGCAATTGTGTTCCGATTCCCAGTCGCATTCTAATCATGACCGGAAATTTCAACCTGCAAATCGACAGGTTCAAAAGGTTGCAAATCACCTATTTTTGATCCTTCAAATTTTTGTCCATCAATTGCCAAATTCTCAAGTTGCACATCAGATTTTGGCGTATGCATAGCATCGTGAAGTTTATCAAGAGTATGCTTATCACCTTGCCTCATACTTGAATTTTCAGCAACAACTCCCTTCTCTTTTATCTTGTTAATTTTTTGTGCAAATTCTGCATCGTTTGACTCATTTGTATCCACAACGAGTTTCTCTTCAAATTCAACACGATCAGCTAATTACAGCTTTGTTGATTGGGAGAAGAGTAGTCGTCTAACACTGCGAGACGCTGGACAGAATTTTGCAGCAACAAATTTTGATCTTGAACATCACACTTTTCAGCCCCTATGCATAAATCTTTAATTGTTCCTTCATCATACTTTTTACCTGCTTCCAACCTGCTTGAATTAGATTTTTTAGCATTGAGATGAACATGAAAATCGCCTCAAACTTTTTCTATTTCAATATGACTATCACTGACCGTGGCATCAACTTGAGCATCAGTGAGAGTTCTATTAAGCTTAGCTCTCCATTTTGGTAAACCATATCCCACAAATTGATCATCCTCAAACAACGTATTTAGGGCCCTTAAAAGCAGTTTTACTAATATTATAAAGAGAGACAGAGATAGAGGGTCTCCTTGTTTCACTGTCCTAGTGCAATCAAAGAAACCATGTGTTTGGCCATTGATCAAGATTGAATACCGGTTGTTGGAAATCAATCTCCAAATCAAATCAGCAAACAATTCTGAAAACCCCATGTTTCTTAAAACTTTCATCCGAAAAAAACAAGATAATGTATGATATGCCTTGGTCATATCAAGATTTATGACCACATTTGGTGGTTTGCCCCTCTTTCTGATGTTAGTAATCTCTTGTGTCAATAGCACATTTTCTATGATGCATCTACCTTTAACAAAACCTAATTGATTGTGGGTGATCAATTTAGGTGATTAAACTTCAATTATGTCATGAACAACCCCTGATAGAATCTTATTAATAAATTTACTCAAACTAATTGGTCTTAAGTCACAAAGAGTACGAGTTTGTTCCTTCTTAGGTAAAACGACCAAATTAGTGTGAGTTATGGATTTAGGAAGAGAATTACATATGAAAAAATCTTGTACAATTTTGAAAATATTGTTACCCAATATATCCCAGCAATGTTGGTAGAATGCACCTGATAAACCAGATGCTTGTAAACCAACAATCGAAAAAGGGTGGTTGTCGGTGGGTTGAGCCATTTTTTGTAGAGGAACAACCGGACTGATTCGCAAGGGACAATTAGTAGTATCTCAGGGGTGAACACAACTTGTAGTTCAGGGGTGAGCAAAGGTTTAAGAAGAATTTTGTGCAAATTGTGATTTCTACAAGTGTAGAGGCCACATTAAGAAGTTCTGCTACAAAATTGTTGGGTATCCACCTGACTTTAAGTCTAAAAGAAAGGTTATTTTCAGGGTAGTGAGTCTGGTCAGTATGGTCAGACTTCAGTACCCCAGGCTCATTTCTCTTATGCTCTTAACACAAATGTACAGATTTCTGAGTGGGGGAGAAAGGTTGATGAGTCTCAAATTGGTAATGGTGGTAATTATGCAACTGAATGGGTAAAGATTTACGTCATTAACAAACTGAGAAAGATGTCAAACAACTACTTCAAGGATGTACATTCATAAAACACCAATATGATCACATCCTCAAAATGTTCTAGCAAAAGTCAAATTAGCCTATGTTTGGTTGCAATGATGTTAATACTGCAGGTAAATCATTTATTGTTTTTGAAAATAACAAAATTTGGATTGTAGATACTAGTGCTACACATCATGCGGCCTCTAACTTGGATATGATGTCTAAGGGGTCTATGACACAACTTGATGCTCCTAGTGGTAACACTACTCAAGTGACTCTTGTGGGTAATTGTGATTTGTCAGCTAACAATGCTATTACAAATATATTTTGCCTACCTGCATTCTAGCATAACCTACTGTACGTAAGTAAAATACAAAGGAACTAGGTAGTTCAGTCACCTTCTTTCCTCATTTTTATGTTTTCTGGGAATTTTACAGTGTAAAGGTGAAGGAGGTCAGTAAAGAGGAATAAGGATTGTATTTTTTGCTACATCGTACAGTTCACACTTGGGGCTGAAAGTAAAATGTAGAAGTCTACATTTGTTGTTCCTAGAGTACTTTCTAACATGGAGTTGTGGCATCAAACATTAGGTCATGTATCTTTTGTAGTTCTTGCAAAAATCTTTGATGTGAACAAAGACAACATGTGTAAAGTCTCTAATTTCTCATTCTGCCCTTGTTCTAAGCTTGCCAGGTCTTGGTTTTCCTTCAAGTAGTATAAAAAGAAGTACTTGTTTTGATTTGATTCATGTTGATTTCCAGAGTCCTTATAAAACACCCATTTTTTATGGTAACAAGTACTTCCTTACAATGGTATTTCTACTTTAACGTAAGTCTGATGTATGTATTTCTCTTTAACTATTTATGCACTATGTTAGGACTCAATTAGGGAGAAATGTTAAGGTATTAAGGTAATGGGACTGATTTTGCTAACTCTGTATGCACTGCTTTGTTCAAAGAGTTGGGAATTATACACGAGAGGTCTTGTCCATATACCTTTATCAAAATGGACAATGTACTTTAATGTTGAGGTGAGGTTTGATGTTTCCACACTAGTGTATATTGTGTATACTTAAAAACACCTAAAATATATCACTCTGATAGAGAAATATTTAGAAAGGGGGTTTCCCTTCAGTTAGTAATTATAAGCCTATATTTATTACTAAAAACTTTGTAGCTTGGTATATTTTTAATGCATTTTTATAATAGGATCTTAAAGAGAAGCTTAGTGAGCTCCAAAAAATACAAAGTGAAGCAAAGGAGAAAAGAAGGTTGAAGAGTTTTTCACTCTATTTTTAAATATTCTAAAGAGTGTTTCTCTTTAATAACGATTTGTTCCTTGGACCTAACAGTTCTTATGAACTACAGGTGGATAATATTAACACAGTGGAAGAAGCTGATGCATATAAGGAGTATCTTGTGAGTGCTATGGAACGGGTTCAACGATCTAATGTGAGAATATCTCAAAGCTAATGCAATTTTTACTTGTATTTCATAAGGTCTTATCTATATACCCTTATCAAAATGGGGTTGTTGAGAGAAAACATAGACATATACTTGAAGTAACTAGGGCACTCAAATTGCAGGCACACATTCCTTTGATGTTTTGGGGAGCACTATGTGTTAGTTGCAGTTTATCTAATCAACAGATTACCAAGTAGTGTGATAGGTCATCAAACTACTTCTGAGAAGTTATTATATGGAAGCCAACCAGGTATGTCTCATCTTGCTAAGATTCTCACCAGACATGTCAAACTGATGGTAAGATCAAGGCCAAATCTTCATATGGGATATTCAGAAGTCTAGAAGGGATATGTTCTTTTTATCTGACCAATAGGACCTTCTTTGTGATAAGACATGTCATCTTCAGGGAAGATGCATTTCCTTTTGCAAATGAGAGTGGTTCTAATTATCATCCTATATTTGGAGACACTGTACATGGTTCAGGGTAGTTGTCTCAAGCCTTTACTGAGTCCACTCCTATTCTACTAATCTGTGATGAGGAAACTGTTGTGTTAGATGATAGAGGATATTATATGCATGTCATAGAGAAGCAAGAGCAGGAAGTAATAGAACAACAAAAGCTAGAAGTAACCAATAGCTTTAATCAGGAAATTGAGAATGTAGTGCCTCGTATAGTTACTGATAAAGCTGATCATGTAGTTAAGTTTGCAGTACCAGGGCCTACCAAGATGTCTACCATAAATACACAAACTCCTACATGGGTGAGGAACGTTATCTCACTAAATATAAATAAGGATGTAAAGTATCCACTGTGTAATTACAGAAGCTATGATCATTTATCTGTTGAATCCATCCCATTTTTAGTCAACTTTAGCTATTCTATTGGTGCAAGCAATTGTTAAAACAGAATAGTAATTGGAGTTGAAAATAAAAGATTTGGTGGTTGGCAAATTGGTAAGATTTGCAACCATTCTTGACTTTGCTATATTTACATATGTCATTAGTGACATAGGCATGGTTTTATCCTTATATAAATAGAGCATTCTTGCTCATTTGTAGAACACACCAAGTTAGAGAGAAAAACCATTTTGAGAGCAAAGTGAGGTATTACATAGACTATACAAGTAAATAGTCTGTGAAGAAAAATAGAGTGTGAGCGATATTTTAGTAAGACGAAAACCAAAAGAGTGTTGTTCCTTTTGAGTGTGTAGTAGTCTCTTTAAGTATTATATTCGTGACTACATAGTGTAAAATTCCTTACTATAGTAATATCAATTACTACTCTTGGCCCGTGGTTTTTTCCCTTATTCAGAAGGGCCTCCACATAAAATTCTTGTGTTGTTATTTTCCCATTTTATTTCCATTACCTTTACCATATATATTTTTGTGCTCGTCCGCATTTTCCGAACAAACTCGTATCAGAACCAAGGTTTTATCTGAGTATGCTCTGTGGTTGCATCACAGTCTGAACTTCCACATCAGAAAAGATTTGCTTTGATTTGCGATAACTATATTTTTTGGGGGAAATGATGGAAGCCAACACAAGTAGAATGGTTACTTTGAATGGTGTTAATTATGTCATTTGGAAGGGGGAAATGGAAGATCTGCTTTATGTTAAGAATTTTACAAACCAGTATTTACCACTGTAAAGCCTGATAATAAAATAGATGAAGAGTGGAATCTGTTGCATAGACAGGTTTGGGGATTCATTAGGCGATGGGTCGACGATAATGTGTTGAACCATATTTTTGGGGAAACACACGCTCAAACTCTATGGGAGAATCTTGAAAGTTTGTATGTTCGAAAGACTAGCAACAACAAAATGTTCTTAATAAAGCAGATGTTGAGTTTGAAGTATCATGATGATTCTCCGATGACAGACCATATGAATAATTTTCATGGGATTATGAACCAATTATCTGCTATGGGCATCAAATTTGATTGAGAAATTCAAGGCTTACTTCTACTTGGTTACCTACCAGATTCTTGGGAATCATTTAGAACGTCATTGTCAAATTCTGCTCTAGATGGTGTAATCTCTATGTATTCGGCCAAGAGTAGTGTCTTAAACGAAGAGATTAGAATAAAAACTCAAGGTTCCTCTTCGTCGGATTTCCTCATAACTGGCCCTAGGGGGAGAAATAAAACTCGTGGTTCTTAGAATAGAGAACAAAACAGGAGCAAATCAGAGGATGACTTAAGGATATTGAGTGCTATCATTATGTCATGAAAGGGCACACAAAGAAGTTCTGCAGGAAGTTGAAGAAGGAGAACAAAAACAAAGAGGAAACTAAAGAAGATGGCAATGAAAATTGCCTAGCCACCGTCACCACCGAAGATCTTGTTACGGTTCTTGATGCAAACATGATAAATATTGCTTGAGATGAGTCAATCTGGGTTATGGACACTAGTGTCGCATCTCATGTGACATCAAGGAAGGATTTTTTCTCTTCCTACACTCCTGGTGATTTTGGAATCTTGAGTAGGGGTAATCAGATTGTTTCTAGGGTAGTTGGTATTGGTATAATTTGTTTGGAACCTAGTGTTTGAACTAAACTAGTTTTAGACAATGTGAAACATGCTCCTGATGTTTGTCTGCACCTAATTTCTGTTGGTGTTTTATATGATGAAGGATATGTTAGTACCAACAGTGATGGAAAATTCAAGCTCATTAAGGGTTCCTTGGTTGTGGCTCGTGGTAACAGACGTCGTGGTCTATACTAGACTACAGCCTCTACTTGTGTTGATGTGGTGAATGTGGTTGAGAGCGATAGCTCTTCAACATTATGGCACAAGAGGCTTAGCCACATTAGTGAGAAAGGGCTTAATGTTCTAGCCAAGAAGAAATTATTGTCAAATTTCCAGAGTGCTAAATTAGAAAAATGTGAGCACCGCTTGGCTGGTAAACAAAATAGAGTTTCCTTTAATTCCTACCCTCCTTCGATAAAGACAGAGTTGCTTGAGTTAGTGCACTCTGATTTATGTGGTCCAATGAAGACAAAGACATTAGGTGGTGCACTTTACTTTGTCACTTTCATTGATGATTGATCGAGAAAACTTTTGGTCTATGTATAGAAGACTAAAGACCAAGTGTTAGGTGTCTTTAAGCAGTTTCAGGCTTCAGTTGAAAGACAAACTGGAAAGAAAGTGAAATGTATTAGTACTGATAATGGTGGTGAGTTTTGTGGACCATTTGACGAATACTGCAAGAATCAAGGTATTAGACACCAAAAGACTCCTCCCAAGACTCCTCAGCCTAATGGTTTGGCTGAGAGGATGAACACGAACTTGATGGAAAGAGTTAGATGTTTGCTTTCTGAAGGAAAGTTGCCAAACTCATTTTGGGGTGAGGCTTTATTGACCGCTGCACATGTTATTAATCTATCTCCTGCTGTTGCTTTGCAAAGTGATGTACCAAATAGTGTTTGGTATGGAAAGGATATTTCATGTGACCATTTTAGAATATTTGGTTGCAAAGCTTTTGTACATGTGTCGAATGATGAGAAGTCAAAGTTTTGATGAACTATACCATCAAAACTTGAAGATTCTAGATTCTCACAAGTTTCTTTTCAATTGAATCATATAGCCTGTAAACCAAATTCATCAAGGCCATATCCAATGAAGATGTTGCTTTGTCTTGGCATCTAACTTTGACCTCTCGTCTTTTGGCACATGAACAAAAGCTTTGCAACTAAATACTCTCAAATGGTCATAGGAGATATCCTTTCCATACCAAACACTATTTGGTATATAACTTTGCAAAGCAATAGCAAGAGATAGATTAATAACATGTGCTTGCGGTCAATAAAGCCTCACCCCAAAATGAGTTCGTCAACTTTGCTTCAGAAAGCAAACATCTAAATCACTCCATCAATGTCCTATCCATTCTCTCAGCCAAACCATTAAGTTGAGGAGTTTTGGGAGGAGTCTTCTGGTGTCTAATACCTTGATGCTTGCAGTATTTGTCAAATGGTTCACAATATTCATCACCATTATCAGTACTAATACACTTCAATTTCTTTCCAGTTTCGCTTTCAACTGAAGCCTGAAACTGCTTAAAGACACCTAACACTTGGTCTTTAGTCTTCAAGACATAGACCCAAAGTTTTCTCGAGCAATCATCAATGAAGGTGACAAAGTAGACTGCACCACCCAATGTCTTTGTCTTCATTGGACCACATAAATCAGAGTGCACCAACTCAAGCAACTCTGTCTTTCTCGAAGAGGGGTAGTACTTAAAGGAAACTCTATTTTGTTTACCAGCCAAGCAATGTTCACACTTTTCTAATTTAGCACTTATGAAATTTGACAAAAACATCCTCTTGGCTAGAACATTAAGTCCTTTCTCGCTGATGTGTCTAAGTCTCTTATGCCATAACATTGAAGATTTATCACTCTCAACTGCAGTCACCATATCAACATAAGTAGAGGTCGTAGTCTAATATAGACCACGACATTTGTTACCACGAGCCACAACCAAGGAACCCTTAATGAGCTTCCATTTTCAATCACCGTTGGTACTAACATATCCTTCATCATCTAAAACACCAATAGAAATCAGGTGCAAACGAATTTAGGAGCATGTTTCACATTGTTCAAAACTAGTTTAGTTCCAACACTAGTTTTTAAACAAATTGTACCAATACCAACCACCTTACAAACAGTATCATTACCCATACTCAAGGTTCCAAAATCACCAGGAGTATAGGAAGAGAAAAAATCCTTCCTTGATGTCATCTGAGATGCGGCACCACTGTCCATAACCCAGCTTGACTCATCACAAGCAATATTTATCATGTCTGCATCAAGAACGGTAACAAGGTCTTCGGTGGTGACAGTGGCTAGGCAATTTTCATTGCCATTTTCTTAAGTTTCTTCTTTATTTTTGTTTTCCCTCTTCAACATCCTGCAGAACATCTTTGTGTGCCCTTTTATACCACAATAATAGCACTCAATATCCTTATGTCTGCCTATGGATTTGCTCCTGTTTTGTTCTCTATTATGAGAACCACGAGTTTTGTTTCTCTCCCTAGAGCCACTTATCCGGACATCCAACGAAGAAGAACCTTGAGTTTTTCTTCTTATCTCTTCGTTCAAGACACTACTCTTGGCGGAATCCATAGAAATTGAACCATCCGAAGCAGAAGTTGACAATGAAGTTTGAAATATTTTCCAAGAGTCTGGTAGGGGACCAAGTAGAAACAAGCCTTGAATTTCTTCATCAAATTTGATGCCTATAGAAGATAACTAATTCATGATCCCCTGAAAATTATTCAGATGGTCTATCATCGGAGAACTATCATGATACTTTAAACTCAACATCTGCTTCATTAAGAACATTTTGTTATTGCCAGTCTTCCGAGCATACAAACTTTCAAGATGATTCTATAGGGTTCGAGCATGTGTCTCCCCAGAAATATAGTTCAACACATTATCGTCGACCCATTGCCTAATTAATCCACAAAACTGTCTGTGCAATAGATTCCACTCTTCATCTGTTTTATTATCAGGCTTTATAGTGGTAAATACTGGTTGTAAAAGTTCTTGACATAAAGAAAATCTTCCATTTTCCCCTTCCAAATGGCATAATTAACAACATTCAAAGTAACCATTCTACTTGTGTTGGCTTCCATTGTTTTTCACCAAAAAATATTGTTATCTCAAATCAAAGTAAATCTTTTCTGATGTGAAAGTTCTGACTGTGCTGCAACCACAGAGCATACTCAGATAAAACCTTGTGTCTTATATGAGTTTGCTGGGAAAATGCGGATAAACAAAACAATATATATGATAAAAGTAATGGAAATAAAATTGGAAAATAACGACAACAAGAATTTTATGTGGAAACTCTTCTAAATAAGGGAAAAAACCACAGGCCAAGAGGAGCAACTGATATTACTATAGTAAGGAATTTTACACTGTGTATTCATGAATACAATACTCAAAGTGACTACTGCACACTCAAAAGGAAGAACATTCTTTTGGTTTCCTCCTTACTAAAATATCGCTCACACTTTATTTTTTTCACAGACTGTTTTTCTTGTATAGTCTATGGAATACCTCACTTTTCTCTCAAAATGTTTTTTCTCTCTAATTTGATGTGTTCTACAAATGAGAAAGAATGCTCTATTTATAGAAGGATAAAATCATTCCTATGTCACAAATGACATAGGTAAATATAGCAAAGTAAATAATGGTTGCAAATCTTACCAATTTGCCAACCACCAAATCTTTTATTTTCAACTCTAATTACTATTCCTTTTTAACAATTGCTTGTGGAAATTGAATATCTAAAGTTGACCAAAAAATGGGATGGATTCAATAGTCTTTTCATGAGTTAGTTATAACTTATCCTCTGGTTGTTAGTTACAGGAAGATTAGCTACTAACAGAAGTTATAATCGGTACGTTTAATCATTGAAAGAATCTTGTTCCTCCTTAGGTATTTTTCTACCTAATTTCTAGATTCTTATTTACGATCAAAAGTATTGGGGGAAATTTAATGTGTGGAGTAGGACAGATGCAGGAAAGAGAAAATCAAAGCATAGTTAAATCTTATTGATGATAATAGAAAGTAATGGGAACTCTTTGAAGCCTTTTGAAGTATCAAGAAAAATTTAATGTATCGAGTAAGATGAATGTGGGAAAGAGAAAAAAAGGAAAAACAAGAAACTTGTTGATGATAAAGGAAAGTGATGGGAGATCTTTGAGCCTTGGAAAGTATACAAGACAATTTAACACGTGGAGTAGTACGAATGTGTATCGAATAGTGAAAGAGTTCTGATTTTTTATATTTAATCTCGAAAAGAACACATGAAATACGTATAAACTTTCCTTGAACATGAGAGAAATGAATGTTTTCAGGTAGATCAATTTTTGAGCTATTACCAAGAAGTGGAGTTTTTCCAATACAAATAATCATTCCTTTTCACAAGGGGCTTACATAGCATTACCTGAACAAAGATTCAAATATTTCTTTGAGGTGCTCTCCACATTAGGTAATTGAGTGAGAGTTTTTGAAAGTTGACATTTTTTGGCTTCTATGATGTTACTTCACACTCACTGTTCCAAAAAAATGTTAATTTTAACAACAACCAGGTATCTTTCCAAACAATCCTATATATGATATAGTGGGAAAACGATTTTGCATTACTTCAATTCAAAATACAATTGTTTTAGGAAGGGAGTGAATGTAGCATTATTCATGCAATGATGATAAATGCTTGCATATTGAGAAGTGAGTTTGTGGCGGTTGATGTTACCTAGACTTTATGACTTTCTCAGTTCGCATTCAATAATCTTAAGTTTGTTTATTTTAATAATAAGTTCACCATTCTGTATGAGCTGATAATTTCAATCAAAGGGGTCCATGATAAAGTTTTAAGCTATATTTTTAATAGGTATATAAATAACTAAATGTATGAATTTCCTCTGTTTGTATGGTATATTGGCCGGAGCACGACATGTTATGAGTTGAGTGCATGATTCGAGTTTGAACCCTATAACAAAAAGGGTTGCTACTAGAATATAGAGAAAGATACCAATAATCTCTAACCATGTGTCACTAGTCCTCGCAAATTTATCTACTATTTAAAAATATAAGTATATAAACTTCAGAAAAAAATTATAAGTTGTGATCACATATTTTATTGATAGGTCAAGGGTAAAGTTGATAAACAAGAGAGGAGGATGTCACACAGCTAAATGATATGACCTATTTTTTTTCTTATACTATTTGTAGTTGTATAATTATTAAGTATCATGTTTCATCATTAGTTAGGCAAATCTACACTGTAAGTTATCGATTCAGTTGTACCTCAGTAGAATTGATTCAAACTTTATATTTGTGTCAAAATTCACCTAACAATAAAAATATGTTGGCCTCAATCGATTTTAAAATTTAGAACCTATGAATTTAACATCTTCAATCTGACTTTGACCCACATATTTTAGTTTCCCTATCGTGCAATGTTATAATCATACTAAAAGAAATAGTTTTACTCCATATTGACATAAATTTGTTTTACGAATATGTCTCAATTTATGTAACAATTTTAAGAATTCGAGATTCAAAAAAATCTATCTTTGATGGTAAAATTTTTAATATATCTTTTAACTATTTTAAATTTACAATTATTGTGATTTATAGTACTCTTTACATGGTTTATAAATATATAAATTTCATTAAAAAAATTAAAGATTTCATGCACAAATTTTTTGTCAAACTTAAACTACTTGACTCTCGAAAACAAAAAGTGACACATAAATTGGTACAGAGGGAGTATAATTTTAATTCTATTAAAGGTGATTTGTGTGAAATTATGCGTTAAGCCTAACTAACACCCCAAAAGTTAGTTCAAAGGGAGGAGGATTGTTCAAGCGTTATAAGGAGTCCACCCATCTCATTAATTACTAATGTGGAAATTTTTTCATTCTTTTAACAATTTACCCAAGCACCTTGTACTTATCTTAAGATATAAAAATATTAATTCTTCTATAGACTAAAATTATATCATATTTCCATTAAAATTCTAGGGAAAGTAGTAAATAGGACTTTGTCTAACATCATTATGTGAAAGAAGGAGCTTAGAAGTAATTTTTATTTTTCTCTCAAATAGTTACCGCCCACAAATTTTTGTTAGTCAATTGTATGCATATGTAGAAAGTCGTTTCTTCTAAAAAAAATATTTGAATGTCTATTAGATTGTAACATATTAAGTGTTTTAACTTAAGACTAACATGTTATTTCATTAAATTCTTTCAGATAACTTTTTCCTTTTCTTTTGTGTTGATCTATATATTTCTCAGTTCATTGAAGAACAACATTGCATCTAACTTCACATTCTAATTTGCATCATTTAATTTAATGGGTCGCAATAAGATTGTGATGAAGAAAATTGAGGATCGAGTATCCCGTCAACAGTTCTACTCAAAGTGCAAGGATACATTGTTAAGAAGTCAAATGAGTTGGGGCTTTTATGTGAAACAAATATTGCACTGTTAATGGTTTCTCCAAATGGTAAAGTGACCAGCTATTCTGGAGGAGAAAGGTTAATAAGAATTCTAGAATGATCTTTTATGTTTGAACGTTCTATGTTTCGTTTATGATACAAAATATGATGTGATTTACTTTGATTGCTCAGTTTTGAGATAAAAGGCATTTTCTTACAAAAATAATTAAATGATAGTCACAATTGTGTTATTTCGAATAGATAATAAATAGTCATGATCTTTAAAGTTCCAACATAACTTTGCAAATCATTCTATTGAAGTTTTAGACACTTCTCCAAAAAAATAAAATATACCTTCTAATTAAGAAGAGAATGAAAGAGACATCAATATTCTCATTGAATAACTAAAGTAGGAACACTATATTTATAATGTTTACGAATTTGTGTAATGACGGGTAATTTTGACTTACAAAAAATAAGAAACTAAAGTACAAGGAGAACATTCGAATTTGTAAAAATAAAAATACTATTTACCAATATAGTTAACGACTTATAATTTAATAGATAGTTCCACTTATATATTGTATATCTTCATATTAATCAATATTGTATGAATGTATTTCGCTCTAACAAAGAACTTATCGTGCACAATTCTTATTCAAACTTTTTACTATTCTGCATGCTTCTTTTACTATTTTTTTTACTGACAAAGAAGAAAACAAAAATGAGTAGATTACATAAAAATTGCTAAAAAATATTCAGATGTAAATCCTTTTTTCCTTTTATACTTTTTTTTTGTTGGCATTTCTTTTTCAATTTTAATTACTTATTGACCTTTTGAATTCTCCATATTATATAAAAGGAGGTTAGCTGACATAAATTTTGTTAATATAGTAGTAGTTTATGAGGGATTAATTTAATTTAATTTTTTTTAGAAAGCCAAAGGTCTTATTTCAAGATGGCATTATTAAGAGCCCATATGAACAGGTTTCATAATTATTGTCATATATATATATTTATATATATATATATATATATATATATTTCATGTTACAATAATTTTATTTCTTTAACTCTTTCAAACAGATCATTGTTCTCTATTGCATTTTCTTAACCATTTGCTTTAAGACAAAAGGCATTTTTTTACAAAAATAATAAAATGATAGACACAATTGTGTTATTTTGAATAGATCATAAATAGCCATGATCTTAAAAGTTCCAACATAACTTTGCAAATCATTCTATTGAAGCTTTAGACACTTCTCCAAAAAAATAACATATACCTTCTAATTAAGAAGAGAATGAAAGAGACATTAATATTCTCTTTGCATTACTAAGTACAAACACTCTTTTTATAATGTCTATTGATTTGGTAATGACGGGTAATTTTGACTTGAAAAAAAAGAGACTAAAGTACAAGGAGAACATCAAAATTTGTAAAAATAAATATACTATTTACTAATATAGTAAAAGACTTATAGTTTCATAGATAGTTCCACATAAATATTGGATACCTTCAAATCAATCAATATTGTATGAATGTATTTCGCTCTAACAAGGAACTTATCGCGCACAATTCTTATTCCAACTTCTAACTGTTGTGCATGCTTCCTTTACTGTTTTTTTTTCCTGACAAAGAAGAAAACAACAATGAGTAGATTACATAAAAATTGCTAAAATATATTCAGATGTAAATTCCTTCTCCCTTTTATACTTTTTCTGTTTGGTATTTCTTTTTCAATTTAAATTACTTATTGACATTTTGAATTCTCCATATGATAGAAAAAGAGGTTAGCTGACATAAATTTAGTTAATGTAGTAGTAGTTTATGAGGGATTAATTTAATTTAATTTGTTTAGAAAGCCAAAGGTCTTATTTGAAGATGGCACTATTAAGAGCCTATATGAACAGGTTTCATATTTATTGTCATCTAAATGACTATCACATTTTTCATCTTCTCATTTAATATATATATATATATATATATATATATATATATATATTGCAAACAATGTTTTAGAAATAGTGAAAGCTTGAAGTGCCAAATGAACGTTCAATATTTGATAGACAAAATGGTTTTTAAAATTTTAATTTTGTGGCTTCTCATTTATAAAATAAGTATAGAATACCATCTCTATATATATATATGTGTGTGTGTGTGTGTGTGTGTGTATGTATGTATGTATATATGTATATATATGTATATATATATACATATGTGTATATATACACATATGTATATTTGTGTGTGTATATATACATATAATTTCATGGTTATTATAGGTTGTACATAGTTTTATCTTCTCAATGATATTTATTCTTATCAATCTTTTCACATTCATGAAATACTTTATAAAGTGTATCGTAAGGTGGGTTTGTCCAATTATTTCATTTTCTTTCTTTGGTTAGATTTCTCCTCCAGAAAGAGTCTGCTTCACGTAAATACTGCCAATATAATTGGTTTAGCTACAAATATAGACCACACTTTTTGTATTTTTGTTAATCTAGCAGCATATTCACTTCTTTTAGTATACTATCTATTTATGAAAAGTTTTTGTTGCAATAAAACTCAAATTGATATAAGTTATGCCTTTGCATATTTGAACTTTGATATGTGGACATGGACTATGTTTGAAGCACGAGGTTTCATAGTTGAATGTGTGTTTGTGTAATTTAAAATGGTATGAGATACACGTGTGTTGCACGTGTTTGAGAACTAGTATATCAAAAAAGTATAATGGAGGGTAAAATGACCCTTTTCCAAGTGTACAAGGGAAAATATGACCCCCTTTTCCGTTATAAATATATAAATTTAATTAGAACATTTTGAAGATTTCATGTGCAAATTTCTGATCAAACTAAAACTTTTGGACTACCCAAGAACAAAAAGTGCACCACAAAATTGGTAGAGAGTGATGAAGACAACTCGATAAGGAACCAATAGTTGAAGAAAAGGAAATAACAGGAAGAATAAAAGATAACCAAGTTCTGTTGCAGAGATTGTTACTAGATTATATTATTCAATACACTTTGTAGCCTTATATAGGTTTACATGTTATTGAATCATATTCCCACTAATCCACGAATGTAATTCTATTAAATGAACTCACCTAAACATTAGGAATACAATTCTGCAATACTACACAATAGGAAAACTATCAAGAGTAAAAATAAAACAACTACCAACTGAAAGCTAAAATATAGATATACTGCAGACTTTGTCAAACTAAATAATAGAGGCTGATGTTTTACAACTTTTAACACCCCTCTCGACATCAGCTTCAGTCTTAACCATGCCTAGTTATTGACATAAACTTTCAAACTTATGGAAACTTAAGCCTTTCGTGAACACGTCTGCAATTTGTTGCTCAGTTTTAATATGCTGCAAATCAATCTCTCCTTCCAACACTTTTTCCCTGGTGAATTGGTAATGTATTTTCACATGCTTGTTCCTATCATGAAAAACAAGATTTTCAACCAAGCAAATTGCTGACGGATTATCATTGTACAAGGTAGCCGAGTAGCCAACTGGCTTGTGTAAATCCTTAATCAATTGCATAAGCCACATACTTTCTTATGTTGTAACTACTGATGCCCTATACTCTGCTTCTTTTGTTAACACCGACACAGTTGGTTGCCTTTTGGTACACCACGAAATCACTCCATCTCCGAGATTAAACACATAGCTAGTTTTTGAACCTTGGGTATCATCATCCCCTGCATAGTCGGAGTCACAATATCCGACCAACTTGCATTCTTCACCTTTTCTTGTACAAAAGACCATAATCAATTTACTTTTCACATATCTTAGTATTCATTGAAAAACCTCCATAGGGTGCTTCTTTGGATTATGCATGTAGCGACTCATCCCACCAAATGCAAAAGAAATTTCAGGTCGAGTCTGATTTAAATAAATCATGTTACCTACCAATTTTCGATACATCGTCACATATGCTAAGTCTTTTCCTTCATGCGCACAAATCTTAGCATTTGGCTCCAATGGTGTTGATATTGGTTTGCAATTCAACATTCCAAACTTTCATCAACAGATCTTTAGAATATCTTTTCTGATGCAAACAAATTTCATCTTCATTACAATAAACCTCAAATTTCATCTTATTTGAGCTTAGTATTGAGTAAATATCTTCTTTTTATTGAACTCAGTTTGTATATATCTCAGTTACAGCATATCAGTATTCCCTATATTTTCATTTTACTTATGATATAGCTTATGCAACATGTTATTATATGTAGTATGTTTAAGATCATGCAAGCTAGGTTAGCTTGGAACACTTGTGGTCCTAGGTCCCGTGTCCGTGTTTTGGGGGTTGCTCGGGCGTGAGAAAACCAATAGTTGAAAAACAGGAAATTAGAGGAAGAATAAAAGATAACTAAATTTTGTTGCAAAGATTATTACTGGATGATATTATTTAATAGACTTTGTAGCCTTACATAAGTTTACATTTTCTGGAATCATATTCCACTAAACCACTAATGTAATTCCACTAGACCAACTCACCTAAACATTAGGAACACAATTCTGCAATACTACACAATCAAAAAACTATCACGAGTAAAAAGAAAATAACTATCAACTGAAAGCTAAAATATAGCCATACTGCAAACTTAGTCAAACTAAATAATAGGAGTTGATGTTGTAGCAGAGAGGGAGTATTATTTTAATTATGTTAAATGTAATTTTCCTATGAACCTTGTACTTAACTTGAGATATCAAAATATAAATTTTTCTATACAGTAAAATTATATCATATTGCCTTTAAAATTCTAGGAGAAGTGATAAGTAGGACTTGTCTAATATCCTTATATGAAAGAAGAAACTTAGGAGTTATTGTTATTTTTCACTCAACAAGTTACGCCCACGTAATTTTGTTCATCAATTGTGTGAATATGTAGAAAAACACTAATTTTGGCTTAAGATTAACACTGAAAGTCGTTTTCTTCTCAAATAATATTTATCTGATTGTCTATTAGATTTTAACATATTAACTACTTTAACTTAAGACTTACATTAAATTCTTTGAGTTATTTTTTTTCCTTTTTCTTTCTGTTGATTTGTATTTTTCTCAGTTCATTGAAGAACAACATTGCATCTAACTTCCAATTTTCTAGTAATTTACATAATTTAATTTCATGGGCCACAATAAGGTTGTAATGAACAAAATGGATGATCTAGAATCGCGTAAACATTTCTACTCAAAGCGGAAGGATGACATTGTTGATTGAAGGAAATTTTGGAGCCAATAGGTGGATGAGAAGAACATTTTGGAGCAAATAGGTGGATGGAGTGTAGTTTTGTACCATTTCCAATACTTGAAGGGTATTTTAAGCCCTTTTCCATTATATAAAAAAAGGAGCTTAGGAGTTATTGTTATATTCCAGTCAATAAGTTACCGCCCACAGATTTGTGTTCACCAATTGTGTAAATATGTAGAAAAACACTAATTTTGACTAAAGATTAGCAATGAAGGCCGTTTTCATTTCAAAAAAAGAATTATTTGATTGTATATTAGATGGTAACATACTGACGTCTTTAACTTTAAAATGGAATGTTATTGCAATAATTTATTTGAGCTATTTTGCATCATTTAATTTCACGGGTCGCAATAAGGTTGTAATGTAAAATATTGAGGATCCAACATCCTGTCAACAGTTCTACTCAAATTGCAAGGATATAATTGTTAAGAAGTCAAATGAGTGAGTTGGGGTTTTTATATGATACACATATTGCACTGCTAATGTTTTCTCCAACTGGTGAAGTGATCAACTATTCTAGCCAAGAAAGGTTGATGAAATTTCTAGAATGATTTTCTTTTTTATGTTTGAATGTTATATGTTCTGTTTATGACACAAAATGTGATGTAATTTCTTTTGATCGCTCAATTTTGAGGATATCATGATCAATGCAATGGTATGATTATTTCAATATGTCAAATTCATGAATTAGACTTTGCCAATTTCATTCAAGTGACAAACACAATTTTTTTTTGTTGAAGATCCACTCCAAATCCAAATGAAGAGGTACTAAATTTTGCACATCTTTACTGATGTTTAGAGTTTCATCTGACCTTGACTTTTATTTTGCAGCATTTGATGCAGAGTCTCGCGCAAGCAAAATCTAAATGAGAAATGATTGAAAATATTGCTATGTATGATACACTTACTTTTCTTGACTTCTTTTCTTCTGATTAATTTCTTTGTTTTTTGGTACTTTCTACGTGATAGAATATTTTTTGTTATTTTTGTTAGATATTTTTACGATCCTGATGATTGGAACATGTGTTTTAGTGTTAAGGTAAGGCTTGATGTTTCCACACTAGTGTCGATTGTGTGTACTTAAAAACACTTAGGATTATCACTCTAATAGGACAATATTTAGAAGGGGGATCACCTTCGGTCAGTATTTATAAGCCTATATTTATCATTACTAAAGACTCGTAACCTGATTTTTTTTAATGTATTTTCATAATAGGCTCATATGGAGAAGCTCAATGACCTCAAACAAACACTAACCAAATGAAAATTATCCTTCTTTGATCCAAATAATCTGAGCTTAAAATTAGACCTTTCTTTTTCACCCCAACTGATCTTTTCTGGGAACAATTTGTTGGCCCTTGTCCCTCCTTGGACATGTGGTCCTCAGCTTATGCCAAAAGCATAAGTTGAGGGTGGCTAATGCATAAACAACCTTTATTATGGCCCTGACCCAACTTTGGGTATTGTGTACTTTGTCTCATTGCAAAGCCATAGGTTGAGGGTGGCTTTTTTGAGAAATGCTCTGGAAAGTGGGGTTGAAAGAACAAAGAGAGAGAAAGAACCAAAGTAAAGTGACTCAAGAACTCATTAAAAAAAAGAAAAAGAGTCACTTACACAGATGAAGAAAGAAGGGAAAATAACAAGGTGAAAGAATGGGAGAAACTGGGCGAGATAAAGTGATCGAAAGTGGAAGGTTTAGCCGATATGTCAAGGAGGGCAAAAAGTCACTAAAGTATACCTAAATATACCCTACCTGACACTGAGCCTATGTTACAAGCTAAGAAAGTCCTATCGTGATCCTAAGGGTTGTATAGCGAACTTATGACAGTGAAAATAAGGGCAAGCTTATGGCAATAGGTATGAATGAGTGTGACTTTGTTCTAAGAGCGAGTGTTGAAAAGTAATCCTTATACTCAAACTGAAATCATTGTGTGAAAAATGAGGATTTTGTTTTGAAGTGAGGACACTAGTTGCAATAACGGAATTGTTAGCACCTCGGTGAGAAATTGAAGAGGATAGGTGTTAGTGCATGGTGAGTCTGTGTCATGTTCTAATCCCACTAAATTCAAGCCTAATAGTGATAGCATGCATAGATTTGATGAGATTAATCGAGATTGATAGCCAAATGATTGCAAAGGATAAACATGAATACTATTGTACAAAGATTGTGTAGTGAGTCATAGTTCGTCGCTTGAGGACAAACAACGAATTTAAGTTGAGGTGTTGATATACCGTGGTTTCACGGTATAATTAATACTTTTTCCTTAAGTTTAGTGTGTCCGAAAGTCTTTTTGTGCTAGTTTTTATATGAGTTTCTCTTTGTTGTGCAAGAAATCTGTCCAAAGTTGAATGCGGAGATTTTGAGTGAAGAAATGCAGAAGAGACCACCTACGGAGCTGATGACGGTCCGTCATTCTTTTGACGGTCCGTAGGTGGCAGCGTAGAAAAGATGCTGAAGGAATATAGGGAACTCTGACCAAGTGTGGGGTTATGTAGCTTTTGACGGTCCGTCGTGGCTATGACGGTCTGTCCTGCAGGTTCGTCATGAAGTTCAGAGAAGTGATCCCAGTACCTAGATTCCAAGAGTTGAAGTGTTTTGAAACGAAGACCCTCGACAGACCGTTGTGCCTATCACGGTCCATCATACTTGCCGTTGAGGGGAATGAAGAGAGCAACAGAAGAAATTGCTAACTATGGGACGACGGAGTCCATGACGGTCCGTCATGACCACGACGGTCTGTCGCGAGGTCCGTCGACCGAGCCGCATTTTGGCAGATTTCCAGCAATTAGAATCCTTGTTTAATTAGGTTTTTATTTTTTATAAATAGTTCAAAAAACCTCATTTTTGAGGTTAGACTCTGCTAGATTAGACATCATATTATTAGATTTTGTGTAGTAGTGTTTTGATTTGGAGATTCTTACAAGTGATTTTTGGTGATTAATCAAGCAAATTTTCAGAATTTATTCTTTCTCATAGAAGTAAGTACATGAATTCTTATTTAATATATTTGAATATTGTGTTTATGGCTATGAGTAACTAAACTCCATAACTAGGGTTGTGGGAACCATAGGCAAATAATGAGATAAACCCTAATTAAAAGAACAATTCTAGAATAGTGTCTTGCATGTATTAATAATTCTTTCGTTTAGAAGTCTTTTTAACGGATGGCCAACGTTAGAACTCTCCTTAATGCTACTTGCCGGACCAAGGAGGTAGATAATAGGAAAAGAATTATCAACATAGATTTAGTGCATACTATCTAATAGGCTAGTATTGAATGGTACGAGGTAATAACTTAGTCAAATATCGAATACGATGCTTAATATGAGGTAATGATAAGGGTTAGGATAGCAACACACGTAGCCGAACCAAGGTGCGGAGTGAGATTTTCTAGATGTCGGACCAAGGATTTAGAAACACATAACTTATCACTTTGCGTGCAAGATACTAGGAAAGAATTGTTATAGTTAGAGTTATAAAGTTATGAACCTGTGGGGAACACGTAAACCCTAGTTACTTTGATTAATTGATTAAAACCCAACATTAAAAGTTGTTAAGTGTCTCTTTCAAGTTCGTTGTTTATTTTCACTTATTTAGAGATAAAACCCCCTTTTTATATTTTTACTTTCTAAGGAAGTTATTGACCAAACGATAGTAATAATAGGTTGAGGTTAAGTCTAGACTATTTTCCTCGTGGGAACGATCCCAACCTCACTAGTTGGGTTATTGACTTGACACGACCGCTTTACTTCTCATTTGAGAAGTAAGTTTGACCGTATCACCTGACTATCTGTCCTAGGATGAAAGACAGTATTAAGCTTTACATGTGTGCCCAAGCTCTTCTGGAAAGATATCCAGAAATGTGAAGTAAAGGAGCTCCTCTATCTGAAATGATTGACAAAGGAATCCCATGCTATCTCACAATCTCATCAATGTAAAGTGTTGCATAATCCTCGCCTCTGTAAGTAGATTTCACAGGGGTAAAGTACGTAGACTTAGTCATCCTGTCCATAATAACCCATGCAGAGTCATGCTGTCTCCTAGTACTCGGAAGACCAACCACGAAGTCCATATTAATGGCCTCCCAATTCTAAGTCG